>NC_063163.1:4590136-4921386 GCF_023159225.1 Perognathus longimembris pacificus
CAGGATACATTTTTTTTCTCCATGGGAAATACACATAAGAAGTCTTTTTTTGCTTGACATGTGTATTTATTCCACTTGCAATAACACAAGCTGATGGCCTGGTTGAAACTTTCCAGTAATGAAATAAGCTGGAAAAAAGTCTTCTGGTTGATGTAAGCCACCTGAAGAAAGATGATACAGTTTCAAGGTTGACAGTTGGATGGATGCCTCTCACTAAACATATGGGCCTAATGTGATACATGTATTTGCCCATCTCTAAACAGTTACAGAGCTGTGTGCATACATGTTGTATTTTCAAATTTATTAGGCTGAGCATACCTTACGATCATGTGCTATTCACTTTAGTATAGCCAATTGCAACTTTGTGAACTATTGCATGCATTTTATGAATTTCTGTTCATCACATTCTTCCACTGGATCTTACAAGACATACCAACTCATAGATTGGCAGATATTGAAATGAAATTTTGTCTTTTGGCCATGTTATATCCATAAAAGTAGCAGGCTGACCTTTCCATACAGCTTGAAAGCAGAAGACCCTTACAAATCAGAAGCCAGCTTTCCCTCGCATTGACAAAATCAGTAACACATCCTTCAAGACGAGTTTCATTTTATAATCGGAATGATCTTTATTTCTGAATAGTTGTCATGAGTTTGCTGCATCTGCTACAAAAATGTTTGTTGTATTTTACAATCAATATGAGGAATAAAGATGTGGAAAATAGTGGGAATTTCTATCTGGAATATTTAGGAAAAAGTCAATTTCTTACAACTGAGAAATCCCCACTATTTTGATAGAAAATTAATATATATACATATATTATGTAATATATTACATATAAAATATGTAAAAATATATCATAGAGTATGTTATGTGTAATAATAAGATATTATATAATATATTTGTATCGTGTATTCTCTTCATTTAATCCAGAATTTCCCATATGTTATTGGGTCCGGAAGAGAACAGCAGATTCATGGGGGCCTCCTTCCTTCAGTGAACTTGATCCTTCATTAACTGAATTCCTGTTCAAACCAAAAACGGTCTTCCAGGCCCTCCTCTGTTCTACCCCGACAGGAACAAGCCTTACTGAATCTAACCATCATACAAAACTTTCCAAAACAAAACAAAGACTAGAGAGCAATGAGGGCCTCCTTTCCCCCAAGAACGCTGGTAGCATTGAAAAAGAAAGTCAACAGACTCATTAGAGGACTGCCATTGAAGGTACTGTGCACCAAATGCCCTCATGTCCAGGAAGACGTGGTTGTCATCAGTATCTCCTGGAAACTATGAGGGTTAGGAGTCCTGACTAGCTATTGCCAAACCTTCATAAACACCAACAGGGATGACAGATATCTGCAGCTGATCTAACTGGGAGACAGAGGCTGTGGGAAGTATTTACCTATCTTCTCCTCACAAAATTATGACTTCTGTCCTAAAATTTTATCAGCAGAAAGCATGACAATAGAGTTACACTGGAGTAAACAAAAGGACATATTATTCCATTGTAATCAACCTTAGCAAATGAAAAACTGAGTGAAATGGTTTATATACTATAATAGGAACATGGCAATAGTTAGAAAAAAAATGAGGCATATTTGTTGTAACCAGAGCAATACTTATAATCAAAGCTCTAGTACATAGGGGAGTGGCACTCACAGATAATTCATTGTACTCATAAAGGGTGGATATTAACACCAATAAAAATATTGGCATTACTCATTGGACACTGTTATTAATCAGGCCTGGTGTTGTTTGTGTGAATAATGTTGTCTGGTATCAGAAGCAAACATCTCATTCCATTATTCTAAGTGAACAAAGGCGGCACCACGCCCTGGATGAGCAGGTTCCGAGGTAATCCTCGCTAGAGCCAGTTCTCAGGGATGAGTCCTTTGCAAACAGAAAGCTGCTGCTCACAAGAGAAGAGTGTTCATGAACAACAAACACACAGCAAATTCCCCGACAGCTCATCCACATAGCAGTCATAGTCAGAAATGTGCGATATGTTCCCAGGACGAGGACACTTCAACGGCCTCCATCCTTCTAAGAAACACCTCCATTTCTCCACTGCACCTTCTTCCTGGAAACAAGAGCCTATCTAGGTTCCAGTACATCTAAGATCTCTGCAATGCACACTCCTTTCCCTCTAATGGAGGATACCAGAAAATGTACTCTACGTGGGAAAAGAAAATTTAGGCTCTTTCCAGTGCACAAAGGTTCTCAAATCATATACAAAGATGTGACAGTAGAGAAAAATGGTGTTCCTAGATCGGGGATATATAAAATCCTATGTGTCAGAGAAGAATTAGAGAAGGGAATACATAAGCACAAGAATAGCTTACCCTACATTTTTTTTCCCTTGACTGCTAGAAAGATACATGCACTATATCATGAGACCCAACGCAACAGTATTCAAAATGGCCAAAGTGGCCAAGTTCCAGAAGTCATGAATGACTCGTCCTAAACCACAGCACAGATGCTTCTGCTCAGGCCTGTGGAAAGCAATACGGGTCACGTGCCATCAGAACTGCCACAACACGTGGCTTTGCACAATGTCCTCAAGAAGTTTCTAAAGTCACGTTACTGCTAAGAAATATGTCCTTGGTGTTACACTAATTGGGAAGCACAAATCCTGTCTTTTCTGAATGATAGTCTGTAATGAAGTGTCTTATTTCACTGGCACCAATGGCCCACACCTCTAAGGCTACTTATTCTGAAAGAGAGCCGAAGAATCTCAGTTCAAAGCCAGTCCAGGTAGGGGAATCAGAGACACTATGTCAAAGTTCAACAGCCAAAAGCAAGGCTGGAGTTGTGGCTCAAGGGCTTCTGCTCTGGCCAAGCTTGCTTATCAGGTGTCTTCATCATGTGGAAGACATTTCCATGTGTTTCAGAAAATCAGAAGCTTTATGCGTGGTGAGCAAAACCATGTCCTTTTCTGGGTCAAGGTGTGAAAGACTGAGTCAGAATCAGATTCTAGAATCTTAGCATTCCTTAAGAAACTTAGGGAATTCAGCTAGAAGCTGCTACTCAGATTTTCCAGTTCAGATTTGCATGACCGTTGAAGAACCGGGACCTAGGGGTATCTTCTCTTCTAGTTTACTAAATAAGGAAAATGTCTTAACAGTTTATATGCAGGTAGACCTGGTGTCAAAGACCTCAAGATACTGACAATATCATAGTCAGAGAGAAAATGACCATTATGCATTTCTGGTGTAGAATTTCCTAGTCTGTTTCCTGGAGTCCACAGATTCTCCTAAGATATGTATGGGGTCAAAAGGAGACACTCAGTAGAGGTCACTCATTTTCTGTGATACTACCACAACACACACACACACACACACACACACACACACACACACACACACACACATTCAGGCCCAGTCCTGAATAACATGACTCTAACATATCCCTGTTATATCATTTCACCGAATCATTTTCTCTGATTGCCACATCGTTGGACCTCCTTGATCAAGCCCTTGTTAAATAAAAACATTGGGAGGGTGATAATTAATATCAGCTTAAAATTCACTCTTTCAGTAATTTTAAGTGGATACTTCTATGGCATTAAGTGCAAGTGTCATTGCCATTTATTTCCAGAAGTTTCATCCTCTCCACTGTAATTCTGTAATTCAAACAGTCACTCTCTGCCCTGCCCTGGCCTCTCCCAGCTCCTAGTCGCTCACTTTCTACCTTCCTCTTTATGGATTGGAGTTCTCTCCGTGTCTCAAAGACATGTGCTTAGTGACTAGCTCTTTACACTTATCAAAGCACTATCAGTCGCGAGGTGTATTACAGTGTGTATGGAGATTGTCATCCTTTGGACGGTATGCCCCATTTCATTTATTGATCTTTGGAGGGGCACCTGGTTCCTGTCTGTTGTGACAAATGCTACAATGAGCCTGGTGAGTGTGTATTTATTCCAGCCTCCTTTCAATTCCATTAGTCATGATGGGTTTCCAGAAGTGGAATTTGGGGCTAAAATGGTAATTCTAGGTTCAGTTGAAGATGCTCATATTGTTCTCCATGGCAGCAATGCTTTTTTGTAATTTTAAAAGCATTTGGTTAGAAAAATACCCTTCAGGGATGTTTATTAGCATATAAACACACGCATGGGTGTCCACGTTTATTTTTAAAAAGCCGTTATTAGTGAAAACTCCTTGCATAAAAAGAGAACTATCATAACAGCTTCTTTTCAAGAAAGCCACCTGTCTGTCTTCCTGTTGGACACTATGAATCATTCATTTATGGTTTCTTCTGACTTTGATCACCAAGAAACACGGAGCCAACTTCTCAGCCCACGTTGAGCAAGTCCACACCTAGCGCTTTCTGTGCAATTACCCCCCCCCCAGCTTCAACTTTCTTTCATAGTTTTCTTTCTTTCTCATTTGGATTTACTCATTTTCATTTTAATTGTATTACATGAATGCGAGTATGCAGCTGGAACAAAGCAGGTTACACATAGACGAGCACCGGGAATGTAACTAGCTTCCTGTTTGATTTCTAGGAAAGTACTCTGGAATCTGAGTAAAAGAAATCTGTATCCATGTCTTGATTGTTACTGACTAGAGCTAGAATCATAACATGGGCAGCATTTGAATGAATTTTCCTCAAGTATTTGTGATTTTATTATTAGACATAAGCGATTGTTTCTTCTACTTATTAAAAGCGAAGGTAAATGTTTGACTCTACCATGTTCAAAAGTAATGTGAGAATCTCATTAAATTTTATTTTATTTTTTGGATTGTTTCAGGAATGCATGCAGACATGAGACTCCAACCCCCAGCTCCCAGAGTGCAGAAAGTACTTAAGGCCTAGGAAGAAGCATGAGGACCGTGTTTATGTGTATTCTTATACTCTGCAAGGCTAGCGGAGGACCTAGGGGTGGTGGTAGCTGAGTCACACAAGTTTCCTAGGCCACTGTGGAGGCTGGGAATATCCCTCTTTCATAATAGGCTCTTTGATTCAAAAGGGAGCTGTATAGGATCTGTCCTTCTGGTTTGCCCTTGCCACACAATCTTGAGCAAGAGCACAGGAAAAGAGGAGCCAAAGACTTGTGTCCTTGGCATACAAGCCAGTCAAGAACAAGCAAGATTGCTTAGGGCCCCTGGAGACTGCCCCCCAGATAAAGTGGCGCACTTGACACTTTCACACAGACAAACACAGGTTGATACACAGGTGAAAGAAGTTTAAATTTGGTCCCACCCATTTCCATCTGATAAGTACATTTACTTATTATAAAAATATCCTAGATGTATGTGTGTAATCCTGGAAACTGATAGACTGAGGGTGAAGAATCATGAGTTTTAGGTCAGCCTAGGTCCCTCACAAATTCAGTGAGAGTTTGCCCTACGTAAAGAGACCTTTCCTCAGACATTTGCAGTACATAAATAGTCTCTTGTCTGCTGCATGTGCCTTGGATTTAGCAGCAGGCCACCACCAGTTCCTCCAAAATAAAGTTCTCTTTTCTGGCTGACTAGATAGATGGATAGATAGATAAGAGTACAGACAACATGAAATTTTACATCACATCCAACAGTGGGCATTTTCTTCAATTCCAAAAGCAAATGTAGAAATGTTTTAATTTGCTCATGTCTTTTTGTGAAGTATATTATATCCACTTAATGAATATTTAGTGAAAAATGACAGGACCCAGAAACATCACACTTGCGTAAATGCTGCTAATTACTGATTAAGCTTAATCAAACCCAGCTCCAGTGCTTGCCTCATGGTCCTGGGATGGGAAAGGTTGACCTAGAATTCCTTCATGTATTCCATAATGATATTCTGTATTTTAAACCTTGTTTTGTCCCAAAGATTATAAGGTCTTATTATTTATTTCTCATGTATGAATATTCATATTTTGTTCAAATCTTTTGCTAAAGTCTGTTTTTTTTTGGTCAGAAAAAAATACATATTATTCCAGGGAGAAAAATAGAATCCAATTTCAATAAATTACAAATCATTCGTTTTATCATTACCAGTCAGCACACATAATTCCCTTCCCTTCTATTATTTCTCAAATTACAGAGATAAATAGAACCACAAAAATGCTTTCTAGTTATGTCAATCTTGAAGCACTGTATTAAGCTTAACAGACAGAGTACCTGCAAAAAAAATCAATGGTGTCTTCTAAAAGTACATCAAAAATTAATCTAAACTCTAGAATTTGTATCAGTTGAGCATGGTACATAATTTCCAGTTTGTATTTGCATGTTATAGTCTACCATTTAATTCTACATAAGTAGGTTATTTTATTAATAATGATACTATGATTTCAAAAATTCCAGAAAATTAATAAATATTTCATTAATTCAATGCAGAAAATTATTTTGGTTAGTTAATTTCCTTAAATTAAAAAAGGAAAGTTGGATGCCTTGAGGTAGTTAAACAAAAAAAATGCAGATTCCAGGTTGCTAAAGAATAAAGATCAGATCACGACAAAGAAGTATAAGTGAGGAGAGGAATCAGAACTTAATATTAAGACGAAATAATAATGAATCAGGTAAATTGTCCAAAAGAAAAATGGGACTTAACATTGTCTCTAAAAATATGTTATAGTTGAAAACTTAGAAATACCATCTATATGTTCTGTGCCATTGCCAGAATTGCTTACAAATTAGACTGATCTAGAATTCAATAAGAAAAATCTAAGGCCGGAGCGGTGGGTGGGGGGGAAGGAGGGGGAGAGGGAGGGCGTGAAACTGAATTGTTGAGAAAAAATGAAGTGACCCAACAGGTCCTTCTCATCTCCAATGTAGAGAATTCTATTATCCAGCCTGTTTATATGATAACGCTTCAAAAAAAAATAAAAATAAAACTGCCTTACACACCAAACTCCATCATCTACAGAATTTCTGCAGCGATTTTTAGAAGAAAATAACACATGTGTACAGTACTTAGGCAGAAATCTGCACCGTTGGGCAGGTAAAAAAATAATTTTAAAATATAGGACAAAGAGAAATGTTATTCTGACCAGAAAATTAGACAAGCAATGGAAAATTCTAGGGATCGATTTTGAAATGACATTTTGATTAGATCTCACATTCAGTTCTAAGTCTCAGTCCTCGAGCTCTGTGAGCTCAATTTGTAAATCGCTAAGGAAATGCTAGAGAGAATCATGGTTTTCATTTCCATGCAAAAGTCACCAGAAATTTATTACTTCAGAGAATGGAATTGCCCAGGGCCGGTGACACAGTTCCACTGCAGGGCCAACTTCAGTGGAAACTGCAGGGGTAGGGTCCCTGAGAACCTGAAATGCCCCCCACTGCTGTCTTTTCAATTCCCTCTACCTCCCACTTACCACTATATGCTCTCCTTTTCTTTCGCCTCCCCTGCCTTCTCATTCACTTCAGTAATCTATACTACCCACTGCCCTTTTTTTTGGTCCCTTTATCTTCCTGTGAAAATATGTCTAAGATCATACCTAAGATACTGACCCTAAAACATTTTTAACCTAACCTTTTTCTGTATATTGTTTCTCTTTAGTTGCAACCTGATCTTTTATTTTAATGAGTGTGCATTTGTGCATGCTACTTCACAATTATACTTTCTGTTGTCTGACTTGGGTATTAGTCACCACAACAAAAATGTTCTTGTTGAATGGACAACATGGCCAACTCATAGTCAAGTTCAATAATCATTTTAATTGAAGCTTTCTTCAGCCCGTGCTTACAACCATCTTGGAATATGTTGGGTGCAACATTTAGGGACTGTAATGTAGGAATTCCCAGGTTTAAAGCTGATGGTCTGTGGGCTCACAACACATAGTAAACATGAACCCTACTTAATACATTAAAGCTGAACACATAATGATCTAGTCCTGTGTACTGAAGGGATCTGACTTTGCCTGTTGAGATGAAAGACATTGTGTGTGATCAATGCAGTCTAAGAAGCACTTTTAGCAGAAAGAAAACTATTCATGTTGTAACTGTCTTGTAAAATAATATTGAGAACGAAAGCAAGATACCTTAAAATCCAATTTTTTTTAAAAAGGGCAGATAGACCAGGATTGAATCCTCAATAACAACTATCATCTCTCCAGTTGAAGAAAATAATGGTTTGCTTTAATATGCTGAGAACAGAAAGGATTGCATAGATGAGAAATATTTATGAATGAAAATGACAATGCTAGACATAAAGACAAGAGGGTGCTTCCATATTTTCACTCTCTCGCTGTATTCACAGAGTTATTGACCACACAAGGAAGAGTGGTGATCAAGGTTAAAGAGAACATACTATGATGATGAGGTCTCAGAGAAACGAAAT
The DNA here is from genome assembly GCF_023159225.1 of Perognathus longimembris pacificus. Classification (NCBI taxonomy): domain Eukaryota; kingdom Metazoa; phylum Chordata; class Mammalia; order Rodentia; family Heteromyidae; genus Perognathus; species Perognathus longimembris. Next base: position 4,598,403 of record NC_063163.1, read on the forward strand.
GAGTAATAGATACACAGACAGATACAATGAACTGAATATTTAAGATACTTACAAATCAATCTATGCTAATGTTAGGAGAGTTCATCAGTGACTAATTGCCCAGAAATAATATTCAATCCAAGAAGTATAGTGAGGCACAAATTCCTTGAGGTGTAATATTACGGGCTGAGGTGGATAAACAGTTTCAGACCATAGCCCAGAAAAGATTGAAATCTGAAAGTGCAAACATAAACAAAGTTACAGGGCCATCTGTAAATATAATGTGTACCTTAAGTATTTCCGATAATAAAATTCTTTGAAATGAGAAAGTGTATTAAGTAGGTATGTGGCCTAAGCGTAACAATTTTATATATTTATCATTTACAGAAATCTAGGTAACAGGATTTTTAGGTACTTTGCTATATGGATTTCTGGGTTTAAAGTAGATGGTCTAAAAATTTACAACATTATTCACATAACACACTTCTAAGTGTGGTTGATATTTTAAAGCCAAACAGATCATGATGTAGGGTGCATAATAAAGGAATGACAATATTAGCAATCACTTTAACTCTTTTAAATTATTTAAGACATTTTACTCATGGATTTGCATGTATTACTTTATCCATAATTATTATTAGTTGATTATGAATTCTTATATCTTACACTATTGACTTATGTTGAAAGAGAATATGCCATGAAAGATGGATGCAAATTGAAAGGATACATTATTAAAAGCAGACAGTGGGAATTTTTTTAAAAAGCAAGAAATCAAAAGTTTTTGTCCTTATCTTCAATGTCTTTGCTTTCAGATTAGAAATAAAGTATGATTAGTGGAGAACTGCAATTAAAGTGTTAAAACTTACACATTTAGAATGGGTGGTCTAGATGCCTGAGTAAAGAAGCAACAAGCGTCAAAAGGAATGAAAGCCATACGAGTGAAATCCATAGAAGCTTTCACAGCACTCTAGAACAGCGATGAAATGGAATACAGGGTTTTCCAGATATGTAAGTGGTTACAAGCGCGTATACTGAAATATGGTGGATTCAAGGGAAATGTCAAATAGTGTAAGTTCCTTAGACAAGGTCAAAGATCAACAAAATAAGCACCATGTAATGGGTACTTGAAAGAGGTGAGATGGGGGAAAGGGGAAGATGAACCAAGAGGAAAGCAGAGGAGAATGCAGTTAAGTATTCAATGTATATTCTACAAAATTAAAGAAAGTGAGGGAAGAAGTAGGTTGGGAGGAATGGATGAGAATGTTGAAAAAGGTGACATTGATCAACATGAGTTATGTTCATACTTTCTTGAAAGGGAACTTCTTTGAACAACTACTTAAAGATGAGTTTTTAAATACACAGGAAGAATACAAAAGAATATAACAAAGGATATATTCTTACCTTGCTTAATCAACCTCCTGCAATCTCTGTCCTTAATGTTGTTCTTCAAAGGAGAATAATTAGTAATTGAATTAAGAGAGTACTTTGTAGTTCAAACAAATAAAAACTAGGAATTGTGTCAAAAAGTTTGTTACGTAAGATAGAGTATTAAATATTGACTCAAAACATTTCAAATGCATTTATATGGAATCAAAACCTTTAACACTATTTATTTAGGTAACTACTTCCAATTTTGCTGTATGTACTTGTACTTGTTTAATGACATTGTCATTTTTTGTTTGATAATTCACATATTGCCAGTGTTTTTTAGATGAATTCCCTTTCATGTCTGGTGTCACCAATTGTATTAAAAGTATTCATAGGAAGTAGCCTAGACAAGAGGCTATGTAAAGGGCAGCAAGGTATTAACAAGATGATTTCACTGGGGATAATAAATACCGAACAGAATCCTTTGTCCATTGTGAAGCTGCTCTGTGCATTTTGTCAAAGGAGAAATGACCATTAATGTTTCCAATTAAAGTGTTGCTATGTAAAGTGTCTCTGGCTACTTCAAAGAAGGTTACTAATAATTACATTATTATATTTTGATTTCAGGGTAGAATTAAAACTAAAACATATTCATACTTTAGGTATCTTTTCATAAATTTATATAAACAAATTAGGTCTTGTTAACATCCTATGAGGGGCTTATTTTCTTTTGAAACTCCTAACAAATAATTATATCAGGAAATTGGAAAGGATCCACCATCATTTTACTTTGAACAGGAGTTTTTAAATGTGTGAGCTTTACTATGAATACAGAGGTGTTAATTCTCACTTCAGCTATCTAAGGTGTCTGCTGGGCACTGAGCCCTGTCTCCCTGCAAGGGTGTGGATTGTGTGCATTTCCCATTCTTACAGGAGATTTTGCAATTAATACTCAGATGTATGTAGATGACTACACAGCAGGAATGGCTTTTCATCATGGAGAGTTTGATAGTAAACATCTGAAGCCAGAAGTCATGAATGAAATAATTATCATTTCTGTCTTCATTTGAAAACAAATGATTCCTCTTTGTATGGGATTGGAAAGTTTGCATTTTGTATTTCTTTGAATAAAAGAAACGATTAGGATATGAACCTATCCAAGTGGAGTTCACTGAAACTAATATTTGAACAAACATTATCATTTATCTGAGCTTTCAGGGGAAAAAAATGTGTGCTATAATAGCAAATGCCTTTTGAACTTTATGGTCTAAAATAGTACTTTTTAATTTGCAGTTAATGAATGACAGACAACTCAAAGGTGAACCTTAGTTTAAAGGAAATTATGATAGGCATAAATCTTTGCAAGCGGATGGCCCATACGCAGAGGCAGGATTCAAGGAATGAAAGCGGTTCTCAGTTTTCTGCTTGCACTGAAGGATCCAACTTCATCTCCAGCCTTCCAAGCAGCAATTCCAGCCAATCTTTGCAGCACATACATTTTGTACAGATTGAGGGGTCAAAGTGCTTCGACCCTGACACTTCGTAGTGGTGGCTCTTTCCGTCTTCTTACTTACTTCATTTACTTAGAGGGTTTTTTTTTCCCTGTAGGAGCCTTAGGCTTAATTATACTAATTTCCTGCTTTGTGAAGAACAAGAGTGAATTAAAATGACCTGTATCCAGTAATTAGACACTGTGAGAATTTAAAAGTTTTCACCTTGATCATAGTTATATGTAAAATTTACAGAAAAATTAAAAGCATGAAAGCAATGTTGCAGCTAGGTTGTTTTAAGGTTTCAATAATTTCAAATTTTTTTAATAGGCTCCAGAGATTTCAGAAAAGTTGGTTTCTCTGTGTGTGATTGAGTCCTAAACCATCCAGCCTTTGCCTCCATTATGCATCCATTGAAACTAAAACAAAGAGAAATTTACCACCATACTGGAAGTCTGTCACAGAGATAACTAAACCTAAAATGCTAAATATTCTACTAGAATCGTTATAAGAATACATGTCATTTATCAATATTCATTGAGATTTCATGTGAATTATCAATTTTTCAATAGCACCATTAAATTGGTCGGTTAGGTAGCACTATATCTGAATATAGCTTTTGCACATTTGTATATTCATTATTTTAATTCAGCTCCATGTTGTGGATTTATACCTACATAAAAACAAAGCCATAATATTTTGTATAGTAGTGGTAACAATTTATATTCAACACAAATGATAAATTAAGCTGAACATTTATCTGAATCAGAAACACAGGTCCTCTTGTAAGTGAATTTATTAGTATGCAGTATTATCCACTGTTTTACCTACAGGTAGGTATTTATTTCAGTACTGAAACTTTCTCCTGTGTTTTGTGAATTAAATTATTTTATTGTGTCTGACCTGGCATGCCCATAGGGAAGGAACGACGGTTTTTGTTTGTGGAACTTCTGTCTCAAATACATTATTTTCAGTTGGATATTACTCAGTTCTATAAGCATAAACTTTCAAATGATAATCTTGGCAACCAATTTCTAATTCACCATGGTGAACATGAAGTCTTGACTGTATTCATGAATCGCTTTATGTGTACACATTCAATAACGATGACTTTATAAAAATCATGTTAGTTAGACTAACCTGGCTTTTGTGAGCTCGGCTGTAAATCTAACCTAGACGTTATCCTCAGCTTCCTGTGAAGGTGTTTCTCATAGCACAAGGTGCAGCTGTGGTCCCTACCCCGAAGGTCTTGCCCCCTTAAACACAGATTATATCACACTTTTGAGGGTTGGGTACCATTCACCCGTGCCTGTTATTATAGCTGATCATGACTCAAAGCCAGCCTGGGCAGGAAAGTTCATGAGACTCATCCACAGTTACCACTAGACAACTAGAAGTAGAACTGTGGCTCAAGTAGTAGAGTGCTATGTATTCTTTGGGGGCAGGAGAGGGGGAGAAAAAGAATTTGGAGCTAATTGTGTAATTTTCTCCTTTTTTATTTCTAAATTTCATTAAAATGACATAGGTATGCTCATGAAGCATATAATTTCATCAATATATTGTTACTTAACATCAGTGATTTTTTAAAAAAATTTTATTGTCAAGGTGATGTACACAGGGGTTACCGTTACATACGTAAGGTAGTGAGTACATTTCTTGTCAAGCTTGTCACCTCCTCTCCCATTTTCCTCCAGTCTTGTCTACTCCCCAATCCCCCCACTCCTCGAGTTGTACAGTTTGTTTACAACTTATTGCCTAATAAGTATAGCTGTTGCATTTGTTCACATTTCAGTTATTTTTCAACATTTTTTCCTGATAGAAAAAGTCCACAGGCACTTTTCTTGCACAATCTTGAGTTATTTAATACCCTGTGATGTACGATTTACATATACTGTGTACCCTTTACTAATCATTTTTAAGAAAATACCAAACTGGGCACTGGTGGTTCACATCTGTAATCTTATCTTCACAGGAGGCTGAGCTCTGAGGATCATGGTTCAAACCCAGCCCAGTCAGGAAACTCTATGAGACTCACCTCTCCAATGAATGAACAGAAAACCAGAAACGGAGCTGTGGTTCAAAGTGGTAGAGTGCTAGCCTTGAGCAAAAAGGGCTCTGGAACAGCGCCCAGGCTCTGACTTCAAGCACCGTGATTGAACAAAAGAAACCAACCAACCAAACCCGTAAACATTTACTTAAATAAATAAAATTTGGATGAATATAAATCACGTCTGTTTTAAGTAGCAAATATGCCATTTCCTTCAGAATACTTTTCAAGCTCCTTCGAAGGATAGACTTCTAGTTCTCTAAAACTCATTGTGTCTTCCCCACTCAATCTGTGAGTAATTAAAAATGATAGCAGGCTTTTAAGGCAGCTACCACTGGCAGTGCTGCCTAGAATTCTTATTTTAGCTTTTAATATTTCATTGCATGATTTTCTTCTCAGTTTTAACTTGCTATGTATGCGTGCTGAGTGTGAGGGGGGGGGGGGTAAAGGTTTTCTCCATATTTTGTGTGAAAATGGCATCATACAAAGGCTTTAGTCAAGAAAAAAATTCACATTAAATAGGCTTTACATAGGGTTTTAACTCAAACTACCCATTTAGACCCAATTTCAATTTATACCATAATTCTTGCCAGACTTCTCTAAAATTCATCCCAGGTGGGATGACGAAAAAAAAAAAAAGCAGGACATATTGGCAAACTCACCTCATGACTCAGTTTTCAATGAATATTCCGTTGAGTTCTGACCATGAATAATGAAAACACATGTGATCCAGCAAAAAGTGATTCATCCAACGTTATAAACTTCTACTTCGAAAGAACTGAACCGAGAATGGGCACTAGCTTCGCTAGCCCCTTAAAAATAATTCTCGACACCATTTAAGTGTTCTGATGTCCACGGCTTCTGCTTGGAAAGGTCTGAGCAAGTAGAGCGTCATACCCGAGGTGTGACTCAGTCAGGCGTGCTTCCCGATGAAATGTGGCACACACACACACACACACACACACACACACACACACACACAAGAAGAAGTGCAAACATCAAACACATGCAGGTGAAGGAGCCCAAAAAAAATCACTTGAAGCATACATGGGAGCCTTGGATAAATTACACCTACTGTGGTTTATAAGTGATCCAATCCAAGGAAGAGCCCTTGATGTTGACCAGTATTGAAGAAAAGGGTAAGAGGGGAAATTGGGAACCACCCCCCCGCCCCCTTCCAAGCCAATCTGTTCAAGACTTGATCCAGACAGCCTGCCTTGCTATTTTGGGTAATGGGAACTTGAGGATGTGACTTCCACTTGAAGTAATTCAGGCGATTGGAGCATTTCCTAGAAGGAGATATTGGAAGCTTGGCTTCTCCTTTCCTTTCCTTTTCGGTCCTTGGCCACAATGAGATGAATGGACTTCTTTTCCACAGGCTCCCACCATCGTGTACTGTCTGAACACAGGTCCAAAGCAATAGTTATGCCCAATTGTGGACACCCAAAGACAGCCTGTCCTCCGTCTGCGCTAATTGTCACAGTATGTGTTAAGGAAATGAAGGGTTAACATAGGAAAGGTTTGATTAATGAAGTATGATATTTCAAGCATAATTGGACACCATCAAAGGCAGTGGTTTCTGTGATTCTCTTCCTCTGTCTCACCAGGCTGAAGGTACAAGAGTTAAAAAATCTCACTGTTTGAAATGTTATTTGGGTTTTGAAAGAAAGATCAATGGCAAAACAAAATGAATTCCAACCAAGTGGCATTTTACACTTGTATTTAATCTAGAAAAAAAAATCATAAACCTACCTGGTAACATAAAACTTTACTTAGCAACATAATTGTCAAAGAGCTAAAGATTTCACGTATTTTGGAGAGAAAGGGGAAATTTGTGAAAACAAAAGATGAAAATGTACCAGACAATTGAGTCTTAAGTTATATAATTGATATGGTTCAGTTATCATGACATATTTAACAAGCCTTGGGATACTCTCACTATATATTATTTTTAAACAATTTTTTTGTTTGCTTTGGATTTTTACAATTTTCACGTAGGTATACAAAGGATTTTCAGCTCAACATGTCAGTTTGTAAGCACAATCTATATGGTATCACACCGTCCATCATTCTCTTTCACCTTCTGTCCCAGCATGACTTAAGAGTGGCCTTGATACACAGCAACACCTGGTATCAAATTCTAAACAAAAGTTAAAAACAGAATTTTAAGCTATTGAAATTAATAGAATTTGTAACCAGGTGCCCGTACCTCATGTCTATAATCCTAGCTACTCAGGAGGCTGAGATCTGAGGATCACAGTTCAAAGCCAGTCCAGGAAGGAAAGTCCATGAGACTCTTCTCTCCAATCAACCACCAGAAAACCAGAAGTGGCGCTGGGGCTCAAGAGGTAGAGCACTAGCCTTGAGCTGAAGAGCTCAGGGACAGCACCTAGGCCCAGAGTACAAGCCTGATGACCAACCAAAAAAATAAAAATCTAATTTTTATATAAACTCAAGTGCACATGGAGTGATACTACTTTCAAGCCACTGCAGATTTATCTGAAGGATAGATAACTTATAATAAAATGTAAGATTGTGCACCTAAATGAATAATCTTTACTATTGTTGTTCCTGTCTATAAACAGTGAAGGCATAGGAATAAAAAAGAAAAGATACTTCTGATTCATTATAAACTATTGTCATGTTTAAGTTATTTACTAAAATAAGACCATAGTGTTATGGTTATCACAAAGACTACAAGATATGTTTATAAATAATAAAGGATGTGATCTGTTCTTATACTTTAAGTATAAAAAGTAATGGTGTTTATAGAATATGGTAAAAATTCTGAGGCCCACTGGAGAGCATATGAATAGAAGCATAATTAAATTTCCTGCTGGCCACCAGCACTGAATACTGTAAAAGACATTTATTACAAATATATGTCTTTGATCGCAGTATCTTAATTGTGTAAACATACCAATAATAGTTTCTACTGGTGTGGCAAATTCAATATGCTTTATAGATTTACCAAAATGAAAGGATGCTTTGGAAAGACTTCAAGCTGAAGAAAGCTCCAGGGTGGAGCTTTTGCGGAAAAAGAGGAGAGCTAGAGAAAGCCAACTCCGGATTTTTGAGGTTTCTTTAGAACAGTGTTGTCAGCTTCAGGTTTTTCTCAATTTCTTTCTCTGTACAGTAAATGTCGGTATCACTGTGACCCGGGCCCAACCCAACAATTACCACCGTTTATTTACTCAGTGACTCTTCATACATGTTCCGCATTCTTTGTCATCTGATCATCACCGTGACATCAAATACTGAGTTGCTAGGGGAAGACTATGTATGATAAAGCTTGCTTGATTTCCCCAAATTTAGATAATCTTCGCTGCACTAAGAGCAACTAAGCACCTTCATATTCTAACAGGCTAGGAGTTTGTTGGGCCAGTATCAGTGTCCTGAAGATCACTGTTCTTTATTTCATGATTCTTCCCTTAAAAAAAAAAAAAAAGAAAAAGAAAAAGGCAAATACCACCGCACTACATGCTAAAACCCTATCAAAGAATCAGCATGCACAAAATAAACGAATGCCAGGAATGTAAACCAGGTTCTCATGGGAGTAAGGAGAGGAAATGGAGAGAATGGAGACTGGTGAAAAGGGCCAATATGTTTTTGGTACATGTGTGAAAACAGAATAATGATTTTGTTGAGATTGCTTAGGAAAATGAGAAAGAAATGAAGCCAATGAGAGAGTGTGGCTCTACTGGAACAAGCCTTGTTAGTAATCATGTACATACCTAGCGGGAACCTCCAGAATCGCACAAATCGAATCCTAAGATAAAATTCTCTGACTATACGTGATAAAGAAATAGCCAATAAACCTTGGGAATGTGATTGTACTACAAATTCGCTGTTATTATTAATCATTTACGCAATCCCAGACAGTGGCTATTCTTCCTAGCTGACAATGTCTATCAAAACCTTACCTCAAGTCAGGTGCTAAGGGTTCACACCTGTCATCCCAGGGACTAAGGAGGCTGAGGTCTGAGGATCCTGTTCAAAGCCAGCCCAGGACGGAAAGTCTGTGAGACTCTAGTCTCCAGTAAACTACTTCGAGAAAGCTGGAGGTGAGTTGTGCCGTGGCTCAAGGGTAGTTTGCTAGCCTTGAGCACAAAGAGGCTCAGAGACCTGAGTTCCAGCCTCAGGACAAGAGAGAACAAAAACAAACAGGAAAACATGGATGAGACTAAAAGAATAAACATAAAGACAGAGAGTGAACCGAAGTTTCAGACCCAAAAACGATATACGAGATGGCCCTAACATTCAGATGCACTGACTACCTCTTGGGATCCAAGTGTCCTAAGAGCCCCCAACACACTGCAAAGACCTAGGGCCCGGGTGAACTTGCTTTCACCCGACAGCTCTGAAGTCATGGTGTCCAACCACAATGACAAAACTCGCAGATGTTCTTGCAGACCTACTATGTTGCGTTTAGTACACATGTAAAAAAGACAGAGTGATTCAGCACCCTTTGGAAATCAGTGAAGCAAAGTCAGCATCCCTCAAGGACACATCGTTTCAAGTTTTCAGCTCAGTTACGTGGAGACCTCATCTATCTAGAACTACGTATCTCCGCAGCTCTAGGTCAACGAGAATATCTCGATAATGTTTCCTCACCAATAATCCTTCTTCTCATAGGATTTTCCTCCGGAGAAGCATATATTTTATTAGTTGTTTTTAAGCTCTTGTTAGAAATAAGGAAATTGGATAACAGTAGTCAACATAATGCCAATTTCATTAAAAAGTACTTTATTCCAAACAGAAAAGGCATGAGACTATTACATTGACTCCCAGCCATGTGAACTTGGTTTTCTTCCTTGGCAGCCAGTGTTTCATTTGTTTGGTCCACGGCCAAGGACACCTGGCTTATGATGGCCTCGGTGCTGGTCAGATCTGCCCCGGGAATCAACATGACATTGACTGCTTGGTGCCTGGTGATTGCTTCACCCGTACCATAGCCACTTGCAAAACCTAAGGGGAAGTGTGCGCAATAGAATTATGAAATCACGTTATTGGAAAGAGTTCTGACTCAGACTTAGGCCATTTATTTTCTTTGATTTAGCCTTTTAATGGAATGGTGCCATCAAAGAAAACCAGGATGCATAAACATGGCCTGCCACTACACAAAATAAGTGAGATTCCCCAGTTGGGCTCCGTTTCTGAGAAGTTCATTTTCTCCATGCTGGTACGAAGTAACAGACAGAACCAATGACCACAGAGCTATCAGGTATCCCATTGAGAAGTCAGGCAATCGGCTCAATGGCTTTCCTTCTGCTAGCAAGCACCGATTCCCAAGAACCTACTCTCAGAGACGTTGGACACTCCCTCCCACTTGCAGGAAGCCCAGGTGGCTTGCTACGACATTGGGGAAGGATGCTGAAGTCTGGAATGTCCATAAGTGAGTCACAGAACAGGGCAGCTCTGAACAGTCTCTTCTCAACACAGAACAATTACCGCCTTGCTATGGAGCCAGCCATCTGTTATGTGGGAACGGAGTGAGATTTCCTAATAACAGGGTCAGCATAACACAACTATTTGGTAAGCAAGAAGGAGCCAGCATTCAGGCATGAGAGAACAGTCTTTTAATCTAAAAATCTCCAAAAGAAACTTCCTTTTGAGTACTTTCTTATAAATAGTAGTTCTCGCTATTTTCTCTCACCTGACACATTCTACTTCTACCTGATTTACCTTGTCCTACAGTTTACTGATCTTTAACTTGAATATTAATTTGTGTCTTACCACAATTTATATAATGGAAACATACCTCTAAATACAGAGTAATCGAGATTATATCCTTGCAGGAATAGAATATTATAAATGATTTTAGAATGGTTGTCACACAGAAGCAACATTATAAAATTTTAAGTTATGGAAACCAGTGGTATATCATTGTTGTTGTCATGTTCAACGTGCAATGTGAAACTGTGCCCCTTTTTTTTGTATTTCTTTCTGTTGATTTTTATCACTGATATCACTGTAACTGATTTTAGTACCCTGACTATTATATATATATATATATATGAGTATTGGAGCTAGGGAAGAGAAAAGGAAAACCAAAATCTAGAGACAAAATGTAGAAAGACAAACCGATTCAACAGCAGTGCTTACAAAACTATATGGTGTAAATCAACTGTACAACTCATTGGGGGAAGAGGGAAATGGGAACAGAGGAGGCAGGGGAAAAATGAGGGAAGAGGTAACAAGTTGGATAAGAAATATACTCACTGCCTAATGTATGAAACTGTAACCCCTGTAAACTTCACTTTGACAACAAAGAAATTAAAATAAATAGATAGATAAAAAAATAATTTTTGAAAAGAAAAATTGGATGTTATATGGCCATGTCCCATTGCTTCCACTAGGAGGAGCTAAAGATTTCCTGAAATGGGTGCCATGTTTCACAGTAGAGGGATGGAGGGATTCCTCAGAGCTAAAGTAGCCCTGAGTCGCTCTAGGTCTCTGCTCAGACTTTGTGCTGAGCGGTCATTTCCATCCATCTGCTCTCAATGTCGATGCAAATGCAAATTAAGTTACATCTCCTTTTAATTCAAACAGTAGCATTAAATATTCAGTATTAAGATTAACTTATAACCTTCCATTGTTGTGTGTTCAGAAGAAACTTTATCCACCGATTTTTAAAAAAGTGTTTTCTGTTAAAAAACTGATTTCACCAAAAATCTTCGTAACACCAGTTAAGGTTGCCATTGCTCTATCAGAGACAAAATAGAATACAACATGAAATAGTAAATCAAATTGGCTGCTTAGGAAACCAGAATTACCGTTCTATCTAGATGACCCTAACCATCTCTGGTTATTTTAAATTGGAAAAACTTACGATCAAACGGTAGGGGAGAGCGTGCATATGGAGTTGAGGTGGTATTTTAATCTAAGAGATGTGGGTCAGTATCTTTGTACACATAGATCTAAGTAATGAATGCTAATCAAGCTGATGGAGAAGATATTACTATGTCATATCCCTTTCAAATATTTTTATTACATCTAAACTCTACTACCCTACAGTGTCCTGGTGTTTCTTCTCTGCTACAAATAGTCGCCATCCTTCTAAACCTTCATTACTTTCTATCAGCATTATCTAAACTCGTGTGAATTCTACCTTTTGATTCATTGCCATTCAGTCTGTCCCTTCCTCTGTAACAGTCCTGATAGAAAATAAAACTCAATGGATACAAGTTTTTTCAATATTGTGCCAACTATACATATTACCAGATTAAGTCATTGAGATAAGGTATTTCTTTTCAAAGGCATGTATTAAAATTAATCAATGTCATTTTGGCCCACATGTAAGTAAATTTGCTACATGCCAGCTTCTATTCTCCACAGAACCATCAACCAACTCTTAGCCATTGGTCTGGGTTCATTCAATGAAGAGATGGTAAGCCCAAATAGCTATGCCATAAAAATATAATACATAAGTAAAATATAACTGCATTCATGGCCGTGTTGTACATCCATGCCTACACATTGCATCCAAAATATTTCATTTGGGGTCTGCAGTTCTTGATATAGAAATTAGTTTGAAAAGTATATATTAGATGTAACAAAAAATAAGGAAGATATTTATGAGGTTCAGCAGTATTTTCTAGGTGTCATTTCACTAATTGGTCACTTAACATTTTTAAATTATATTAATTTTCCTTTAAACATTCAACAAATTAAAGATAACTTTCTGTTTACAAAAGTCCAAACATATTTCATGTTAGGTTCTTGTAAAAATTAGAACCAAAATTTGTGTTGGAAGCAAATTCATTTTGAATGGCTAATGAGCTAATGGAATGTTTGGGTTTTGTTTTTTCTTTTGAAAAGCATTACGAAATCATTTAGTATGATAATATAACCAAAGTTTAAAAATATAAAACCCTCCAGATTTGTAATCAGACTTTCTGAGTTGGAACCTGTCCTTTATTTGACTTGCAAAGACAGCAGCATGGTAGAATATATTCTGAATGCTAAGTTCAACTGCCAACACCAGGCACTGTATGACCTAACGGAGTTAAGTCCTATTAACAGTTTACTTATCACTTGAACTGAAAAATCAAATATCTGTAACCAATTTACGGCAATTAAATAAGCTACTAAGTAAAATGGAAAGTATATTATGTTTTAAACCTCAAGTGCAGGTACACTTCTATTCAACACTGAAAAACTGTAGCCTAGCAGCTAGCATCTGTTTTAAAGCAGAGATTAAATCAATGAAACCTTGTGTTTGTGGGTTAAAATCACTCAATATGTCAATTTTCTATAGCTGATCCTAAAAAGGACAGTTTATGTTTGAATCAGTGAGTTCAGAGTAACCTAATTGTGATCTTATTCTCTTAGTTTAGTGGCTGTGAGATTCTAGGCCAATTATTGAACTTCTCTGTTTCTCAGTTTCCTCAAATAGAAAATATTGATAATAATATCATATAAGAAACAGTAATGGTGGGAACAGTTAAGTCTTCATTTGAAAAGAAGAAATTGCATAGCACCTGTTATTCTGTCTTGAGTAAATAAACAGTGCTTAAAAACATTATACTGAACTACTCAGAAAGAGTGCTTAGAATGGCAAGGGGATTTTCAATAAAGTCATTCCCAATCCCTTTACTGATTAAGATTCAGTAGGTATTTCCCACATCCATTGTGGGCCTCCTTCATTTTTCTGCTCCAGAAATCCCAGATTATGTATGTTCTCCCAGTAACTTCTCTATAAGTGATTAGCCTAGTACTTTTAGAGGATAAAAATAACTTGGCATGAGTACATTTCTTGCTCCTTTATTATACATAATATATTTTTAGTCCTTTCAGCATTAACTGAGTTCAAGCTAATGGCCTCACTTTATAGTCACCTTGCCACAACTTTTATGTGTTTTCCTCATTTGACTATGAAAACTGTTGGCTTTCCAAGATTTAGAATAGCTATAGAATTATCTAAAAGTAATATGCAAATATAATGCCCCAGAAGAGTAACCCTTGGTAATGAAAGATCAATCAGTAAACCACAAAGCAGAAAATTTGTATTTGTAAGTCGAAAAAAGATGTCATTTATACCCTAAATTGTCATACTTCTGAGGAATATATATCTATTGATTAAAGAAGGTATCCTCGATTATCAGATCTACTTTTCAATATTTACTAAACACGGAACACAGCTTATACTTTGGGCTACAATCCTCACCTGAGGCCCTTATTTAACCACTTACTCACTGTGTCTGTACAAGTGGTAGGTATCTGAAAATAATCTTATCAAGACTTGATTTGTTTCCAAAAAACTTCAGTGTGGAAGGTTGCTTTTGAAGCTTCCCCATTGGGGAAATTCTTTCCCTCCAGAGAATTTAAAAAGCTCAGAATGTCAAACTTTGATCTAAACTGCTCTCAGCATTCAGAAGTAATATCAAGACAGCAATTTCCTTCTGTTACCCTCTGCAGGTGTGAGCCTCAATAGCAAAACAGAGAAAAACCAAAACATCAAATTGTTCCACAAAATATTCTCCGGGGTGTGTTTTAGTAATTATCTCATTTTACTCAGGAAATATGTTAGGAAGGATAGTAAAAGGGTAAGTCAGGAATGAAGAATTCAGTTGCAATAGTTTATGTATATTGGATAAAGTAGCTAGCAATTAAAAGATGTGATTTTCTTGCATATCTTTAATAGCAACGTATAAATTATTTCTAATTACTAAGTAAGGAATGGCAGCACATTTTCTGAAATCCATTTCAAGCTCAACCAGCCCCAAACGGAGTCGTTCAGTGCTCCCAAGACACATATTTCTTCTGTGTAATTTTATCACCACCACACAGATGTTGCTCTCAGGTTTTTGAGGTAGAAGTAATATAAAAAAAAAATTTCCCTCAATCTCAAGGTAGAAGATATAAAAATAATTTAGTCCCAGAGCCTGGACCTTGCAAATGTTTCCCACTTGTTTGGTTGTTTTTCTCTTTACTCCTCATTTCCTCTGCCCCACGCATGCGGACTCCAGAGCCATCTCACACTGGGCAGCAGCTCACCAGCAGAGGTTCTTCATGAAGGATGGATGGTCTCAGCACGCAGTGTCCCCAAAGGGTCTTCCTGGCCCTTTGATCTCTAATAGAAAAAAAGGGGGCGGGGGGCACAAAGGCAAATGGAGCATGAAAGGTCTGCCATCTCTCTAACACAACAGTATCAATACACGAAATGTGTGGTATTGACCTGCTGATGCATTCTCCTTGAGTGATATTTGCCTGAAAAAGATCTAAGAGCTTTGGTGTTTCGGCACACCAACCAGTTTTCAAGATAGTGGACCTATTTTTATGAGAAAGAAAAAGGAAAAAAAAAGGAAAGGAAGAAAGAATACCCACAATCAAGAGCAGGCCACACAGAGTAGAGAAAGTGGGATTTTGCAAATAGAATGTTGCGCACCAAACACATTCTTCTAAGAGTTTTAGTTGGCTCTCTGACAACAGAGTGTAACTCGTATCTTGACAATCAAGAGTGAATATTGGCAACCAAGTCTGATGAGTGGAGAAAAGAGAAAGAAAAAGACAGAAGCCCACATTTAACTAATTTGAAATCTCAAAAACTTTGCTTTGACACGCTTAAGGCTATAACTAACTTGTAGACTTGGAG
The DNA here is from genome assembly GCF_023159225.1 of Perognathus longimembris pacificus. Taxonomy (NCBI): domain Eukaryota; kingdom Metazoa; phylum Chordata; class Mammalia; order Rodentia; family Heteromyidae; genus Perognathus; species Perognathus longimembris. The sequence continues at coordinate 4,613,884 of NC_063163.1, forward strand.
AGAAATTAAATAAATATCACATGCTAAGTTCCCAGTACAGAGATATTTAGCACATAGAATCCATCATTTAATTTTTATAGACAATAATCCTGTTGTGAAAAAGGATGAGACAAATCTGAAGATCGTATACAAAATGCCTGTTTGTGGAATATTTACACATGCCACCACGATAGTATTTGTTTTTCTCCTTCGTTTGAACGGTGGCATGTCACCCAACCAGGAGGTGATGCTTGTTTCTGAAGGTCATGGAGAGTGCACTGACGGGAAGCATGCTCTCCAATGCTCCACCAGATTAGCCTCCCTACTTTGCTATGAAATTCCTGCGAGTAACCTTGACAATCAACTTGCTATTTCGTGAATAATGTCCCTCTTAGGAAGAAAGTCCCTGGCACTTGTGTAGCCAACTTGAGAGGGGCTGAGATGATGGGCTTCAGAATAAAATGCAGATACTGGCAATTTCACATACATCTAGGAGATGCAAGCAGTCAAACCTGAATATATATTGTAAATCTCAATGGAGAAAAGTGGGCATAATTGTTATCATTTGTCACCAATAGTGTCCCTACCTATTCCTTCACTTGCTATAAATAAAAAGCAACTCCAGAGGTTGCTGAAAGAAATCTTACTTTACAATCATGACTTTCAGAAGAAAGGGAAATAAAATGTGTTTGTATCTTACAGGGAAGACATGTAATAAGCAAGAACTCTGCAACTCAACGACTGAGGACATCAATTTTCTGGTGACTAGAATAATCAGTCTTGTGGCGAATATACTCAACGCACTCCGTCAGAAAATTAAGAAAATGAAGGAATAAGAGCAACGCAATTGTGTGATCTCCCAAGGAAGGAGACTGCATGGAATATGAGTAGCGGTATCTGAGGAAAATCAAGACAAAAATAATTGGTGGTATTTTATGAAAATCACAGGTTGAAAGGCATCTTTACAACAAGGCCCTCCAAGTTCTGGCTGTGTTCTCCTCTCTGAAAACATACTTTTACTGTCTTTATTGGGTTGTATGCAGGACTTACCATTCCAGAGTTTGAGTATAATGCATGTTGATCAGTGACACCCTTTTCAACATTGGTACCCATCCCTCCCAATCTAACCCTCGTGTCATTGTTCTTCATTTTGTAGGATATACATTTTAAGGCAGGGAACTCGATAACACCTTTCCGGTTCTCTTCGTTCCTTGGTGGAGTTCCGTGGCTCCCCTGCTGTCACTCACAGGTTACCTGATCTTCGGTCAGAATAGCACATGACAAGGCCACGGCTTCCTCAATGTTGCCCATCTTCTCCCAAACCTGGATACGAAGCAAGCGCCTCCTCACAGAGCACCAGCTAGGCCAACAGTTCATGCTTTGCATAGGTCAGCTGCCTTTTCCTTGACTAAAACTTGTGATCTGGGTCTGAGTGCTCTCCATGGAAAAGGAGGCTCATCCAGGGGTAGGTGTGTGGCACCCAGCCACCCAGCCTCATCTGATGAATGTCCACTGGTAGGTCAACGATAGAAACTGGATTCTTCTCAAGAATTTCCAGTCTTGTCTGACAGCGCTTTAAAGCCAGAGTCATCATCTTTACTTAGTTAAAATTCAACTCCAAACCATGAGAACTAAACGCGATGGTCATCTTGAGGGACCAGCGTTTTGGACAGGGCCTATGTAGGACAGTCACGTGGGATTTCCTTCTCCCACCCTCGGCCGTCAGAGGCTGACTGGACAGCCTGCCTTAGAATGTCGGCGAGTAGAACTTGTTTTCCCCCTTCAGTCTGCAGCACTCAGATTCCAGCCTTGCCAAATGGAAGCTGAGTGATGTCCTGAGCCCTCGGGTGGCAATGCCCTTCCTCTTCATGCATCACCATCTTTAGTGACCACCGCCTGCCCCGTGCATGTTGTGCATGTTAATAAAAAGACTATCTCCCTCAGTCTTGGATAAATGTCTTCTGGAAAGTGCTTTATTCATTGCAGAACTCTGATAAAAGGTTTCAGAGTATAGTTACTTATGCATCAAGCTGGAGAAACTTGAACATTGGCCTTAATAATGTGTTCTACTCCAAAATCCACATGTTAGAGTGGAGGGGAAGAGGGGAAAAAAGCAAGTCTTGAGAGCGTTAATGAGTGGATACCCACTCAGTACATTAATGGCAGAGGTACAAGTGGGATTGCAGTTTTCTCACCTCATGTATGACATTATTAGCTTTCATTGACCTTTCAAGAATCGCTAGGTGGGATTTTTGGAAAGCTGTATTAAGAATGATTTAGACTGAAATTGCGAAGAAGTCCCCAGCTTATGTGATGTACAAAGAAATAAATAAGATTTATGTTGTACATTGAATGAAGTTAGGATCTTTATAGACTTTCAATTCTCTGCTGGATTTGATTTTCACATGCCTTCTATATGCCTGCATTAAAAAAAAAAAAAAAAAAAAACAGCTTTCAGTTTGTTTCACACAACTGAGAAGGCAGGAAACACTAACGTATGGCACAGAAGTTCCTGCAACCTTGACACTGGTCCCAATTAACACAACTAGTACTTCACCACGTTCATTAAAAGTATTAACAGGATGAGCCTTTCTCACACAATAAATCATTCTGTTAGAAAGTGATTTCAGAGTGAGTGAAGAGAAACAAAATCATTTGAAAAGTAAATATTTGTTAAACTCTAAAACCACCATCAAAATGCATTCCTTGGTAATAAGTATGATCTATTAGTCATATACATATTCCTCTGTTAATTTAAAACTATAAGATCTAAAGATTCTTGGTGTGTATGCGTGTGTGCATGAGTGTGTGTGTGTGTGCGCGCGTGGCATAAAATTGTGTCTCTAGATTTGTGACCTTGCTCTAAATTCAAGCAATAGGAAATGGCTGAAATTTAAATAACTACTGTATTATGTATAAAGCTTTACACTTATAAATTCCAAAGCAGCCAAGGTTGGTGGAAATGTGTGTCTTGCCTTGCCTGTGTCAGTGACCTTATGCAGATTCAGGCAAGAAGAAAAGAATCAACATATGAGGCTAATTCCAGGAGGTACATGGCTGATGGTTGTGGTTCAGGTGTGTTTCTGAAGTTATGCTTTCACATCTTCCTGGTTTGCTGAATTCTTGCATTTCTTCCCACCGTTTATACAACATAACATTCGTGAAAGCTGTGTGAATGCTGAATTTAAGTATTTGTCCTAAAACTCATACAGCTACGTGTTTCTTGTTCAAATGAGCATTGCTATGTAAATTTGTGTGGTCTTTTAAAATATAATGTGCGGATTGTAGTTTTGATCTATGTTGACTCAAATTCTACCAATTCCTTTTAAATGTGTTTTCCCTTATTTGGATCCCTCAGGTTAGGTCAAGTTTGCTTGCATTTAGCCATTTGGCCAAGCTTGGATTGAGTCCAGAGTTGTTGATCACAATGTTGAAATCCTCATGACTTGAAAAATGAATTAATTAGTGTTAACTTCCATTAATGTTATATGGTATTTCACTGGCTATTGAACATTGAAATTGAATGTCTTATTAGCAACTCATTGGCCAGATCCTTCACATGTACCCATCTGTCTGCAAAGGTAGCCAGAGAGGAGAGTCCCAGAATATGTTTAGAAGGGTAAGAGTCATAACTATTTGACCAATAACACTGGAAAGTGCTTCAGGAAAGAATTGAATCCATATTGTGTTACTGGTTTGATTTTATCTGGCTATTACTCAAGAGGTTAGGAATGAATGCATATGTGAATGGATACAAAACTCAAAGCATTGAAAGTAATAATATACATATTCATTACCTAAGACATGCTACTCTGTTGCAAGTGGTTCACTCATTTAATTCTCTTAGGAGCCCTATTACTGTGATACTTTTACTTGCTTTATTTGCTCAATGACACAGGACCAAGAGAGGTCATGTGAACTATTAGCAGAATGGGGATATAATACCATCCCATCTCGCCACAGAGTCTCTTGCTCTGAAACCTGGTCCTGGGGACATGTAGCAACTTATCCCAGGTGACAGAGAAGGTAGAAAGAGACCAACCTGGTATTTACCATGTTCTATAATTTACTGGAGTCATAAAATGAAAGTTACCATACTTGACCATAACAGGAATAATCCAAGTTGCCTCAAATTTTCCATCTTATTTTCAATGACAGTGTAAATACTGATGATACAACTTTTGGAAAAGTAGCACAGAAAGCCACGGTAGAGAGATTCATGGGAAATGCAGGGTGGTTCCCATTAGCTGACAGGAAAAGTTGGAGCTCTAATTGTATTTACCCTGCAAGTCCAGCTTTGTTAAGCATCAAAAAGGTGATAATCATAGTGTGAAATGGAATAAAAACTAGGTATTAAATCTGAACAGAGCAAGAGTAGTTTCTTCCTGCTTGACATGCATTATTACCTGGATGAATAATTATTAATCTGAACAAAAGTCTTTCCAGGGAGCAGAGCTTATATAGAGGGGAAAAAGCATGTCGACTACAAAGTAAATAAGGACACTATATTGGGGAGAATGAAGCACAGATAAAACAGATACAGTAACAGAAGAAGTCAGTACAAGAAATAGACTTCTAGAGTGAGTCATGGAGGGTTGGGGACTTTTCTCCACGTGACTCCACGGAATAAAAGGGAAAAGGTAAAAAGACAAACTTCCCAAGACAGAAGAAACGATAGTCAGGAGCAGGTGACAGGCCCATGAGGGACAGAAAGGTAATGCAGTGAATCTCAAGAACCCGTCTAGGGTTGGGGAGGGGACCTGAGGAAAGACGGGGGTGGGGGGGGGAGGAACAGGGAGAGGGGGTGAAATCAAGCCGGTCTGGGAGGGACCAGAAACCAAACCCCCAAGTAAGCCAGGTAGCCATGGTAACCAAATCACCACCGAAGCCTGAGGACCCCTCCAGAATTAATCCCGGGCAGGAGTCTGGCTGGTGTCCGGGTGACTTTTCCTGAGTGACAACCAGCAGTAAGGAACCTTCCATTTCTGGGAGTGCTGTGGTCAGGCATTGCCTTGAGGGCGGGCTGGGCTGCAGTGTGCACCCCAGGTGGTCGGGAAAGGAGGGTCTGGGTGCAGAGTCTGAGGGTACCGGAGAGGAAAGGCTTAGCAGTCAACCCTCCTCCCTGGTCCCAGGATTGCACCATGCCAGCCAGTGTCCGCCGCTCTTTCTCCGGCCTCGCAGGGCTCTCAGCTTGAACAGAAGGAAGGATTGATTCCAAGGAAAATGAAGCCCTGCCCCTGACCACAGCCCCTGACCGGCCTCGCCCTCCCGGGCCCCACCCAAAGCCCTGACTTGCTGCTGCCCCTTGAAAAGAGGAAGGCCTTGCCATGCAAACCCATCCACACATCCGGTGCACTTCAATATTGCAGCATCCAGAAAGAAGCTTCTCACATTCCCTGAGCTTTTAATAGTTCTCTTTATTTTCTTTTATACATTTTGTTATTCAAAATATTATATATATAGTATCACTTTTTATATGCATTATTTTACAAGTTCTTTCCTTTTTGTGGGTTTAATTTCCTCCTTTACCTTTGTTGACTATTGCTTAGTTTATTTGGTAATCAATTTTTGTTAAATCTCCTCTTACTTTTCTTTCTTATATTTCTTCTTCATTTTTCATTTAACTTCCCCTTTTCTTCCATTTCCATCTTTCTCTGGCCTCATGCTTATTTTATTTTTCTTTACTATATTACTTCTCAATATTTCAAATCAGAGTTTATTACAGCTCATTTGGTCACCTTATTTTCTATGATTAATGCATGCACCATAGTTGTGTTTTTAATGTTGTTTTTTTTTTTACTGTATTCTGCATCTGACTTGTTTTACGTTCTTACTGTTAGAGTATTGCTTCTGTTATAATGATCTAATGACCTAGTTTGGTGTGAGAGCAGAAGGAAACTCAATGAAGCTTGCTGTGTTGTTGTTTTTCATGTATATGTGTGTATATAGTATATATATATATATATATATATATATATATATCTCCCTTTAGCATAAATTCTACACATGATTTGTGAGTACCAGCAGTGAGTGAGGAAAGCTTAGGAAATCCCTAAGACCTGAGTTGAAGCCCAAATATTGGCGAAAAAGTATAAGAAATTAAAACTATTAGTCTGAAGACAGTGAAATTGCAGAAATCAAAAGGGAATTGTACAAGCCATTTGCCCCAAGTGTAAATTTTTTTTTAAAGGGATGGAAAACAAGGTGGTGGGAAAGAACCAAACACTCGGAAGTCCGTGTAGTTAGTAAAATGATACTGCAACTGCTGGTCCAGAACTTCTCGTTCATAACTGGAAATTCGGAAGCTGGAAGAGGGCACAAAAATCTGTCTTGTCAAGGGCTTAATGGCCGGGGTGCAGCCTCTCTCTCATACCTCTATGAGATCCTTCCTTCTTGTAATCACCAGCAGAAGGAAAGAGAAGGAGAGAAGTAGAGAAAAGAGAAAGGAAGTGAAAAAGAAGAGAGAGAGAGAGAGAGAGAGAGATTTAAACAGACTAAATGATTTGGTACAACATGCCCAGAAAGACTGCCCTCTGTGGCACCTGAAACAAGCCCTGTTCACCGCACTCACGGGAGGGGAGCAGCTGAAAGTAGCAATGCAATTCAGCTTTTAATGGTCATTGTCGTGTGGGCCATGGGAGTCAGGAATGCCGTCAGTAGGGAGCCAGATGCTTTCCAGAGGAGGCGATGATCATCTTTCCTTCCACTGGAAAAGAAGAAAATTAAGAAACACATAACAAGAGGAAACAGGGCCCACATCTTGCCTTCGGAAGCTGTCCACGAGCCCATGGAAGACCCCTATAGGAAAAGAGGCCCAGCTGTTGATTCTTTTGCTAGGAAGAAATTGTTTTGTAAATATTTTACTAATACGAGGCTTTCCCAAGAACTCTCTATCCAGGGCTGCATGTTTTAGTAGTTAGAATCCAGATTTGGGGAGTCCATGTATGAAATTATGCAAAGCCAACTTACATTCAACATCGAGAGAATGATTTTATCCTGTTCTTGGGAAAATAAGTTAAAAAAAAAAGGCTGCTCATGTGTGAATGTCCTGAGATCTCCAGTATTTCATTAAGAGTGTAGGAGGGGAGAATTTGGCTCTCCCCCCAACCCCCTTGTTCTGCAGCTCTGTCCCTGGTGCTCCTGCATTCCGGAGCCAGTAGGGCTAAGGGTACCAGGAACAAAAGCCATCCTCACCCTTGCACCGGATTTGGGTGAAATTGGTGATGGGCCAGGCCATTGTAAGATTAAATTGAAAGAGCAGGCAGGGCAAGAACAGGTGTAGGAATGAAGACATCAATTCTAAGAAGGTATCTTTCCTAAATTCAGACTGGATTCTAATATTGCAAGCCTGCCAGTGTGACTGAGTTCTTACACCCACTTACTCCTTGATATTTGAAATCCTATGCCAAACTCCTAAGTGAAATACTCTTAGATACTGCAAAGAGTGATTTCAAAAATGTTCAAAGACAGAATGTACATGTGCTGTTTTAATGTGATATTGCATAAGCCTGAATATTCATCTATACTGGAGGTCAAGAAGTAAAGAAGTAAGAACATTGCTTACAATAAACATTATGGTAACATTTATCTGTGGGAAGCACTTTTTTGTCTTAATAAAACATATTTTCCCTGGGTAATGTTCATTACTACAAGATAAGCAAAGTGTTTATTCTGAGCATAATGCTTTCTCTTTTTAGGTAACTGGGAACATACCAGAATTTAGTTTTTCTTACCAATAAAGTTTTCCATAGCATAAATGAACAGATGAACAGTTCCATCATCACAGGCTGTAGAGAAATTCTTCAGCAATGGAGAATAAAATCAGAACAATATTTTAAAAACAAATTAAAAGATGGATCCAGAGTCATATTTTCTTTCACATGGGATAAGAAAAATAGATATGACATTTGCAGGTATACCCCTTGATTTAATAAAGTAGTCACAGTACACATACTCTTATAATAAAAAGGGTCCTTTTTTCCTAATTGAACTAAGACTCAATAATAGATTAGAAAACTTTTCTGTGGCAATAAGATTAATGAAACTTCCCTTAAGAAGCAGAATTTTACATTTGATTTCATATTTGAATAGACTCTTACTATGATTTTGGCCTCAGGGTCCAGACAACAGAACAATGCTATAATTATGTCCTTCTAGTCATCTCACTGAAACAATATTTTGAACTAAATTCATCCCTACTAAAGTTTCGTTATTTGGAAATTTTAATACATTTTGGTTCAGTTCAGCTATTCAGAAGGTCTCTTTTCTTTCTTCTTCTTCTTCTTCCTTCCTCTTACTTCTCCAGCTCCTAAATCTCCTCCATTTTCTCCCTCTTTTATTTCTCTCCCTTCTCTTTTTACTCCTAAACTTTTTATTCCTCTTTTTCTTGCTTTCTTTTTAAATACTCATTTGTTTAAAAAATAATGAATGAAGTGTGTAGATGATACATCCAGAAGTAAGGGATAAACTCCCAAGTACAGACCACCATTTTTCGATAATCAAAAACCTTTCTAATGATGGGGGGGAAAAAGATTCTTCTGGGTTTTGGTGTCTTGACAAGCCTGAAATCAATATTATCCATGTTTTGTTTGAAAGAGAGGAACAGGGACAGAAGGGGTTTAGTTATAATTGTTTTTATTACATATCTGTGGTAACTTCACAGAACCCATGACTTAATAACATGCTAAGACAGGTTTAGAAATGAAGCTGCAAATCTCCTCCCAAAGGCAGGGATAGGTCTAGTCTCTGGGTACTTGACATTGATTTCAAGCATGAACAAGAAATAGGAAAAAAATTGAATGAACTATTTTATGGCATGTAAGTCCTGCTACTAAAATATTTGTTGTTGAATCAAATATCCTTTCCCCACAGAAATGAACAAAGTATACAATATGAAGTCACTAGTAAGCCAAATATGTCTCTGCTCTGTACTCCTGTGATTGTACCATGAATTGCTCTATGTTGTAGGACAAGAAAACAGAGAAGTCAGGTTTGGAGAGGTCGAACTGGGAGTCTTTATTAAAAGGGAGGTGTCCACTAGTTGGTCTCCTGTCCCAAAGTTCTTCAGCCCCACAAATACACATAAGTATAACATTGTCAGAAAACTGAGCCAGAAGAACAGGAGAGGAAAGAAACAATACCACCAAACCAGATCAGCTCTATTGGAGCGTTAAAGTGGGATGCCATGGTGAGCATAGAAGACCCAGGAGACAGGAAGCAAACAGGGAGACACATGGCATAATGGCACCTGAGCTAGTCCAGGCCTAAATAGGGTCCAGGCCTAAATCAGGTCAGGGAACAGGGCCACAGGGAGCTTGAGAGTTCAAGATCCAAGACTGGCAGGTGCAGTAACCTCTTATCCAAGCCCCTGCCCTTACCTCTATGAATTCAGCCATGCCCATAACCCGGGAAGCAGGACTTCCTTGCCTCCACCATGAAGACAAGATGATGCCAGTTAAACCTAGTACCTTAAAAACCCCCACTTGCCCAAGATGGCGCCAGTTAGATTCAACACCCCTACTTCAGAACATTCTCAATTTTATGAAGAGATGATGAACCTGGATCATGATATGGATGTGTTTAATGTCAAACTGTCAGAAAACGAAAGGAGTGGTCTTTTCTACACCTAGATTCAATGGGTACAAACATGTTGCCAGCTAGTGACATATTTAGCTAATGACATCGTTAGACTTGGTGAGAATGTACAGCTCTATTAGTGCATTTCTTTATTTGTATGAAAATTCTTTAAGCTCTGTCCCAACTGTGCATTTCAAAAGCAAGAACTATATTTCTGAGCAGTGAGATTCCTGAAAATTACACAGTAGTCTTGTGAAATCACAACTGGATACCAATCAACCTGTAGCCTGAAGTTCAGAGACATTCCCTAATATTCTTAGTATGATAATCAACAGAGTTTTTCCATTAATTTAAATGATTTATTCCCATTGGATCACGGCTTTTTTATTTGATGTCTGTTTTTAAAATTATTTCATGAGTGTGCATTAAAGTGTGATCAAAGTGATGGTTGCTTTGCAATATCTCCAAAATGTGCATAATGTACTTGGATGTTGTTAATAGCTCATCTCTTAGCTATTGCTCCTCCCCTAACTTCTCCACCATTTTCTGTTTCTTTCATCAATAGTCATCAAAAATAATCTGCACTCTATACAACTTAATTTGTGCATAATGTTAAATTGGAAGTTATTTATTTATTTTTGCCAGTCCTGGGGCTTGAACTCAGGGCCTGAGGACTGTCCCTGGCTTCTTTTTGCTCAAGGCTAGCACTCTGCCACTTGAGCCACAGCGTCACTTCTGGCTTTTTCTATATATGTGGTGCTGAGGAATTGAACCTAGGGGTTCATATATACGAGCCAAGCACTCTTGCCACTATGCCATATTCCCAGCCTGGAAATTATTAATTTTATCATCCTTATTTTTGTTGAAAATTTGTAAAGGTCTACTATTATAGTTTTTGTATGATGCCTATTATTGCTCTCAACTTTTTCCCCATAATATTAAGATGCCATTCTTGTTGTTTACAACCCTCCTCGGTTTTCTTCCTTTCTCATTTAAAATACAGGCATTGAAATTTAAATGATGATTGTACTTCGGAGTATATTTGGTATGGAAAACTCTTCATGTGTTATAGCGATATTTCAAGTTATGTTGCCATTATGAATATCTACATTGTATTAGCATGTTTTAATCTCATTGTCATTTCATTTTATAATCCTTCATTACTCTCTATAGTTTAAGTGATATTTCCAAATTAACATCTCATGCCTCATTTACAATATTTATTTCATGTCAAAAAAAAACTGCTATGTTTCCCTTCATTTTAAGAGGATTCCTAGCCCTACGGACAGTCCCGAAGCTACACTTGGTGAGATTTCTTGTTATCACTGAACTCTAGTCATAGAGTCAGGAGAATCATGAGTCAGAGAAATGCAAAAGGAGACTCTATGTCCAAAATAAAACAAAAGTAAAAGACTCTGGACGTGGTTCAAGTGGAGTAGCTTGCCTATCAGGCAGAAGGCCCAGGGTATAATCCCCAGAACAAACTAAACAATAAGAATGAAAAGAACAATGACCATATTTCATATTTAAAAATATATATACACTCAGTGGAGGCACAGCATGAGCAGGAAAGTAGAGATGCCTCGGTAGATGGATCAATAGATGGATTTCAAGGCTTAATTCAAACACAGTGGCTAGTTCCAGAACTCTTTGTACTTAACCTGCTGTGAAAATGTTTGTCACACCTTTATCTCCACTTAGTGCCTCACACCATGTGACAGTTTCGGACAGTGATGTTGTCAGGGTGAGGTCAGGCGGATTGTCCCAGCTCATTCTGTAACGTCCTTAGAAACCACAGTGTCACATACACCCTGCTTTAGCCCACTCAGCTTTGTGTCCGACATGATGAAAGGCAAACCTTGCCTGCACTAGGCATCAGAAAAGACAAGTTCCAAGAGGATTGTTACTTTCCTTCCCAGCAATTACAAGGGGCAAAAGCAAAATGATGGGTCCCAGTGTGTTTGTGCTGTGCTGTGTTTCAGGCACAGAAGGCAGCCACAGTGGGAATTCCACCCTCAGGCAAGAAGACAGGCTTCTTTCTATTATTATTATTATTATTATTATTATTATTACTAAATCCAGGCTTGTTCACTGAGCGGTGGCTTTGTTAATTGCTGATGGTATGTGAATGCCATTATCATTGCTGATGAAAAGGTTTCTTCTATGCCCAGACCTACTTGGCCACAGCAATCATCTCAGATCTTCAAGCTTCCTAAATCCTTCAGAAGCCTCCTCCTGTCTTTCTTGTTCTTTCCAATGCCTGCCAACCTTTATTCCTATTTCTGGAAATATCACATTGAATCTCTGTAGGAATTTCCCATTAACTAGATACAGAAATATGATCAGACATTTGGGAATTGCTTCAAAAAAAGAGAAATGCTAGAGATGGGTGATAGGTAGATCTGAAACAAAGTTGTCTGTGCTTTAATAATTATTGAAGTAGGCTGAAAGCAACAAGAGTTTTGCCACACAACGCCCTCCCTCTCTGTTATGAATATACACGCTTGCATTTGTATGCATGCAAACATTACCTGTAAAGCTATGTATACATAATGTACATGAAAATTTATAAGTTGGAAAAACCCTATCAGTTCTTAATACAATGTCTATAATGTGTATAGCATTCAAACTCAGAGATTATTTAGTTTTGGTTGGTTCCTGGGTCTGAGTTCAGGACCTCACACTTGCCCACTAGAATGGCGGTCTACCACTTGCACCATGTCTCCTGTCATGCTCTTTGCTTGTGACCTTTTCTGCCCATTTTCAATTCTCATATCTCTGCCTCCTCCCTGGCTAGTATTTTAGGCATAGACCACCAGCAACTGTCTCATCTCAGAGATTTTATTTCTTTATTTTTTCTATTTTAGCATCAGAAATGGTAACTTTAGAAGCCAGGATGGCTTGGCCAAAATTATAGGAGAACCCTGTACTAAGAGTTGAGTGTTTAAGAGCTACTTTGGTTATCACTATGCTGTCTCTTTACTCAGCTACCGTGCAGGGGACTGAGAGCTCTTGTACGAGTTACAGGTGTCTGAGCGTTCTGTCACACTACAAATCTCCACAGAGCTTAGCCATCCCTGCAGCTAATTCTTCGGTCATAGATTTTTGTGGCAGCTGGTAAATCTCTCACATCAGAAGTCAATATCTGTGGACCTTTTTTATTTGTTTTATTAATAGAGATACAAATATGCCACAGCAAATTCTACGATATTGCCAAGGTATTTTCTCTTCATTTATTTTTGTGTTGTTTGGGAATGAAACAACTGTAATTTTTCTTCTCTCTCTCTCTCTTTTTTTTCTGGGAAAAAGAGTACGAATTACTACTGAATGTGAATAGTGTTTTTCGGCATTTTTGGTAGGAATCCAAGAGTGAGTTCTTTAAAGGTGGGGTTCGGTTGAACTCTTTGCTCTGACAAAGGGATTTATGACCCAGCTGTAAACAGAGATTTCTCCAGTATGTCCTCAAATACTTATGGGACCCTTCATATCCTCCTTCTCCTGCTCTCCACCGCGCTGTGACATCGTCAAAGTCAATGAACAACACGACCACACATGAAGTTTTGATGGTGCCTTACAAACATGAGGTCAAGTTGAAGGATATATCCCCTATGCCACAGTTTTAATCCTCCCAGGCCCCACGGAGGCTCTCCTTGGTGTGAAACTGAAGAAGAATGCCCTTCCCCCAATACCATCTGATCAGTTAAGAATCAGTTTGTCTCAAAATCCCTTAAGTATGGGGAAGCCATATCACCCATCAGATATTGTCACTGAACTGTAACCGGTTGAGCATTGGTCCGAATTTGGCGCAGGTCAGGCGACCTTCAGCAACCTTTTTACAAAATTCTTCAGTCTTTCTAATGCTCACTACAGCATGCGCATGGCTGCACCAAGAAACCATTGCCTGTCCATTTCAATTACATGTGTGCCTGTAGGTCTGTAAGAAGACGGACAGCCGCCTCTGCTCCACTCAACATCAGGCATAACTGAATGGCACAGTGGGAAGGGGTAAGAGCGAACCCATTCTTGCAGCAGTGGAGAGTCAGACACTTCTGTTGGCACGTGTGGCATTGCCTAGCTCATATCTGCAAGAACGGAATTTTCTTCCCCAGCTACCCCACTCTCACTAGTGGAATGCCAGGATCCATCCGTGTCTAATCACCACTCCAAAGAGCAACACTGTACTCGGTCCACTTTTGTGCTATGATTTGTAATACCCAGTACGTGCTTTTTACTTGGAGCTCCTAAAAGTATTTTCAAGTCGGTATTGCCGAGAATACGAAGATGTAATAGCAATAAACAATCCACCGGTTCATCTCGAGAAAGATAAGCGGACGAAAGTCATAGGTAGAAAAGTTGAATGTATGTCCGTTATCTGAATATAAATATTTAAAATTGACTCTAGGTGACTCCTTTCCAATACAGGCAGGAGTGAGAATCAGAAAATGACTGTTGAGGAAAGAGACACGACTTTGGTGCATGTGTAAAATATTACACCCACAGAAGGGAACCCATGATTGTACCCTCCCCACACATTTCCACAGAGGCATTCAAATGTCTCACAGCTCGTGGCACAACTTGAGCAAACCATTAAATGAGTTTGCCTGACTTCAAGATAATTCAGAGTCCAGCTATGGCTTCATGATGGAGAAACGAGGAGTGCATGCCAATGGCATTTCTTTTAACGATTTTCCATCAATGTGATGGGAAACAGACCTGTGCGCTCTGCGTTCCTGTGTAGTGCTGCCAAAATGAGGCAGCTGTACTTCAGATACCAGGTCAGGCTTTTAGATATTGAGAGCTTCTCTGGAAAGTGCATGGCGCTGGAAGGAGCTGCGCAGTAGACCAAGCGCGGCTCGATTATTGTGCTTGTGGAGCAAGGATGTGTCAGTGAAAAATCCGGGTTCTCATTGCCTGTCAGCATGGAGCGGCGAAACAAACGTCATGCCTGGAGTTAGACTCGCTTAGAGTAGAAACTACTCTATGCTGCTTATCCACTCTATCACTAGCTCTATTATCTCCTTTTCCATCTGCACAGATGACCACGATTTTCTGAACAATAACTTTACCTTTGAAGTTAGCATAAATGACATCTCCCCAACTGGAGTGTCAAGATAAACTGAAGATAAAATTAAGAGCGTCTAGAACATCGATAGATACACGGCACCATCTCCATATGCTTATTTGTCTTAAAGGGGTAGATGTTAATCTTACTCTACACTTGCTTCCTATTTTCTTGGAAAATAATTGCCAATGTTCAGTGACTTAAATGAGTGCATGCACGCACACACACACACACACACAGTCACACTCTCTTACAGTTCTCTGATTCAAAAGTTTTTTTTTTAAAAAATCTCCAAAATAAAGTGTGAGTATTCCTTCTGGAGGCTTTGGGAAAGAGCAAACGTTTCTTGGCTCCTTCCTGTGTGAAAAGTCTTGTCATGTTCCTTCCCTTGTCATGGATCGAATCTCCCAAGCCTGCAACATCTGGGCAGGACCCTCCTGACACTGTCTTCTCCCTGACTCGCCTCCTGCTTCCCTTTCCCACCTCTAAGGACCTTTGTTTACCCTGTCCTCCACAGATGATTCAGGCTAATCTTCTGCTCTCAGTGTCACGTCATTGACTGCCTTGATTCTGTCTTTCATCCTACCTAGTGCTCCTTTACCAGACAGCCTGGCCTATCATTTCAGAATAAGGAGTTGGATGTTTTTGCAGGACTGCTATGGACATTCTCCACATACTGGAAGGCTTCCTGTTGGAAATGCCCTTTGAGATTCCCTGTGTAGAAACAAGAAGAGAAAGAAATGCGAAGGCCCACTAGGTGAGGCTGAATGACAAAGGCAAGGAGACATGAAGAATGTCACGCGATGCCTTTGAGTGAGATCCACTGTGATTGGGCAGCACACGTCCATTGCACCTGAGGAAAGGAAGAAGTCTAGGACACAAATAATATTCTGTTAGTTCTGTGGTGGTGACGTGAGTTGTAGGAGTAGAAGAGGAGAGCACATTTGGAAAAGTAGACAGCAAAAGTTTTAAAATATATCCTCTGGGGGGCTGGGGATAGGGCCTAGTGGCAAGAGTGCTTGCATCGTATACATGAAGCCCTGGGTTCGATTCCCCAACACCACATAACATAGAAAATGGCCAGAAGCGGCGTTGTGGCTCAAGTGGCAGAGTGCTAGCCTTGAGCAAAAAGAAGCCAGGGACAGTGCTCAGGCCCTGAGTCCAAGCCCCAGGACTGGCAAAAAAAAAAAAAATCTATTTATTTATCTATTATTATTATATATAATTATATATTGTATTATATATATATGTATTTGAATCTCGGTGAATCTTTTATAAGAAAAACTATGCCATGCCACTGTAATATAAAAGTTTATTCTTGATCATGTATGTGACTGTGCTCTGTTGTATTATTTAGCTGAGTGAAAATGTATTTCATGGTGTCATCTATGATCTCACCATTTCTGACCATTCATTATTTCAATTAAATATTTTTTTCAAGACTCATAATGCATAAGCTCTGTTTTGTAGCCTGTTATAAACATTTCTTCTTAATATTTTAGCACACGTACCTTCCTGAGAAAACAAAACAGATTGAGGAGAGGAGTAGAAAAATGAAACAAAGAAGAGGAGGAGAACAAAGTCAAGAATCCAAAGTGTATCCTATAGAATTAAGAAGAGCAAGGAAAGGGTAGATAGAGGAACAATGGGTGTAAGAATGCTAAAAGGGGTGGTATTGACTGAGATGCATTGTTAACAATAATCTTTTTTTTTTTAAAAAAACCTACAGTTGGTAATGTGAAAATAGGGTTTTCATATCTGAATTTCTCAATGATCCTACCACCGATGGATATGATAAAGGAAAAAAAAATACACAACTAAAGTATTAGATCACTGTTCTACTTACAGTAAATACTTGCATCATCTCTTTTGCATTCTCCTCTCTGTTAGATGAACATGAGCAGATGAGCTACCTAAAATAACTCTTCTGATATATTTCATATGACAAAGGTAAGAGAGGACTGCATTGTTTCTGCCCACTTGGCTAAACGAGGAGAGAGCAGCATGGGTCTCCTGCACACAATTTATTTAAACTGAATAGCCTCACCTTTGTAAAGCTAAACAAACCTGATCTCCGAAACTTCGTGCTTGAAATTGTAAAATTACTTTTCATTTGGTTTTTAGGCAAAAACATAAAACTGGATCGTCCTTGAAAAGAAATGCCTAGAAACTTCCTATTATTTTTATTTATTCCTTAAAACATGGCTTATATCCTGAAGACCTTGTAAT
This sequence comes from Perognathus longimembris pacificus, assembly GCF_023159225.1. Lineage (NCBI taxonomy): Eukaryota > Metazoa > Chordata > Mammalia > Rodentia > Heteromyidae > Perognathus > Perognathus longimembris. Next base: position 4,630,730 of record NC_063163.1, read on the forward strand.
ACATTTCCCACTTACAGTACAAGAAGAGAGAGAAGATTGAAGAGCTTCACCCTGACAAGATCTCATCATGGCACAGGCAGCAGTATGACAATATCTGATATGCAATCTGATTCCTCTTGACAACTATATCTAGTTTCGACATGGAGGCACAGAGAGATATTGAACCAGTTTGAGCAAAGATTTAAAACAATATTACTGGCTATGGCATTTAAACCCTTTTCATCTCTAGTGTTGCTTTAGAAGCCAGTTTAGTTTCAGACTTAATATATGCTTTTGGAAAACTAGAATGATATGGACCAAAAACACTAACACAGTGTAGTTGCTCTAATGCCTAACTTATGTTCCTGCCACTATTATGGGAGTAACTAATTACCCAGTTTCTGTGCATCTTATATACTGAGTAAGTGCATTATTAATTGATAAACTGACTCTTAGGAATATTCCCTTGTTTTTATGTTTTGATTTATAATGTATTTAATGTATCCCCTTAATTGATCATTTAATATTTAACAACAGTAAAAACCAATTCAGGGCGATAATGAAATAAAAATGTTAAATTATCAGGAAAATATCTTTCTATGTGATATTCAAATTGCTTGAACATATTGTATCTATAGTAAGCTTGTAAAACATAATCATATTCTATATATTTTCTTAAAACAGCTGAGGGAAAATAAAATATTTTATTTGTTGCTTCCCAATATCTCACACATTGTACATTGATAATATTAATGTTAAAACTCAAAAGTACAACAGACTTCAAGAGAATAACTGTTTACCTTTTTTCTTTCAATCACATTAATTTATCTTCAGCCTGTGTCTAAGGGAACACTGGTGGTATATGAAAAAGTATGAGATGTAGAAACACAACGTATCCTTAGAGAAAGAGGATAGGGATAAAATATCAATATAGAGCAAAGTGATCATATGTAAGAGTTTGATACTGAAAGGCAGTCGTAGGCACAAAAGTAACTTCCATAACCCAGATTTATTTAAATGCAATTTTAATTACATAGGACTGCTGGTCAAAGTACATACTGCACCCTGGGATGGCTTAAGGAATTGATATTCTTCGGTTCATTGCTCCAGACCTCAGAAGTTCAAGATCAAAGTGTGGAAATCTTGGCCTCTTCGGTACTTGGAGAATCACTTCCACACAAGCCTTTGGCTCCCAAAGCGGGCAGCCTCCACAAGCACACCTTGACTTGGGTGGTCATTACCTCCTTCTCCACAGTGTGTGCCACAGGGATCCAACGGGGAAATGACATTCGCTTTCCTGTAAGGACAGCAATCTGATTAGATTGAACACCGCCCTACAGACCAGATGGCAATCAGATGTGTTTATCTGACCACCAACGATGACTTTTGTGCCCAAGTAACTCACACTTGATTCGGTTTTCTGGACTAGAGTTGGACTGCTTTCAAACTCTATTAATTAATACTTTCCTAGGCAAGTACTCTACCACGTGAGCCATGTCCATATGCCCCTTTCGCTTTATTTTTCAGACAGAACTACATAGGTTTGGCTCGGAGGCCAGGACTAACCTCAAGCTATGAGTTTCCCACCTATTCCTTTTACAGTACTAGCGCTACAGCTGTGTATCACCACACCCAATAAAGGACTTGTTTTGAAAGTTTATTAACTCTGTTTTGAAAAACAAAACAAAACACCTATCTATCTATCTACCTACCTATCTATCTATCTATCTCCCTAACATTAAAATCTGATGTCTCACACACTGTCCTCATTTTCCTAGAACTTTCTGGGAGTGACTCAGGTTAAGAGGCAGTAGGGATTGAGAGACACATGGAGAGACCCACTCATGAACGACTAGCACTTCCAGGCTCCGAAGAAGGGAAGCCTTGGGAGGTGAGGAGACAGGGTGATCCCCCAATCAGGGGACTGTGTCCTGGGAGGGAGAAAGACAAGGCGCTGGATCAGGGGAACCGATCTGAGAGACAGCATGTCAGATCTCTTCAAGGGGCTCTCTGCCAAAGAAGACTCGGACCCCAAACAAGGACTTGGGATTGCAGCCTTCCAGGAGTAAACGGCAAGGTGACTGTGGAAAGGGCTGGACACCGATTTGAATCAGTCTCTAAGTCTCCACTTTGGAGAGAAGGAGAAGAAGAGCCACAGGCTGACTTCACAGGCTGACTCCTAGAATGTGAGCAGAGGGAGAGAAAACATTTCTCACGGGACATCCTCACTTTCCTCGCTGGTAAGGTCGGGGATGTCTCTCCCCTGACAAACTAGATCAAGCAAGAGCACCTTCTCGCAGAGGCAGTGTCTCTGGACGAAGTCGAAACCTTAGGGTTACCAACGTCTGACTGAGAATTGTCCACAGAAAGGTGTTCTGATCCAGATTGTGCCAAATGAAACTTCGGAACAAGCTGAGCAAAACCCTTCAAATAGAGCAGGATGTCACTTTAGGGCAGATCCTAGAACGGTGTGAATGGATGCTATCACGGGTCTCCAGACAGGACATTTGGAAGGGCTGTCAGCCTTTAAGACATCAACAAGTGCTCAGGTCGTGTAGATGGTCTCTGCATTTCATGATGGAGAGGACCTTGAAACCAGAGGGCAGCCAGCAATCTCTCCTGAAGGCATACGCCAGGATGGGCATGGAAACACACCACTCGCCTAAAATTAAATATGACTTACAAACACTTCAACATTCTCCAACCGTGAGGGGATTCCGGTAAAAGTCATGCAAACCAAGGCCTCTTTCTTTACTGGCTATGCCAGTGGGCCCCTTCTTTTAAACAAGAGACATCAATGGAATATTAAAGACTATGTCCAATTGAAATCTAAGAAGCACTTCTAAAAATGTGCTGTGAGGGAGATGGAACATATTGTGACAGAGGGGGAGCCTTGCACCGGTGGGAGCTGAAGTTACAAGTCCTGAAGAAGACACACAGATGGACAGCTTTCCAAGTGAAAACAGATACTGTGAAGAGCAAGGCCTCCGTGTTCAAAGCATAAATTGCCAACACAGAGTTGTGAGATAGATGAGCCTTGTTCAGTCTCCACATTAAAGCTGTGGAGACAGAATTATCATTGGCACATCCCTAGAGAGTAATTTAATCAACTCTCAGCTGTGACCTTTTCTATTTGTAATAGATAATATGTTTTCTTTATGATCTCTTATATTCTGTTAGTGACAAAGTCCCATATGCACTCTATATTCAAAACGTGATAAAGCCTATTTAATATTGTTTTTCTCAACAACAAATATATGATTCATATTTCATTATTAATCCAATTCTTACCCATTAAAATGCCATTTGAAATGATCCCATTCGCAAATGTATTTGGGATAATTTCGCTCTAGGAGGAAGTGATTTATTGTACTAAATGGTGTAAGATTTAACCAGCTAGTACTGAACAAATGGGATTCATGTGGGGATTGCATCAAAATTTCTCACATAGGAAAATACATTATTCAATTACTAGTATGAATATAATTTTAGTAACCTCAGTAAAGCTTGCTTTTTCATAAGTAAAAGAATAGGAAAAAATGATATAACAGAAATCCATCAATAACGTGTCCATCATATTAATTTTGGAAATTGCATTTCCCAAAATACTTAACTATTTTTTATTTTGCAAGAGGAAGACCTATTAATGCATCAAACAGGAAAAAATTTGTTTCGGAGGTTTTCAACTGTTCCCTTATATATACAGCACTACTGCTGTATAGCACAATGGAAAATATTTGAACTTGGTTATAAAAACTGGTTATGAAACAAATAAAAATCTAGCAATTTTTGTAAATAAAATATCACGTGAACATCTTGCTTGTTTTTCATATAGTAAGCCATTTTACTTGAATAAAACTGTAAGTGTACAAATATGCTCTCTAATAAATTATCAGGAACCTCTTCTTTGTCAAAGTTAACAATTTCTAATGAGTGTCTACACTCATTTCTAAATGAGTGTCTACATTTAAAATGAAGTCATATTTGTGTGCCACTAGAATATGTGTGCTGAGGTGTGCAGACATCACTCGAAGAATGTCGACAATAAACATAAAGGAAAGGAAAGGCAATATGTTAATGGAAAACATCAGTATATACATAGTTCAGATTAAAGTGCAAGAAAATCCAATAGGTAAAATGGGAAATGAAGGACAAGCAGAGTGAGAATGTCATTTATTAACTGTCATGAAAAGGAGAGGAATATCAATCCGTGGAGAAATCTTGGACTTTGACGTAGGAAAGTGATATCAGTGATAGTGGTATCTACCCCATTAATTTAGGGAATGTACTTTGCTAAAATCTCACAGCCTATGCACAGCATAACTCTGTATGCTGTTTGTTTTGTCTTCTTGATACACGAGTGGTCATTTGACTTTATTCATGAACCTTCATATTTAGGTAGGAGAAAATAACTTAGCTCTTCGGTTGAAATTTTACTGGAAACAGAGATAAATGTGCCATCAAAAACTTCTCCAAGAATCTATATGTAAGTTCCTTAGTGGAAATTGAAGAGGAGTAATTATGCCTTACATGTCTAAAGGACTAATTGTTATGATGTTTTCTTGTTTGTTTCTCTCTCTTTCTCCTCATATCTCTGTCTCTCCTTTCCCTCTCCTCTCTCTCTCCCTTCTCTGTCTCTTTCATCTCTCCCTCATACCTGACCTGACCATCCTCACCTGACCTGGAGATTCAATGGGATCCTCTTCTGGGGTGATGAAATTACAGGTGTATGCCTAGTGGAATGCTTATTTTCAATTCACAAATGTAAGCTCGCTTGCTGAAGCTCTTTATAGTTACAGGTGATTTAGGAACCAGTGAAATCAATAAATGGCCTGTGGGACCCCAACTTACTTCTAAATGGAAGAGGTGTGCATATGAATTGAGCTTCTCTTCTTATACATCCTAAACACATCCCAGATTTCATCCGTAATCCTCTTTCGGAGGCACTATGCACGTTTCTAAGGACAAATTGCATCATTAGTATGAAAAGGCATTTCTCTCATGCTGCTTTATCAAATGTAGTCACTGATGTGGAACTGAAATAATAGGTGTTATGATCAATAACAACAAAAGAAACTGCAGTTCCGAATCAGAACCTGTAATTTCTAGCAATAGAATTTTGTCGTCTATATTGACTTAGGAAACGCATTCCTGAGTAGCTATCTTAATAACCATCTCCATTTATATGTAGCCTCATTGATAATCATCACTTCTCCTTGCCCCACCCCATTCTAATAATCCTTTAAACAAAGTGACTGAGAGTATATTAATATTCTGCTATTGAGAAAAATAACATGGGGAATAATTTTGTTGGAACAAATGTTAAGCAAGTTAGTTACATTAAACACAATTCCGCATAATTTTTAGTATATTATTTTTTAGCAAAATTATACACATTTAAACCTCTGAGTGAAAAGGCTAAGCTATCTTTCTGAACTCAAAATTGATTTTAATTTGATATTTTATAATATGAAATGTCTGCAGTCACTAATAAATTAAAAAATAAAATATTCACAGTTTCTAAATTAAAATTACTTCATAGAAACTACCATTGATAGATGTAGAATGATGTGTCTCATTTGTCAATATCAATGCCAAGAGATTTCAAAGTTTTGAGACACTTGGCTATTCGTATTCATCCAACGTGTCATGTAGTTAACTCGATGAGCCTTAAATTTTAAGATTATAATACGGTTACAGTCCTATCACAGCAGATAGGACATGCTCCTTAATTCTGAGAATAGGTATATTTAAATGGTTTTACATCACTTTGCCTACCTACTACCACAGTGTAAAAATTATATCATGGATTGTAAAGAATTTGTCCAGAGTTTGAAAACCTGATTTAAAAAAAAAAAGTTTTGTAAACATCCACCAAGTGTTAATAGAAGCAGATTACTCTCCATGATGTAAAGGGGGGAAAGTCGTGAATGAAACAACCTGTTTTCATTTCACATAGCATTTACAAGTACTAAGAGTGAAGGAAAGAATATGAGACAGGTTAATCTGTGCTGCAAATCACAACAACAACAAAAGGCATTGTTAAGGATCCAGGAAGATAAGCAAACCCTTGAAGAAGTAGAGAACATTGCAGCATGTCCTAATTTCAAGAAGGTGCTCAGACTTAGTTGCTCTTGTCATTTTTATGCAGTTTTGAAGAAGAGAAGGAATATACCCGAGACAGCAGTGCCTTACACTCATCCTGGGCCTTAGTTTCCCACTACTTACAACTTGCAACAAACCCCAAAAACCAGCAAAGATACAGAGTCAGGCGTGGGAGGCCAAGAGAGTTGGGAAGGGTCCTGACATGTGCATCGTTGACAGCTATAGTAAGGTTTGTATATCAGGGTCTTTAGGTCTACTAGGTATATGAAGGTATCAATATTGAAGTTTCACACCATGGAGGAATACAATCTGATTTAACTTAAAAGCTCACCGTGGCTACCGTGTGGATGGGCAGATATCAGCAGTGAGATTAGCTGGAAGCCTTTTCTGGGGCGAACATACGATGAAGACTGCTAAACAAAGACAGCTGCATAAAGGGGAAGGAGGGAGCTAATTTGGGATATGATTGATATTCAGTTCAACATGTATGTGCGCGTGTGGACACATAAATGAGTGTGTCAGTATGTGTAGGAGACAGGAGAGAGAGAGGGAGGGAAATCTAAGACCGGGTCCATCTTTTTCTGAGCTGCTGGAGCAGCTGAGTGAATGATGCTGCCTTTTTGTGAAAATGACAAATCTTATAACTAAATAATAGCTAATAAGCTGTCCTAGATTTGAATTTCTCACGTGCAAAAAAAAAATTCCATAGATTTATGTCACCTGTTTTACACTCATTTCACAAACTCCAGGTTTCGTTTTGCATGCACTATTGCAAATGCTTTTAGCTTTTGTTTTCATAGCATAAAGTGTTTTTAAAATACAACATTACATTTAGAGCATGAGAGGCGTGTCACTCCAATAAGTAACCAAAAAGCTTGAGGCTAAATCTAGACAGTCTCGTTGAGAGTTGATGGAGAGACTGGCATCGAGTCTCCCCCCCGGGGTTGCTTACTGTCTCCCCTTCTTTTGGCCCCTTGAGGAATAACATGGCTGCTCATGACCTGGGTCAGCTCAAGAAAAACCACAAAAATTAAGCCTCCATTTCTCTACCCCCTGTTTGGAAATTAGTTCAAGATACAATAAATTCTTCCTGAAACTCTGAATATTAAGACTGAAGAAGACGAAACTCCCCCCTTGATGAGGTCCCTCTTTATTGTTCTTCCATCTGTCCTACACGAAGATTCCCTCTTCTGGTCATCAAGTATCTCTCATCTGGGACCTCTTCCCTTGGTGAACAAACAAATCGTCTGCAGAGGGCTTTGCTCAGGGACAACACACATGGAATTATACACCCTTTGATTGGAATAAGCTTTGGATAGAACGCAGAATATACCCTTTTTTTATTTAATCATTGGAACAACGTTCTAGGATTGTTTTCTGTATTACCAGTACTGTGTGACTCGTCATACATTATTTTACTCAGGCAGGATTAATCCCTGAATACACTGGCATATGTGATGACACCTGTGTTTAAGATTAAGCCATAAGATCATTCCTTGCCCTCAAGTCTAACGAGAAAGCCTTCGATGAGTGAGAAGGCCTTGGTATTTAAGCACCTCACATCTTCCCCTGATTTTGTCTGCGTTCAGATGGTGAGCCAGATGTCCTAGAAATGCCCAGAGGGCATAGATTACTTTTCTACCGTCTGGAAATGGCCCTTTGTAATATTGAAGAACCGCTATCTCCCCTTTCCCCACACCCGTACCAGAAGCTACACAAACAGCTGGATGTTCAATTATTTAGAATTCTTAAGTACTCCTTAATTACCACTGTATGCCATCTTTTAAATGTAATAATCACTGAATTACGTTGTGCATTTTAAGTTATAACTAATCCAAATAAGGGAAATATTTGCATTAAATATTTATTTTCATCTTTAGGTCTTTAAAATATGCATGTAAAATTGCATAATTTAAGAATCTCTAGTTTGCATATTGAGCATTACACTTGTAATTTTTAATCTAAATTAAAATTTAGAATTTTCTTAAGAGTTTAAAATGAAATATCTACTACTGTCATTTGCAGTCTGCCAGGAGTGAAATAAAGGTTCTTGACAATATACACAAAGTAAATCACTAAGCATGTGTGTGTGCAAGTAGAAAAATTAAGAGCTTATGAACATTTTACAAAGCAAAGGCCAATCATGTACCATATATATAATTTATATCATAATTAATAACATTTACTCTGCAGAAAGCTACCAAAGCTAACAATAGCCATACTTAGTAGTACGGAATGACAAGTTCAAAGTACACTGTCCAAAGTCAGATATATTTTGTTTTGAGTATAAAGTGAGAAAGATAATGATGAAGGACAGATAGTATTGAAATGCGTTACATCCGTGTAGGAGGCTGACCTAAGGAAACTCATTAATGATGATGGAAATAATAGATTTTACTGGTGAAAAAATAACTAACGGTGTCAATCATCAGGAACGGGAAAAGGAAATCTATAGGTTCCCCCTAAGCATCTAGGGTTTGGAGGTTTAGAATTCTGGAATCCAGAGTTGTGAGTTTATTCTTTTGTTGTTATTTGAAGCTATTTAACTAACAAATCCTCATTTCTGTATGCAGAGAAATGCAATAAAGATGATCAAGTAAAACAGATTTGTGTAGTTCTGAAAAATTGCAAGACAGGATTCCTGCGGTTTTGTATGTTAAACTGTATTTCTCTTTCTGTCAGAGAACTTTTCTCCATCTCATATTCTCTTTGCCTGCTCCTCTGCTACCGCTATGTAAGACCAATTGGTACGTCCATCACAGGTCTATTCTAACGTACCCAGAGGTCTGCCAGGGAATGGGCTTCTGTGCCTGTTGGAAGTGTTTGGTCATTCTGAGAAGATAAAACTTTTCGTTGAGGAGTTGTACTCACTGATGGGGCACCTCTTGACCGATGGATGATTGTTACCTGTTTATTAGTGCCCTGAGCTTCCATTTCTCGTGAAAATTCTGGGACAAGTCTCTGCCCTGAAGGATGACTGTGGGTCTAAGCCAAGATGCATTCATAGGAATCATCTCAATGGAAGACCATTCACTGGCTGTTTCTTGTCCCGGCTTACTTTTTCACTCCACTGTTTATATTCCTTAAGATAAATCAGGTTTTGCCCAATATGTGCACAGAACTGTATGGGAAAAGATCCATTTAAAGTCAAATCCCAAACATAATACAGACTTTGCTGCCAATATACCCAGAAGTCTGTGTCAAATTAGTGGTTTGTTTTAACACAGGAAAAACAATTTAAAAGAAAACCAGAAGAAAAAATCAAAGATACTTTTCCAAAATAAAGATCTTTGCAAGTCCTCAGTCTTCAATCTGTACCTCGATAGAAACCAAACCCAATCAACTGGTATGTATGTGTGGATGGTTCACAAGCTAGACCACAGAATAGCTCGGTATCTGGGGCACTCACACAGGAAACCGCTCCGACCTGTGTGGAGGGGAGAAGGTAGGAAGCACCTCTCAGTATGCAGAGACATCACAGTTGCCAAGTTCTGTGGACAGAGGGCAAAGAGAAGCAAAGTGAGCACAGAGGTTCTTAGCGAGGGGGACAATGGTAAGGGCAAGTATTAAGGGGTGAACTCACTGATGCAAACGTCTTTTTGCATCTTGAATATGAAAGAAATGAAGCTTACTTTAGCTACCAACTCCAGGTGTACCAACAAGGCAGGTGAAGTTTCATGATAGAATTCAGTGGGCCTCTTGCGTAGCACCTGTGGCTGCAGGGAAGATTGCTGAATGTCAGGCTTAACGGATCATTTCAAGGACATCCGAGGGAGCTGGCCTCCATTGCTGATTCCACAGCCTGAGCAGCCAAAGCACCTTCATGGGGACAGCACGCAAGCTTGTGCAACATGAATAGAGGCCTCCTTAGCTTCAGCCTATGGAAACAGCTTCCCATGGTTTGGTAGAAGGGAAAGTCTTTCCAACACAGATATCTGACAAAATATCTAGTCTCCCTTTTCAACACTGTTAGGACTCCTCCCATTAGCTTGCTGGCCAAAAGCTAACAGGAAAAGGAAATACTTTGTACATGTACTTTCTCACAATATGTGCCCAAACTAAGAGGGTTGTGTGGACGTTTATGTGATTGTTTACAGTGTTGATATTCTAGGTTAGAAGCAATATACAAAAGGACTATGCAGTCCTTTTTAAAAATGTATTTATTATCAAAATGATATTCAGAGAGGCTACAGTTTCATACGTAAGGCTGTGAGTATATTTCTTGCCCAACTTGTTACCTCCTCCCTCATTTTTCTCCCACCCTCCCTCTTCCCCAGTTCTATCCCCCATGAGTTATGCAGTTGGTTTACAGCATATAGTTTTGTAAGTATTGCTGTTGCATTGGTTCTTCATTTATCCTTTGTCTCTCCATTTTGATGTTCCCCTTCTCTTCCCTAGTTCCAATAAACATATATAAAATACCCAGGGTACAAAGATGAGTAACAATGAAGTCAGGGGTAAAACTCTGGGGAAGAAAGACCAAAGAAAATGGCATAATTTCACATGGTAGGTTGAAAATAACAATGACAATGATAAACCACTTATTTCCAAAACTTGGAGTTCATTTCACTTAGCATCATGTGTTCATATGTACATAGCTTTTGAGTTTTTGTGATCTTCTGCTAGGGATATCCTAGATGTGTGTTAATTATTCCCAATGACATAAACCATACAGTCTATGTTTCTTTGGGTCTGGCTCACTTCACTTAATATGATTTGGGTCCTTGTTTGATAGGGTCTTAACCTCTTCTTTATCCAACCTTGGAATTTATGAGAACCACTTAGACTACTTGATGAGGTAAATTTTAGGGGAAAATCCCTGGCTTTCTGATGCAATAATGGATCAATAACTTTGTGATGAGATCCTGGCACTGATCATTGGACAATCACTGTTCTAGACTGATAAGACTAAGTTTAAGCCCCTACAAGGAACTAGAGTTCCTATTTTCTGGGCAAAAATTCATAATAAGCCTCCTGGATAAAGCTGATATAAACATATTGGAATGGTTCCTGGAACTTTTCGAGTAGAGGATCAATAGAAAGCTGGCCTAGTGTTTGGATATAGACTGTATTGATGTAATGTTAATTCATGGAACAAAGCTTTAATATCCTGGCCAGCACACTGGAATAGATCCCACTATTCTATTTACTACTTGTTTTGCCTGAAGCTTCTCAATGACTGGTACCTACAGAAAATGAGGTAGGAATTTCAGTAAAATTTTAAACATATCATTAATCCCAGGACTCAGGACTCAAGGGACAACTAATTAGTATCAGTATGTTGTATATGACTAGAGAACCCACATTTAGAACATTTAGAACACATGGAGGCTAAACACACCAGCCAAACTTCTTTTAAGCTAATGCAATGGTACCAACAACTCATTCCATAGTCACTCCAGTTGGTCACTGATCAAGGAAAAAGGCAGACCAAGTGACAGTCCCTAAAGCCATCTTTCCTAAACCCAAGATCATGAAGCAGAGAAACTACTGTATCTCAAGTGGAGCTGTGAGCAGACAAGTACATTATCACAGACAAAGCACACAAGGATAGTTGTCCATGATGTCCTGTAATGATTTACCTATCTATTCTACACCTGCAAATGGGTCATAGGGATAGTAAATTAACCCTGGAAAACTCAACTCCAGCCCCTACCTGGATGTCAGATAACAGCAGCTTTGGGGTCTGGTTAATTCCCGATGAACTGGAATAATCAGTATTTCATTTTCATCATTAAAGAGAACCATACTTTTCAATCATGTCCTATCCCTAAGCACACCTAAGTATGGTATTAGTATGGTGGGGATTTCCCTACCTACCTAAGAAGCATCGTAGACATCCTCTAAGAGGTTATATCTGTGAGCCACAGGCTTCTTAGTCAAACGCTTGACATTGTAGCATTAGAACCTGGAAGACACTCTGGGATGAGTTATGGACTGGGCTGAGGAGACCTCATAAACCAGACCATAAAGAAATTGCTGTGTCAACATTTTTCTAACCTAGCGCAGCAAGCACCCTTTGGGTAAAATTCTGCTAAATAGTCTCAGCAATACAAAAGAAAAACAGAAGTGAGAGTGCTTCAAATGTACTTGAGTGAGCTGATAAATATTCATGAAACTTTGCAAGAACAACACATACCATTGATCTACTGATGGAAGGATGAAAATTCTTAAGTAGAATGGGCCTTGGGAGAATGGAGAAATCTGAATCAGCCCAGCTAAAGAGTTTTATAGCGGAACTGGGATTTGACCAAAGACGTATGAGTAGCATTTGGAAAAATAAAGTGACTGTATATCTATATCTATCTATATAGATAGTGTGCGTATATATATATATGCATATATAGTGCTCTTTAAATATATAAATATAAAATATAAAACATACATGATATTTGCAGAGTCATTCTTTTTTTTTTTTTTTTTTTTTTTTTTTTTTTTGGCCAGTCCTGGGCCTTGGACTCAGGGCCTGAGCACTGTCCCTGGCTTCTTCCCGCTCAAGGCTAGCACTCTGCCACTTGAGCCACAGCGCCGCTTCTGGCCGTTTTCTGTATATGTGGTGCTGGGGAATCGAACCTAGGGCCTCGTGTATCCGAGGCAGGCACTCTTGCCACTAGGCTATATCCCCAGCCCTGCAGAGTCATTCTTAATTTTTAAGATGAGGAAAGTAATAAAATTATTGAGAAGGCAAAGTGAAAAATGTTCACTGTCATCATTTAATAAAAGATTTAAAATTATTCATCTTCATTAGATTCTAATGCAGCGTAAAATTATTGTGATTGATCAAAATATTTAAGAGGAAAAGTTATCTGACAGCTATTTTTGACAGGCCAAAGACAAGCCTGAAAAAAAGGGAAATTCATGACTTTGTTTATCTGTTAATCGATTGCCTTTTCTTTATAATCCTCTTTTTCTTCTAGCTAAATACAAAAAGTACTATAAGGCAATAAATCTTTCATCATGATCATTTCTCACTGTATCATTCCCTTCTGCAGTCATATATCTCTGGGAATTTACATACCATCTAGTCACAGATTGCTCACCGTATTGTTTTAATGTTTAAAGCAGACTGTCTCTGGGGCTCCCAGTATCTACTGTCTTCCCAGACACCTTCCCTTGATGGATGTTTCACACCTCATAGAATTATTCAGTCTCATGAAATAGAAATCAATGATGTGTAAATGATACACTTAAGCAATTTCTTGGGGTCAATTATATATCTGAAGCAAGAGGGTCAAGTTCTAAGGCCAAGGTTCTAGTTCCTTCTTCAGCCACGTTATGCTGTTCTTAATTCTTAGCTTCTCCCTCCATAGTTAGGAGAGGGGGATTTCAACTTGAAAGAACGACCTAGAAACCCCACTTTTGGGCATTTACCCAAAGAATCACAAGCAAGACAATGCTAAAGCTACCGGCACAACCATGTTCATTGCAGTACAACTTACCATTGCTAAAATATGGAACCAACCCAGTTACCCTTCAGTAGATAAGTGCATTAATAAAATGTAGTACATATATACAATGGAATTCCATGCTTCTATCAGAAAGAAATGGAAAAACTTGGAAAAAATCATACTAAGTGAAGTGAGCCAGACGCAAACAAATATAGATTCTATGTTTTCCCTCATTGGTAATAGTTGCTATACATCTAGGATTGTCCTAGCAGATGATCACAGTTTCTCAAGAGCTATGTTCATGTGATCACATAAGAGGATGTTAACTGAAATGAATAAGTTATGGAAGTAAGTGGCTTATCATTGTTGTTGTTATTTTCAATGTCCTATGTGAAATTATCCTTTTTTCTTTTGTTGTTCTTCCCTGTGGTTTTACCGCTGATGTCACTGTATTTGATTTTGGTACCCTGGGTATTGTATATATGTTTATTGGAATTAGGGAAGGGAAGGGGTACATCAAAATGGAGAGAGAAAGGATAAAAAGTGAAACAGTGCAACAGCAATACTTAAAAGGCAATATTCTGTAAACCAACTGTACAACTAGGACGGGAGGGAATTGAGGAGGAAGGAATGTGGGTGAAAAACTATGGAGGAGGTAACAAATGTGATAAGAAATGTACCCACTGCCTTACATATGAAACTGTAAGCCCTCTGTACATCACTTTAACAATAAATAAATACTAAATAAAAAGAATGAATCATTATTTTTTTTTTATTTTTTTTTTTTTTTTTGGCCAGTCCTGGGCCTTGAACTCAGGGCCTGAGCACTGTCCCTGGCTTCTTTTTGCTCAAGGCTGGCACTCTGCCACTTGAGCCACAGCGCCATTTCTGGCCGTTTTCTGTATATGTGGTGCTGGGGAATCGAACCCAGGGCCTCATGTATACACGGCAAGCACTCTTGCCACTAGGCCATATTCCCAGCCCATGAATCATTATTTTAAGCAAGAGTAGAGGAAAGAAAAAGGGAAAGCCACATGCAAATGAGAAATCTTTTCCTTTTATATGAATACCAGATTTCATGGAAGCTACCAACATTACACTTCAATTTTAGCATCATTGGCTAAAAATATACAACACAACAGCCTAATATATACAAATACAGGAAAAATTCAATGCTTATCACCTGAAGTTTCTGCACCTTATACAGAGAAGTGTTAATAAAGATCATTCAGTAATTAATCTTCCCTACCTCATCAGGTTCATGGTGGTCTCCTCCTAATTAGTTTCACTTTTGTATATCTGTCATATCTCATAACTGTATCAATGAACAATCCCATACTCATGCAGTTAGTCAAGCTGCATTAGTATTTTTTACCTTTAAAATTTCTTTACAACGACCATGGAGCCACAAGCATTTATTTCTCTCACAACAACAGTCATTTTGGGTTTCATGCAGCAATATTCATTTTGTGATTTATTGAGGTATCACTCAAGTGTTTGTTCCTGTGTGAACCTTGCCAAGAAAACTTTTCCAGTCAATTTACTACTATGTACCCAGTTATCTTCTTAAAAGGCAAATTGCACTGTGTCACCCAATGGTTTCCCTCCTGCTGAGCTCCCCACGGCTGGCTCTCACATCAAGTTCAGCCACATTAACATAATCTGCAGGGTTCCTTGAGACTGCAAGGAGACTAGTGGTATTGGAACACCTTCTGTATGCACATTCCAGGAACACTGGCCTTGGGATGTCTTTTGCCCTCTCTCCCTCTTTTGGATTTAAGCATTCATTCTTCTCTGTTGGATATAGTCTCTCCTCTAGATTCTTTTTTTTCCAAATTGTTTCTTCAGAAAAAAAAAGAATGTTTTTCTGGCCAGGCCATTTGTGTGATTATTTGAAAACCGATTCTGTACATCACTAATAAAACTGTTGCTATAGACTTTCTCTGCTCAGTGACTGTCATAGTCATAGTAGTGAATATTGCCATTGGTGTGGCAATGGAGAGTTATGTGGATATATTAATTTAGAGACACTGAAAAGTAATTTCCTATTTCTGAACAAAAGAACTTCCTTTTGAAAGGGACTTTATCTTAGGAAAGAAAATACCTTTATTACAAACAATAAATGTATTTCCTTATTATGTTAAAATGAATTATACCTGTATTGCAATGAAATCTCAGTTAAAACATTTTTTTCTATTAAAGTGTGAAACCCATCTGAGTTGGTAGTCTATTCTAGAAGTTCATTCCAATGCTTTAACCATACAAACTACAATAACTATAATATATATAAAACTATAATAATTATTATATTAATATATTATATATATATAATTATATTATATTATATATATATTATATATATAATTATATTATATTAATTATATTATATTAATATATTATATTAATATATATAAAACTATAATAATTATTATTAAACCAATTTGGAAACTAACAGTTAAGGAGTTATTTCCAGATAATATTATGAAAGGTAGAAATAAGTGAAGAATAAAAGTTAGGAAATTGCGAGCTTTAACATGAATTAGAAAAAAATTATAATTTTATAGGATAAATAATTGTTATTTAGGCTACTTTATATGGTTTTACTGTAGGCAATTAATTAGCTTTTTCTAACTTCTGTACTCTCTTGTTCCTAATATAAGCCAGAAAAAATAGTTTATAAATTTCTATGGGAAATGGGACTTACATTAGTGGAGTTTTAGTGCCTGGATGCTTATAGGGTGCATACTGATCATTATTCTTGTCAAACTCTAACTCATTTGCTTGTTTTCAGTTAGACTCTAATGTAGATAAATTAACTTACTGAATGAATCCCTTGGGTGTCATTCTCTACTCTGTCCTGGAAAGTGTAAGAACTGTACAATATTTGTGGACAAATAAAAATGGTGACTCTTGATGTTTCCTTTCTCTTTTTCTTTTTAAAAATTAGAAAAGACATGTAAGGTGAGATAATTGTGGTTCTTTCCACTTTTTATTGATTTATTATTTTCTTCATTTCAATTCGTCCAAAGTATCCTGTTTCTTCCTACTGTAATTGTCAGAGTATTTTTTTTTAATTTTCAGGTACTACTATGGATAATAAATATTATGTTTTCTCAGCATTAGTTTGGCTTGAGAAATTAATTATTCAAGTGATATACAAATTTGGGTGTGATGTTTATGTCTGAGAAAGTTGAGTAGCCATTCTGCCCCAACTATCCCTAACAATACAATTTAATGTCAGTAATTTCACATGTGAGCTTGGAACATAGTTGTAACAACTTTGTCATTAGTTCTAAAGTTCAGAGCAATCCTTTGAGACCTATGTACTACTCCTTCATCACCTGCAACTGAAGTAAGTTTTTGAGAGCCAGTGATGAACCCAGTGTCTAGTGGATACTGAGTCTATACTCTACCACTGACACAAAGGCCAGCCCCATCAACTGCAATAATGATAATTAAATAATTATCTTTCCTCACAGAGCTCATGGCCAGTTATTACTATAAAGTGTCTGTGTTTCTTGTTGTATAAATATTCTATATACTTCATATTCTTACACTGTTGACCTGACAAAAAGCAAGGGCACATGGAAAAGAGTTTGCTTCTATAAAGTGGTTAGTGATAGAATTAGTGCAAATTTAATATGGAACCCTATAGTTTCTAATGTGCAAACATTCAACCTTATTTACAATGTTAATATATGCTATTATGGAGAATATACTGCTTTCAAAATTTCATACAGGTTTTACCATTCTGGCTTTCTGCATTTGACTTGAGTTTAAGTACTCCCAGGATACTAATAAACTGCTTTCTACATTAGATATGGAATTTATAAGATTATTTTTCCTTCTTTGGGAAAATATATGTAATATCCTTTAATCATTTTAAAAGGGAATTGTCAAGAATTTGTAGCAATGGTTATTACAAATCCCTATTGGATTCATTCTGAATAAACACTGTTTACAGAGGGATGGTTCATAGAGAATTTAATTTTCTTTGTAACTTTTGATTTTAGTATTCCTCAAATGTTTCTTCAGTTCCATGATCTTTATCAAACTAACAGTATCCCTTCTGCTGTTTATATGCTCAACTCAGGCAGATGTCAAAAGATGTGTTTGACATAGCATCTCATGGAGAAATTCATCTGATTGCCTTAACCTCTTCATACAGCACATCCTGTACTTAATCAAAAATTCTTACTTCACAAACTTTATTATGTTATGAAGATCATTAATAGTGGAATTCTACAACTGGTGGTTGTTAAATGAATACATTTAAGTTTGCCAAACAGAATTTATCAGTTACCAGCTTATATCATGTTGGCTTAAAATAGATTGTCATAATTCCCATTATTCCAACTTAACATTGCAAACACAAGCTCTGTGTCTCCTGAAAATGTCAGGTTTGTACACAGACAGAATGCACATGGTCCAGTTTTCGAATTACATTTCATGAAGTAATTTTCCTAAAGGTCACGAGCCACTCACCCTTCACTTGAATGAGTTTACTATTAGTACTTTCCAACAGCAGTAGAGGAGATGTGACTCACTGTGCAGGCACGAGTATACGCATGGTTTGGACTTCACACATGTGAGCTGATGTTGCCTGTGTTACTCTCCATGCTCATCACCCTTTGTTCATTTTCTTGTTGGCACAACTTCACATATCTAGATGCCCCAGAAATTAACATTGCTCTCCCCTTTCGCTTTAAACATCACCCTCTTTGCTGAGTTCAGGCAGTAGCATGACCCCCAAATTGATATAATTTATATGTCCATCTTCCCTTCTCCACTTGGGCAAATCCTAATGCCAACTGGGAAACTTCATGTGCATGATTCATAAGGTATCTCAGATTTCTGAGGTCTAGCCAGAGCCACTGAGTTCCTTCTCCAACCTTTCCTGCAGAGAAAGCACTCAAATCCATCATGTAGCTCTTGGAGACTGTGATTTGGAAAAAGGTGTACCTATGTACAGATGCAGATCAAGTGTGAAACTCATTTTCTTAGTTTCACAAAAATTCATTCTGACAAGTGATTTTTATTTCCCTGGGTTACTATCTGTAGTTACTTATGTTACATTTTGATGCATAATTTCCTTTAATGTCATATACTTATTTGTATTTTAATCTATTTGTTGGTGATATGTGCTGCTCATATCACACTTATAAATGTGACCAATGATTGGAAAATTTAATCATAGATTGATAAATAAGTGGAAAGATACTATATATGTGTTATGTATGTTGCATATGTATATGAACATATAAAATATATATTATTCAATTCAACTGATGTTCATACTGTGCAAAATACTTAGTGAAATCCCCATCTTTTCCACAGAAACTTAAGAAATTTTCCATCTATACCATTAAATTTATTTTTAAATCACACATTACAGTTTCCACGTGTACGTGATACTCCAGTCTGTATCTTCAGGGTCCCACAGTCTCATACAATGAGACTACTTGTCTCCCAATTAGGAAGTGTTTAAGTGTGAATCAATCTGAAAGACTATTAGATCATAAGGGCTCTCTTCACCAAGAATTAATCTACTTACATATTTTAACTTAATGGCTACCAGGTAGAAGTAACAATTTTAGGAAGTCCAGTTAGTTGGGGAATGTAGACTATTGGTGATATGCTCCTGATGAGTATATGGGTATGATTGCCCCAGATTTCTCAGTTTCTCTCTGTCTCTGTCTCTGCCTCTGTCTCTGTCTCTCTCTGTCTCTCTCTGTCCCTCACCCCGGCCCCCATT
This sequence comes from Perognathus longimembris pacificus, assembly GCF_023159225.1. Classification (NCBI taxonomy): domain Eukaryota; kingdom Metazoa; phylum Chordata; class Mammalia; order Rodentia; family Heteromyidae; genus Perognathus; species Perognathus longimembris. The sequence continues at coordinate 4,649,957 of NC_063163.1, forward strand.
TCTCCCATTTCACATACCATATACCACGAAGCAGTCATCTTTGCTCACCAATGATCCTCACCATTATGTTCTGTTCTGTACAGGTCTACAAAAAACAGGAGCAAAGGACCATGGGCTAAATTTTCTGACACGGGCACCCCAGAAGACTGTTTCTTTCTAAAAGAAATTAATAGAGAGACAGTAGTGAATAAAACACACAGGATGAGGAGCAGACCTGTGTGCCTAAGCAAACTTTTCCCTCCTCCCATCCTTTGCTACATCTTGGCCCCAGACTCTTAGAAGTTACTTCCTCCCCTGAAGAGAACGGATCTTCCTCCCTTCCTCCCTGCTCCACATGAACAGCATCTATGGAAATATCTTCACAGACACACACAGAGCTTTGCTTTCCTCAATTCCTAGATGTCTCCATCCTTAGATGCTCCTTTCTGCTCCTCAAAGCACTGAAGTATTTTCTAGCACAGGATGTACCTACCACATTTTACTTGGTATGGGTGAATTATGAGAGGGAAGCCATGGACTGAAAAGCACTTCTGCCAAAAGACTCTGGAAAGTGAGCCTGTTTTCCAGGTAAGCTGTCATAATGAGTAATGAAGGGGTGGGATGTGTATGTGCCTGTGAGCGCGTGTGTGTGCATGTGCACACTCGCAGGGGTGGAAGTGATTTGTGTGTACATTGAATCATTGTGAATAAAGCATGACTGGTAAATTCTTCCATGGATTACCTCTGTTCCCATGACTTAAGGATGATCATAGCTTGGGTATCAGAACTAAGTGTTGGAGTGTGGGCTCATGGGGACTTAGGTGTTTGCATTTGTACCTTGCCCTTCTCTTGTGGTTGGATTCACTAATAATGTTTTTCTTCTATTACTACAGTTTTATACTACATTCCCCAAATTGTCAAGCCCAGAACTCTCAATAGTCTTTATAAAAATTCCTTGGCTTTTTGGAGACTTTTACGTTTTTACTCCTCTTCAAACATTCATGAGACTATGGTCTCCAAAATTTCTGGCATGAAAATCTTTTAACTTTAATCATAATGAAATTTGTACTGAAGCAAAGAACATTGAATTTACTGCGTTTAAATGAGTTCAACCAACATTGCTCCTCGACATGAAGTACTTACAAAGTGCATAATAATTGTCCTTTCATTGTATTTGTGTTTCTCATTGTGTAAAACAATGCACACTGCTTTAGAGCAAATCAGTTCCTTTCTTTATTAAAAAAAAAACAGCTATTATACATGAAAGGGCTTTTAAGCTTCTTCACAATAAAATTTCTACTAATTCAAGAAAACAACAATTTTCTGTGTCTTCTTTTATACAGTTTAAATAACAAGAGGGGAAATAATGTTCCAGGAATGTAGAAAATCACTGCTTCTCAACCCAACTACCATGAATGCTTTTCCTCTATTGGAAAGAATCAGTATCATAACATATAGTTTTATCTTAAATCTCAGCCCTTCTTAACACTGAGCACTCACAATGGTGCATGTCCCGGACGCATCTGTGGCTCCTGTCTCTGCTGTCTGGGCACAAGTTGGTCTCTCCCTACATGGAAGCCTGTCCTCCTTACCTTTCTACTACATCTTATGGAGGAGACTACTATAAAGAACATTTTCCTCTATTATCTACTACTGCATGTATTCATGTGTAACCATTCTTCTTTGGGCTATCTACTTTATGTAAATACAAGTCTTTCAACACTTATTTCTCCTCTGTGGATCTATTGAACCAACGCCTTCCCCCGGTGTTTTTAAATTCTTCACTTGCCAGCTCCTTCTTAAAGATTCTCAACTTCCAGTGATATGAAAAGGTCCGTTTTCTATTGTCTTCATTTGGACGTAGTTATCGTTAAAAGTCTTAGTCTTCTGAGAGCCACCTTCATAATATATATGGTAAGAACCTGAAAACAACTGCAGTGAAAAATTGTTCGGGAATGACTGATGACTATTTCACATTTCTGCTCCTCAAAGCACTGAAGTATTTCCTAGCACAGGATATACACCATTTTACCTGGTATGGGTGAATTATAAGAGGGGAGCCATGGACTGAAAAGTACTTCTGCAAAAGTCTCTGGAAAGTGAGCCTGTTTTCCAGGCAAGCTGTCATAACGAGTATTGAAGGTGTGGGATGTGTGTGTGTGTGTGTGTGTGTGTGTGTGTGTGTGTGTGTGCATGCACGCCCACATACAGGGAAGGGAGTGATTTGTCTGCACATTGAAACATTGTGAATAAAGCAGAACTGGTAAATCCTTCCATGGATTGCTTGCTTCTGTTTCCATGACTTATGATGATCATAGCTGGGGTATCAGAACTAAGTGTTGACTTCTAACATGCATGGGCAAAATTCCGCCCTAAGTCTCGAACTATTATGTTACAAACATGATTGAAATCAATTCTTAAATGGCCTTTGAATGCTGGAAATATGGTGAAGAAGTAACAAGCAAAAAGAAAGAGAGGGCAACAGGGAAAGATGGCTCACCCCTGAAATTCTAGCTTCTTAGGAAAGGGTGATTGGGGAAACTGGAGAATGTGGCTTGAGGCCAGTCTGGGCAGGTTCATTCCACTTAGAATGATGGGAATATTTCTCCTAATCACTGGGCATATGCTTTCAATATTAATTCATGAATATATAGAAGCTGATTACCACAGACTAGACACAAGAAGTTTTTCCACAATATTATTAAAAATATCAAGTGTATTTTTGGATATACCAAGCCCATTAAATTCATATTATCAGGATATCCATTGAGTTTGGGGTTATTTTTATTTTAATAGAGTATGTTGATTACAATAATAAGAATTACGTCTTTTATATAAAAATGAGTTTAATTTTTATTGCAGAATAGTAAAAGACATGATACAATTACAAATCTATAGAAGACACAGGGCGGGGTAGGCTCGAAATGATCTTGGAGCCTGCTGCTGAGAGAGAGGAACTCTCTCTAGCATTTGCCTAGTGATTACCTACATCCTTCCCAACGCTGTCTTTGCTGCTGCCTCTTCAGTGTGGCGTGCTGCTATTTATCCAATCCTCTCTTGTAAATAACTTCTTGAAAAGTGACCTTAAATACCCATTTCACTTAGGAAAGCAAAGAACCTACTTGTCCTCCATTTCTCAGAATTTGATGTCTTAACTGCCAAAATTCTATAAAACATGGATCAGGCCTGCTAAGAAAGAAGAAAAAAAAGGAAACTAGCACCTTGGGTGCTAGAAATATGACTTATTTTCCTGTTTGATACTGGCAATATGTTATTTCAGCTAACTCATAGATATCTGAATTAAAAGAAATGTGTTGAGAAGAAAACTCCTTTAACTGGTCACAAGTAAGTAAAACAACAGCAACAACAATCAAAAACACATGGGCAATTAATTAACATACGAGATGGCATATATGGGAATTTAGGATTTAGTTGCTGTTTTTCAACATATATAGAATGACAATACTTCTACACGGTGTGACATTTAGGGGAATATATTTTGTATTAGGAGTAGTATTATTTGTAAGTCTGTTCAAACAGATATAACTTCACTCATACAAGTGGAGGCATCTCCATTCCTAGAAATATCCTGTCTGTCTTATTTCCCATGCTGCTCTCTCTGTTTTCCCCGACTGGATCACAACAGAGGCTGGTAACACTGACACCAGTTGGAATCTCTATTCCACGGAGGGTCTCCCAGCTCTGCCATTCTGTGGCCTCCCGCCTGATATTCTAAAGTGACCTTTCACCTGGCTTTGATACTTGGATGGTAGCCATTCCATTCTAGCTTGCTCGTTGTCCTTCCTATATTTATGTCATTTGCCGTATTTTTTTTTTTTTCTCCATTTATGCCTCATCTAGTAGAGAGCTGGGCAACCGCAATTTCCCACCACAACAAAGGCTATGTTGGGACCTGTTTTAGGGATCCAGAATTAAATCCTCTTATATTCCATTCGATGTAACTGTGGATGAAGAGGTTCTGTTCTCCTGTCAGATTTGCTGAAGACCTGCTGGGATTCACAGAGGACAGATGAGGGGGAGAGGAAGGTCAGTGGAAGCGCCACACACCAAGGACTGCCCTGCGCTGGCTTACTGCAGAGGGAGATGGAGTCTTCTCAGCAGCTCCATTTGGACAATGAGACTTGCATTCTCGTTTCTTTATTCTCCATCTGTGTGACTCCATAGTTAGAAAGAGTACTCATTGAGTAAGGAAGGTGAGCTGGCCATGCTGCATGCTGACGGTCACAGCCAATATTTGGAGAAGTAGAGTGACTTCAACTGTGAAAGCTCTTTGCTCACCACTTCAGGAGACTGTACAACACAAGAGCTAATGTGATAATTTTATGAATGTGTTTAATGCAACTAAAGGCATTTTTGGCCAAGTAAGTAGAGTCAGCAAAGCCACAAAACGTCCTGAATTTTCAGCCAAGCACATAGAAGGAACTTTCCACACCACAAATGTTAAATACACAGTGAGAGACAAAAGAGGATCCTTTGATTTGTTTTCCTTGACTTCACCTTGTTTGAAAATACCAGGTGAAATTCCCCCAAATGAATAATGTCAGAGAACACAAAACCGGAAATGTCATATTGGAGATGACAAGAGTTCCTGATATGATCGTTTATACTGAACCATGTGGATGCTGAAAATCAGCCAAGGGACTTGGTGAATGTGTCTGGGTGGTTTGGGAAACTGTGGAAGCCCAGTCATGCTATAGAGAGGCATTTATCTTGTCAGGGCAGCAGATTTTTAATTCATGACGGTGAATGTCAAGGTCATGAGCACTCAAAAATATTTTAGGTATTTTAAAGATATATGTATATATATATGTTTGATACATATATGTACATATATAAAAATAGATTTATATATACTATGTACACAAACATTTATGACCCATGCTAATATTTGATATCTTGTGATATCCAAGTATTAATGCAGATCATTCATCTTGCCTATTTTAATCTTCATGCTATACCTCATCATACACATTTTAATTTTTATTCCTCAAAAGAGAAACATTTTAAGAACAACCAAATGCTTGATATCTAGAATACAATCTGTTTAAGTAGTTTCTTCTGATAATGTGTGTATGCATGTGAATTATACATATACATAACGTGTATGCAGTTAAGACCTCAGCTCAAAAGCATACTTACAGACTTAGATAAGACAAATTATACAGGACCCTAGACAGTCACGCAGTGATACCAAAGGAGGCTATTCTTAGGACAGGATCACAATAGCTAAATAACTAAGCTAATATGACCTTATAAAATGCTATTCATCAAAATGAACTCCAAGAAATGGAAATAAGAAGTCTTGTGTTATTTTTTTCTTCTTGTTTGTGCATCTTTCTCCTGTGACTTGGTTTTGGTTCCCTGTTTCCTGTCTGGCGTGTAAGTTTATCTGTTTGGGGAAAGATAGGGGGAGCACAGACATGAGGCAAGAAATGGTGAACAAGTGCATCTGTGACACTTTGTAGACAGTATGCTGAAAATGAATTATACAACTGGGACCGGGGGTGGGAGAGAAATACTGGGAGAAAACAAGGGAAGGGATTGATGTACTCATAACCTGACTTATGTAGCTATAAGCTTTCCACAAATCACCTTCACAACAACTTTTTTTTAAAAAACGACAATATGTTGGAAATTAACTGTATAATATATGGGGGGAGATGGATTTGGGGGAACAAAGGTGGGAGACAAATGAGGGAGAGGATAACAAGCATGACAAGAAACGTACTCACAACCTTAAGCATGTAATGGTAACCACTCTGTACAGCACCTTGATAGCAAAATTAAATTTAAAAAAGGAAAAAATGAAAAAAAAACAGAAATAAAAAGAAGAAAGGATGCAGTACATGAGGGCTATGCAGTGAAATGGAGGAAAAGTAGCTAAGAATTTCATAAGGCAAGGGTGGAGCCTTGTAACAAACATCTTTGTGTTAGGTTTCCTTCACCTGGTATAGTTTGTCGCTAGAAAGCTACTGCATGCAGAGTAACACACAGCTCATGTCTCCTCCGTGGCCCTGCCTTTACTCCACTGCCATCCCCTTCTCTCAGGGGAACAACAGAAGTCCTCATGAGATTCGAGAGGTGACACTCTCACCTCCCACTGAATAGGAGTCACAGATTTTTCTCGATTCGAAGCTCTTCACGAGAGAGCTTCTTATTTACTTCATCCCAACCCACCCGCTTTAGGCACGTGCCATTCATGTCACTAAAGTTATGTGCAGTTAAGTCATAAGAATCCAATCTAGAATGAAGGCACTGATAACATTGTCATTGTTAAAGTACGCTATAAATAGTTGTAGATAGATTGATTGTGGTGATGCCTATGAAAGCGCATTTTCTAGTGGAGTTGTGATGAAGGAAGCTCCTTTGCTGATGGCAGTTGTCCATGCTGGTGACAGAGGGTCAAGCTCTTGGGACAGATCATGACAGGTGAGTTCCCAAGTCCACTTCATGAAAACAGCCTTTCCCAAGATCCTTAGAAACAGTCTAGAAGGCAAGAGCAACAGTTCTCTGTTACTATATACCTGGCCCACCCTCATTTCTATAGTATGTCAACTTTTTCTATTGCCTTCCAACAGTACAAAAAGGTTTCAGTTAAATATACCAGAGTGAATCTTGATCCATCCTCTTCATTTTCCTAGTTCTACTTTCACATGTATTGTGTATCTCTCTCTCTCTCTCTCTATATATATATATGTATACATACATACCTCTATGTGTATATGTATGCTTATATACACCACAGTCTTCCACCAGAACTTTTTAGTAATAGTGATCTATTGAAGAACAAGAATATGATATAATAATAGTCAAAAGCCTAAATTTGCCTTAAGGAACAGCCTTCTGCTTTCTCTTCAGAAGCATTTCCAGCTGAGTCCCTCAAGGCCTGGAAATCTTGACCTGGAAAAAATGAATTGCTGTTTTAATTTAAAAAAACAACAACACATAACAGAAAAAAAGAAAATATTTAGAAGTTAGACAGATTGGCTACCACAGCTGTAAAATTTAAGATATTTATCTTAAAGATATCTCTTTTACTTCTAAACTCAGCAATGACAAAGAAGTTATATGTGCAAAAATTTAGTGAGCTGGATTTCATCTTGCACTTGAATTTAAACTATTCTACACAGCTTATAAATGCAATTTTATTATTCACCTGTAACTATCATGGGTTTGATCGAACTAACTTCTTAAATGATATTGGGCTGTGTTTTTTACTTAGAAATTTAACACAAACACACACACACACACACACACACACACACTTCAGAAAGATAGAATTTTCCTCACCTTTTAAGAGCTACATCACATGCCATACAAAAATATTCCAGCTGCATTTTTAAAGGCTAATTCTTCAATCTATAGATTTGAGTTCATATTTACAATTATTCAGTAAATGTAATTATTTGTTTTTTTATTCACAAAACAGGAAAAAAAGCAATGTCCTTATATGTTAAATTAACTTGTATGACTAATATGGACTGTAATTTAATCTTAGCTAATGACTCTACATTTTAATTATAGCATTATTGATATAGAACTGAAGGCTTTGCATTTTCTTCATGTGTATTCTATCGCTTGAGCTAGACTCAATCTTTTTGCTTTAGTTTAAGTTTTAATTATCTGTGCCTTGGCTGGCTGACTGAAACTGGTTCTCTTACCTCTGTCTCGACTGTAGCTGGAGGACAGATATATACTACCATATTTGGCCCAGTGCTAATTTTAAGAACCAGTTTTAAACATGTCATTATAAATTACTTATAAATCTTCCTTCTATAATTGGCTTTTTCAAGCATTCAAATGTTGCTAAACACTGCCTGGTAGCATAATGTATACTAACTACTGAAGATATGCTTGTGAACTCACTCATTCAAGATTTGAGATCATTTCAGGAGAACCAAGAGGAAATACAACATCAACAAACCCTGAAATACTGTACAGAAGGAAGAAAGACAGAACAGGGGAGAGAGTTAAAAATGAAATCAAGTAACAGGAAATAAAGAAGTAAAAAGAAAGTATGAAAAATGAAAAAGATGTTATCCACAATGCTAATGTATGTTAATGTTCAATCTGTCTACGTAAGAGCCAATCAACAAAGTAATTTAAGGCTTATAATTAAAAAGTAGAAGATTAAGTTTACGAAAAATGGCAAGAATGCACGTTTGTCCAAAGAGTAGGCAAATCTCCAAAACTCAGGATTTCGATACTTTAAAAAAAACAGACTGAAATATCAATGAATGAATGAGAGAATGAGTCTTCCATCTAACTGGAAACAAGTGTCTATAATGAGAGAGGCAGATTACGATGAACATGTCCAAGGCTTGGTTCAGAGGCAGACTAAATAATAACCAGTTGATTCTTCATTTCGCAATATTTTGGGGCAGACAATGTCAGTCAAGTCACAGATTTCACGAGAATCCTCACCCACGAAAGGCAGGGAAATCGTTCTTCTTGCCAAGAAGATCAGAATGTCAACATGGATACTAATTACCCAATGACTTACTTAGGAATAAATTGATTTGGAGTTTGTTTTTTTGGGTTTTTTTTGGTTTTTTTTTTTGAGATTTGAAAGAAAGAGGTCTGATTACATCATCATGTTTATTTCCCACAGGCCAAGCACAGCACTTACAGAGAACACCTGGCCTCGTCATTTTCCAAGAGACCGCCTTGGCTTCTAATGAGGATCTCTGAGCATGTTCCAAATGGCTCTGTTTGTTATCTTCCTCACAAATGATCACAGAGCACACATGATTCAAAGGACTTCCAAATGTGAATATCTCAATTAAGGAAGACAGAATTCCAAAAAGATAATAAACCTTTTGATTGATAAATCAGTGACTAACAATAGTGGGTTCCAGCAAGAAGGGTTTGAAAGTGCTTGGAAGGGTTATTTCTCCTTCCTTTTGGGCGAGCCCTAATCCAGGTTGTGTTAAAGGTAGTTCTTAAGCTGAACACTTTACCTTTGATATTCTTTTCCTTTGCTGCAATTCCTAATTTTGCAGTTGCCGTGAATTCCCATTGAATGGCTGAGTATAGGATCACATTAGAACATTTGTCTGCATAACAATATTTTTAAAAAAATTAATTAGCCAATGAGATAATGACCCTCTTTCCTCCTGGAGGTTTTTACTTGCTTAGAAATAGTTTGATTTTTTTTTTCCAAGTTGAGAGGTAGCTTTTTAAGAACAATGAAAGAACTGATTCAGTGTGGGCGTCTTTTGTTTTTTAAAGTACAGTCTTCTCTTGTGAAATTAAATTAAGAAGGCCGTGTTCAATATTAATACTGTTTCTTTGTTTCTTTTCAGGCTCATATTCACAATTGTGTAAGAGATGGTTAGTTTAGATTGGTCAGCAGGTTGTTCTTTAAGAAACATGTGCTTATGAATTTTTATTTTAGGCTCATTTATATGAAATTACTGATTCTCTGTTTTAGGAGATTTTTCCCACTCATCCGTGAGTGGGTAGTTACAAAGAGGAACTGTGGCATGGTTATAAACCTGTCTTTGTCAAATGGGGCTATTTAGAAAATTATTAGAAACTCACTAATTTGGGGTAATATTTGGGATTTCATTTAGTTAAGAGTCCAACATCAGAGCCTATATTTATGCTTCCTACAAGGACAAATGCAAGCTCACACAAAATACATCCAAATATTATACTGTTGTGCATTACATGCTCAAGCTCTAAGTACAATATTCTATCACCTAAACTTGACAACAATTCATCAAAACAAAAGCCATTAATTTTGAATTTAGACTCCTGAGATGTGACAGCAGCATGATATCACAGGGTGCAGAAAGACCCCATCTGGAAACCCCTCATTTCATCATAGCTCAGTCTTGGTCCATGGTCCAGATGCGTGGGCCAGGCTGCCCATCCACGTACACCCCAACGAGTAGCTGTTGGGTGTACATCTGATGGAACACAGGCTGCCCTCGGGAGCATAGACTCAGGATGGACGGGGGTTGGGTCTAGGAAGTCGGTTTGGGCCTTTTCTCCAAGTGTGTTTTGGAGTTCTTGATAGGAAGCATAGAAGGTAGGAAGAAAGAGGTGTAAGTTTCTCAAGGACATTTCCCTCAAGCGGAACAGAATGGACAGATGCAACTTAGAACCCATCTTCAGGTTGACCTGGGGAATCCCAGTGAGTAGCACAATTGAATGCCATGGTTCCACACCCCTGTGTCACCTGATAGCCTTTGTAAACTAAGGCATCTCGTTGGGCTGCGTAGGAAGGGCCCTCGGGAGGTTGATGAATGATCCTGCTTGCGCATCCCACAGCATGCTGGATTATGTAACCATACATTAAGACATCTCAATATGTACTCAATTCTAACCGAATAAAGCTATCCCTATTTGTGTGTGTTTGTGAGAGAGACAGAGAGAGAGAGAGAGAGAGAGAGAGAGAGAGAGAGAGTTACATGTGCATGGGTCCTCCACTCTCCCTTTGTCTGTTTCTTCATCTCCACCTGATTTTTCCCATGTCTTGGAAACGTCTCATTCTCTCCCTCCTCTCTTTTCCTCTTGTTCTTCCTCTAACAGGTGTTTGCTGCTCACACGCTCTGTCACTTTACGTCTCTCTGTGTAGCTCTCTTCTCCTTCTGTCTCTTCTCATATGCTCAAATACATATATGTAAGCCTCAGTAGAGTGAAACATGGGGAAATGAGAAAAGTTAGATGCAGAAAAAGAGTCGTTCAAGGGTTTAAAGAGATCCACATTTTTAACCTACTATACATTCAAATTAAAATTTACCTTCAAAGTAAACCAAAACTCCATAAAAGATTCATTTCATTTCACTTTTCACATTTTTTCTTCAGATCCAAATTGAAATACCTAAAGTGCTACCATTTTAACCGATAAGATATACTATGTCCAATTAAGTAAACACCCAACTGCTATTTTTTCAGTTAAACAGATGGCATATAGCATTTACTTCCTGGAGAGGGGAGGGGAATTATTGAGAGCAGTTTAGGGAAATTAATTAGTAAAAGAACGAAGCCAACAGCCAAGTTGGAGAAAACAAAGGATTATAAGACTTTATTAAATAATTATTGAACCTTTTATAAAATAGATCCAATTATTTGATTAAGAAACAACTATCCAATTTCCAATGTTCCATAGAAATTATCGTGGACTGAATCATGTTAAAAACAAATGCTATAGGCTATGGTATTACTATGAAGCAGCTATTTCCCATTTTAATTTAGAAATAGATTTCCACATTTTACTCTTTTACCTCATTCTTCTTAAACATTTGTTTTTAATTTTTGTTCTTTCCTTTTATGACTCAGTTTTAATTTCAAGCAAAGTCTCTATCAATGGCCTTTTGTACTTAATTAATATGTCAAGTTAATCAACTTTGACATTAACTACCACCATAAAGTAATGAAAAATTGAATTTTTGTCTAAATGATTACAACCTCTAACTATGTTTTACCATGTTTTGTTTATGTAGTTAATATATATTTAATACTTTATATATAGCATGTGTAGGTAATAAATATATACAAAATACAAAAGAATGTTTTTGTCTTATATTTATTATTAGATCCTTTCACTATTCAGCTTAGTGTTTTGGAATAATATATAAATACTAATGATTAATTTTTTAATTAAATCTTTATTGTCAAGGTGATTGAGAGAGGGGTTACAGTTACCTACGTAAGGGAGTGAGTACATTTCTTGTCAGACTTGTTACCTCCTCCCTCATTTTTCTTCCGACTTTCTTCCTCCTCAATTATGCCCCTTTAAATTGTACAGTTAATTTTCCACATATTGTCTTATGAGTATTGCTGTTACAATGGTCCATCTTTTATTCCTTGTCTCTCCATTTTGATGTTCCCCTTCCCGTCCCTAATTCAGATAAACACATACACACACACACACACACACACACACACACACACACACACATGTTATACATCCACGTGTTTAAAATGTCTCTTTATCTGCTGAGGTCATACCACTTACACATTGTTGTAAAATAATCCCAGCACTTAGTAAGTACGTAACTATTTAAAGAAATGAAGGTTTTTATATTTTCTTTGTCTTTCCTCTTAATAACTGCAAGATGGCTGGGAATGTGATTGATACAGCTTCACATAAATTATATTTGATAAATGTGCATGAAAACTACTCAGATAGATTGGTTATTTGCCTTCCGGGCTGGTAGATTTATGTGAATAATAAGGTAGCTTGCACTAGCAGGATGATGTAGGCCAGGGCATAGGGTTCCATCTGGGGACCCACAGTAGTGTAGACCCTTCACGATTTAGCCCTTAATCTAAGCTGGTTGGCTCCATACAGCACACTTGGGCAGGGTTGGGGAAGAAAGACATTGTCATAAACTATCCTGATACCATGGAAGGAAATGGATCCATTCAGAAGCAGGGATTGAAAATGTCACTGCCAGCTCGAGGAAACATCAACTTTAAAGAACATCTTCATTTCTGTGGCAATCTTTAAAATTTCCCCTCACATTTTTTTTTCATTTTCAATAAGATTTTCTCATTAACAAACACCATGTACCTAGTGAACTCTTTACAGTAAATAAAGTTATTGTTTGTTTGCTATTTTAAAACCATTCCCTATCTTTAAACAGCCCCTGAAGGAGAATGAGTCTTACCTGCATGTGAATACATTTGTTCTTGCTGAGGGAAAGAAGAGGAAAAAAAAATATGAGGAGAGCAGTTGAGTTAAATTGGCACCGATTACTGGATGTGGTTATTAGTGAACATTTTTCCGCATGCCCTGCCGCGAGGGCCAGGAGATTTGCAGGAAATCGGCAGATGTTGTAAAGGAGACGCAGGTGATGCGCAATCTGGTATGTAGGGATGCAAGTAGAGACATTTCAAATCGTGTGTCTGAAACACTGTGGCTTAATTGCAGGTTTGATTTTGGAAGAAGTTCCCAGAAACAAGCATTTCTGAAAGCTGACTTTCTATCCCATTGCATGTATCTGCCTATGTGTTGCTCGTGAGAGGAAGAACGCAAACACAGCTTCTGCAGCACCCTGGACAATGTAATCATAGAGCTGCTTCAATACACAGTCAATTGCTGTGCATACTCAATGCAGTGAGTCGTAAAATTATAAAATGATACAACGACCGAGGCCAAATATCTTATTTTCTCTTGGTCTTTCTACCTCAGTACTCTGTAAAGCCAAATGTTGTCTGAGTTAATGGGATGGATAACATCACTCACTGTAAGCTTGTATTAGGTGGGAAGGTCTGTATTGATTAGTATTTAATGTGACTAAAGGCTTGACATAAAATTCACTCATCTAGTGTTCCAGTAGTATCCACTTAAATGCTAATAAGCATTTCTATTGCTCTGATTTTTTTAGTAGATTTAGATACTACATTTTTGACCAAGTCCACGGTTACGCATGAAGGCTATCCAAAGTTACTAGAACATCTTCGGAACTTCATACTTGCAAGTCAATTTTTCATTTGACTTAAATAATTGTTGCGGGCAGGGTTTAACATTCACTTTACAGTACAGAACCCCATAATATCCAGAGATACTGTTTAGTATTAAAATACAACTTACCTTACTTTCAGTTGTGTGTCCTCTGAAAGTCAGTTGAAGACATAGATTTCCTTTCTATTGCCCTGAAATTTGCATTTCATTTTTAAATTATTATATAATTCAAGAGGACAATCATATGCACACAAAAATACAAATATATTTGCATATTATACATATATAATTGGAAGAACATAAATCTAATTGTGCTTTGGATTATACATACTGCATTTTGAAAACATGCATCTTATAACAAAAACTAATCATCTCAAAGGACTTTCATATAAAGGTCTTCTAAAAAGCAGTAAATATGTAGGTCTTTTTTATTAAACTTCAGTGTTCAGAAGAGAGGTTTCCTTGGGCCCTTTCTCATTGCATACCTTGTTAGAAATCAGCTCAGAATCTGAGGAGAGATCCCAAAACAGACTGGTAAAATTGTGTGATGTCATCTGTAGACAGGGTTACAGAGACCACGCACAGACCTGAAACTGCACTTTCTAGATATAGCATATAATCTCTATGGATTATTTTCAAATAATCGGTACATCAAAAATTCACACTCAGGAAAGCCAAGTGGTATTTTCATTTGTTGTCTCACTGAGAAAGAAATTGCAGTATTTTACCCAATTAGACTTTCTCTTAGAAAAAAAAGAGTAAAAGAAAAAAATTAATGAAATAACTCCAATGAGTCAACATAAAAATGTAACACAAAGCAGAACAAGAGACCCCCATCTTTTTGGTCTTAGTGCATTTCTGAGACTTGACTAGTATGTCAGTTAGATATTCAATGTCAATTAAGCACTATTTATTCAGATCATTCTGAGATATACTAATCTAAACAATCTGGGCAGAAGTAGACACCAGCAAGTGGATTTTATCACCAATAGCATTATTTTACTTTTAATATAATTTGAATTGAACACATAATATAATTTAAATTGAGCCTCAAGCTGGGACCTCAAGTCTAAGTGTCTTTTTTCCCTACAACCTTGCCTGATAGACAGTATTATCCTCATTTTCTTTAAATTTAAAATCAAATTGAAGCATTGAAAGTTATAGTCAGCTGGCATAATATATACAAGGCCCTCTAGCTGAGAAGTCTTCTTCATATAATGTTAAATTTTGTTTTAATGGGTGGGTACAAAAATCTATTAAATTTTAATAGGTGGTCAGTGCTTATCAGAAAACATGGAAATACAATGATGTACCGAAAGAATGAAAATGAAAGCTTTACAGAGAAAATATTGGATTTATAGCTTTAATTTTACATAGGTGTAAGGAAAAAAGCAAAGATAAGAGTGAAAAAAGAAAAAGGGATAAGAAAGTAAGACCTATTTCTTCCCCAATGTTTTCTAGGCACTTTGTATATGATATCCAAGGAAATAAAATAATTTACCAAAGTTATATAAGCAAGTAGATGAAGGAATTATGGAGAACTACAGGATGAAATTAAGTTGAAAAATATCCTACTAGGAAGTAAATACTATTAATTGCAACAGAAATTTCTTATCTTCCCAGGAAGTCCATATGCTTTCCAGGATAGATTGATGACCTAGACATTCTTACTTACAAATTAAAGAACGCATACACACACACACACACACACACACACACACACACACACACACACTATACATATATATATATCCTAATTTATCCTCATATATATATATATACATATATTTCCATGAAAATGTCTCTATAATATAGCAACCACATGTCAATGTCCATCTGGATTTGAATGGGCTTGAATTTGGTACAGAAAAAGTATCTATAGGCAATTAAAATGATACTTAGAAAGCATGTTTCAGAATATGATTTTAGTTTTGTTAACTCAAGCTGTCCAGCCAAATACTGTCCACTGATTGCATTTCTGATATTAAAGCTGGTAATAATGGCTCTGATATTCCCAGAACTCTACAGGGCTATTTAGATGCCTTTGTGAGCCAAGGTTGATCATTATAACATTGAGAATGACCAAATTGTGACTTAGATATTTTCTGAGCTGAAATGACTAAGTAGTAAAAACTGAATCATCAACTCATATATTCTATTTTAATATTTTTTACTCTCTCTACAAAAAGGAAATGAAGTCACTAGTAACAAAACTATCTTCTCTCTATCTATATCATGAACCACGTTATTTTCCATGAATTATGTCAATTGATGTGGTACATTCTGGCTTACAAAAAAAAAAATGATTCCTTACACACTGTGACTAAGGGGCTTCTACACTCCCAATGCTAGAATCCTTATTTAAAGATTTGACTCCAAACAGAAGTTGAAGCACAGGTTTAAGAACAGCAACAGAGTGTCCGGCATGTTGGGTTCTACTTTCAATCCCAATTTCACAGAAATGGGAAGTCAGCAGCCAAAGTCTGACCCAGGCAGAAGCACAAGACTAAAAGAAACTAAAAGCTATATGCATACTATGTGCTTAACTCAAGTGGTAGCAAAGCTGAGGCTCTGAATTCAACCCTCAACCCCATAGTTGCCCGCCCTCTGGCACACACACACACACACACACACACACACACACACACACACACACAGTAAGAAAGAGTTCAAGAAAAAGAACAATAGAACTTGCATCTTCAGTGTATGACATTAGCCTTATCTACAAAAATATGGCTAATTTATGTATTTCTTTTGTAAATTATACCTGAAACACTAGATGTATTTGTTAGGGTCTTTTAATTATACATTGCTTTTACTTATGGCAATTTCATACACGCAGACAAAACACATTCTGATCATATTGAATCCCACTTTTCCCTCACTGGCCTTGTCCCACTTTTCTGACCCTTGTCAGTCCTCATTCTTCTTTTATATAAACTGCTTATATTGTTTAACCTTATAATTTGCAATTCTATCCTTAGTGTAAATGTCATGACTTAATTAATGAATGCTGTAAGGCTAGGGCTTCATCATCCAATGAATGTATCTCCTTTTCTTTTCTTCTTTCCTTCTTTTTTCTGTCTACTTGGTCACTGCAACTGATCTTCACCTCCTGGGTCTAGTTAAATAAACATGTAACTTTCTGTAAGACAAACCTCACAGCAGTTCATATGTGCCCTGTTAATTGACACACAGAAATAAAGAAACACAGGGGTGTTACATATTTTGATGTAATCTGAAGGTCACCATATGGTCTGGGTTTTGTAAGCCCATAGAAATACAATTTATCTGTTAACATCTGAATCACTGAAGCATGGCTGTTTTGAGGATTTAGAATGCTTGGACGCCTCCAGTGTTGAGAGATTGGACCGACATATACATACTGGGTCTATGGTTCACATATACAGACTACATTATGACCTAACAGTGATGATGGTGGACTCTTCGTAAATTGCCCTTGAGGGCATAATTTCTGCTGGTTTTCCCTTTTTCAAGGATTCAAAATTCTAAAGGAAAGACATGCGTAAGTGTTCCTAGCTGTGTTATAGTTGAAAGGATGGAGTTTCCTCTAACTATGAGCTAGGGAGTGATCTTACCTAATAAGTTACTTTTAGAACTAAAGGGTCTGTGCACCTGTTAGGAGCTGCAGAGGGCTCAAGGTCACCTCTAGTGCTGGGAGAGTCCTTGTACCACTGTACTGACAGCAAGCACCATGGCCAGCCCCAATTCCAACACTGGGAAGCAAGGTGACTGGATATTTAGGCAAATGTACCTGAGCCTGCTAACGTGCTAATGCACATGTCATTGCTGCCCGCCCATCTCAATTCACTTGGATTGCTATACCATCATGTTTTATGTACAGGAGTTGTTGTTTTTTTAAGCGGTGGGGGGGGGTCTTAAAACAATGTCTTGCACACAGTGAATCTTCAATACATTTCTGAATATAAATTTTAATTCTTTGATTATAGCCTTGAAAGATTTCTGGGACTCTCACATCCTTTATGTGGAAACATTCACAACGCATGCCTTTCGCATTCGAAGTCTTCCAGGTAAGACCTGCAATCTATTCTTTCTACAAGTCACTGCTGGTTATTCCCGAAACTCTTAGATGCACACCCAGATCAATGAGCTTCACTTAAAAAAAAAACACAAACAAATTCAAGCTTATTCTATCTGTTTTGATGTTCCTTTTCTTGATTTCTCCCTTATTATCCCAGTTTTATCCACTGGAAGTCCTCCTAGCCTGGCCTTCACCTACCTGGCTCCCCTGTACAGTACAGAAAATTGCTAATGCATATTTGCTCTGATATTCTTTCCCAAATTCTATCCCTGCAGCCATCTTCCCACAGCAGTGTCTTAGCATCTCTTACATGAACTAATTCAATTGCTTTGCAAGGATTTCCCAGACACAGACTATTGCACTTTATCCCTTTCATTCTGATGCCAGAATTTCCTTAATAAAATACAGATTATATTGAAGTCACTTATCTGTTCAAAGATCTCTGACTCGCATGATTGATGGGGAAAGGTCATGGTGGTATTAGGCTTTCTACAGCCCTGGATTTGACTTCCTCTCCCAGTCGTGCTCTCTGTCCTTTACTTGGTGCTTCAGATGTGCATTGGGTTCCCACAGATTAAACCCCTGCTTCAGTTCTCCTTGTCTGAAAGAATCTATTTGTCTGAATTTACCTGACTTTGATATATCCTTAGCATTCTTACAGAATATTTCCTTATTCCTCCCAGTTCACATAAAACAATTTTTTCCTCATATTTCCTAAAATAGTCAGATTTCAGTTTATAGCACGTTTAGAGTGCCTGGAGTCCAATATTTAAAAGAAAAAAATGATACTGAAAGTAGAATTGTTTTACAAGATGCATATGTAGCTGGGTGCCACTGACTCACACCTATAATCCCACCTTCTAAGGAGGCTGAGCGCTGAAGATGAGAGTTGAAAGCTAGTATGGGTAGATCAATCTGTGAGATTCCTATTTCTAACTAATTAGCAAAGAACAAACAAACAACAAAACAGAAATAGAGGAATTGCTCAAGGGGCCAAGTGCCAACCATGAGAGAAAAAGCCAGGTGGGATCATAAGCCCAGTTACAGTTCCATAATACAAGTTATTTTATAATATTGTTTGCCACATACAAAATATACCCAATTTACTATTACCTACTCCATGACTGACTAACACTTGTTTTCTTTTTTTTAATTTACAATTTTTTTTTATTAAATCGAAGGGCTACAGTTATGTAAGTCAGAAAAAGACTATATTTCCTTTGGGGGCAATGTCACCCTTTCCCTGATCTCTCCCAGGTTTTCTGCCCCATCCCAACCATAAGTCCTATAGTTTATTTTCAGCAAGGTATCCAGTGAATACATTGTTGCATTGATTTTCCCTTTGTACCTCCATTTCTGTGCCTCCCCTAACACTCCCAAAGACAGATACAGAAGCAAAGGAAAAAGTAAAGAAAACAAAAATAGCAAAAAGATAAAATTCTTGCTCCCATTTCCTGAAGTTCATTTCGATAAATATTATTCTAAGAATGCACAGTGAATTTTAATTATCTCCGTATTCTCCTTGGTGTCTATATGCTGTGACTATCGAGTAATCACTCATTTAAAGGAGGTTCATCTGAAAAAATGGACTAAAACCATATAGAAAATTACATCTGTTCTTCTTTGTACATTGGGATAGAGGTCAGAGGTAGAGAAGATTAATGTCTACATTTAGAAAGGTAATTAACTTTCGCAGGAATTAATTAATACAGCACTAAAATCCTATCAAGATGGCTATGATATTTTTACATACAAAAATAACTACAAAATTAGCCAGTTTCCAGTGGCACACCTGTCACCTCAGCTGTGCAAGTGGCTGAGATGATAAGGAACGAAGCTCATAGCCACCCTGCACAGAAAGGTATGTGAGATGTCATGTCCACAGTAACTAGCAAAATGGTGGGCCGGAGTCTTGCTTCAGTGCTAGAGCTCCAGCCAACAGGAAGTTGAGGGAATACAGGTCCTGGCTAAAACTCTGCTAGCGGTAAATAGATAAATAGACAGACAGACAGACAGACAGACAGATAAATGGTAAGGAAACAAGGTATCTATAAAAATAAGGGAATAATGAAAATACTCTGGTTCCAATGAATATTATTAATAATAAAAAGTATGCGAAACAGATATTTCCTACTGGTTAGTTGCTAATTCATATTACACTAAGTTGAGCCATGATATTACCAGTACTTTTCTTTTTCTAAAATATGAAAATGAAATGTCACATAAATCAACCCAATATATTAATGTGTTGATTCCTCAGGATTTAGTCAAAAAGTCAGTGAAAACAAGTGACATTGTTCTTGCCAAATTTGGTCCCCAATTTGCTTCTAGAAATATTACAGAATGCATCACGTTGAGTTACATAAACTGACTTGAGCTGATGGTTGTGTGTTATTTAGCCACATTTCCTGTGAAAGGATGATAGATATAAACAAAAGCAAAACCACCGGGGAACTTACTTACGATATGTAACTCATCATACTTTCACACAATGAGATTCTTCTGTTTACCTTTTTCAATACAAGATCCAGGTTAGAGTATTATGTAGAGACAAGGTAAAAGCCTGGCCTGGTTGGATAACACAGTTTTCCTCCAGGAACGCACATAGCAATAGACACAATGCTGTACACATCTCGGAAAGAGTCGTCTCCATTCTTCCCCCACTCACATGCATGTTCTCTTCTTTTAATTTTTCCATGAAACGTAAGCCTATGGCAGACTTTTATGTTGTCAGTCCCGGGGCTTGAATTCAGGGCCTAGGTGCTGTCCTTAGGCTCTTTTCTCTTTTTGCTCAAGGCCAGCACTCTACTTCTTTGAGCCACAGTGCCAATTCCACCTGTGTCAGATTTCGATTAACAATTGATGTGATACTTCTAATTAGTGAAATGCACTGCGATATGATAAGCAGGATTTAAAGAAAATATTTGTTTGTTTTGATTTAAGCCAGGGGCTGGTGGCTGTTGCCTGTAATCCTAGCTACTTTAGATGCTGAGACGTGGAGATTGCTGTTTAAAGCTAGTTGCTTAGGCAGCAAAGTCTTTGAATCCCTGATTAACCACTAAAATGCCAGAATTACAGCAATGTTTTAAGTGATAGAGCACTAGCTTTAGCAAAATAAAGCTCAAGAACAGTATCTACACTCTTGAGTTCAAGCCCTAAGACTGATACACACAAAAATAAAAATTTTAAAAATAGAAGATAAAAACTTAATTACTATTTCTTTGTAAGCAATCTCATGCTGGTATTTTCATTACAAGTCCATCGTTCCTGTGTACATATATGTATATAAGAATTATGATATTTGACTTTAAAAATTATAAGAACTTTAGTATAAAAATTTACATGATCTATAATACATCAACTTAAAATGCATAACTGAATGCTATTTGAATATGTTTAACGATTTGTATATCATCATCATAGCCAAGTTAAAACACTTTCATCACCTCAATCAGAACCTTCTCATTCTTTAGCTCTCAACCCCACTTTTCCTGTTCACCCTTCAGACCTGAACAATCACCGATGTACATTGAACTCTTATAGAAATTCAGAGATCACACTAGATATCTGTAGTATCTACCGAGGCTTCTTATCTTGTGTGGTCAAATAATATTCCTCTGTAGATACAGGATATGTTTGTCTACCCCTTCACTCTTGAATGATGTGTGAGTGGTTTTCATCTTTTGAATGTAGGATATAACACCATCATCTACCTCATTAGGGGAAGTTGTGTGTGGAATCTCTTCATTCACCACAATGAATAGAATCACTACATTGCTTAGCAGCTCTACCTCCCATCATTTTCAGAGCTTCCAGACTCTTCCTATGGCTACACAACTGTAGAAGATGAACACACATGTCATTTTTGGTCCTACTGTCAACCCACTGAATGACACAATACGACAGCAAGTCTCTACGGAGACTCAGCTTAGTCGGGAAGAAATCTCTTCTTTCTTCCCAGCTCCTAGTTTTAGCCTTTCTCTTGGCATTTGACACTCAAAGTTTTTAAAGGGACTGGTACAATGAAAAAGGCCCTTGCCTCTGTAGAAATAGAAGAAAAACAGTTCATTTCAGAAAATAGAAGCAACACGAGTTTTATTGGTGAGAGAGCCGGTTGTTGAAGTGTGGTAGAATATGAAAACTAACTGATAGCAAAGGTTTCATCCCATACATTTCCAAATAGAGCAGGAAAGTGTGGACAAAGGATAGGCTTCCAGGTGAGATTTTTCTCCAAGGATTTCTCTTGGGCACAGTCAGGTGCCATGAGACCTGGCCATTCAGAGAGGCCAGTCTGCCTAGCCACAGCAGGGAGTCGGTGGGGCTGCTAGGGGGATGGGAACAGGCAAGGCCTAGCTTCCTCTCCTTCACTGGGGTCACTCTGAAGAGCCTCCCCAGCGGCTCAGAGCTTGGCTCAGCTCAGTCTTTTGTTCCAAATAGTCCAAAATGTGTACTCACCTTCCACTCCATGTTGCTTGCCCCAACCTTCCGGTAGACGTTTTTCCTCACCAACTCCCCAGTAAACCAATGCAACTCCAAACTGAGAAACTTACAGATGCCTGGAGGGACACAGTCCTCTGGCATGGGACCTCTGTGTGGACTTAGGTGTCCCACGTGGGCTTTGCTAAGGAATTCCAGTCTCAGAACCTGGGGAGGAGTTATACTGCATGGCAAAAGGGGATTCAGCTTGCGGATAAAGTGATGGTTGTAAGGCAAGTGTTTAAAGATAGGATAAAGTGAGGTGAGAGCCGCATCCTTCTCCCTGAAGCGACAAAGAGGAGCAGAGGTGGCAGTGTCAGAGTTGATCACATCAGACAAACCAGGTCTGACATGGCTGGCTTTGAAGATGGAACCAAAGAATTGGAATGCACCAAACTCTAGAGCCCCAAAAGGCACACATCTGTGTGTACAATCTCTGAATGTACTCTAGCAAACCTGTTTAAGCAGTGCAGCATCTACAAATGCAAGGGCATACTTTTATTCTATCAAAACAGAGAGCTAGGACTGTGCACTTCCCCCTTTTCTATAACACATGGCTGTTTACATCCTTCTCACTGCTGAAATGTCTTCTTCCAGGGACCTTGTTTATTTTTTACCCTTGTGCTTCAGCACAACATAGTTATTCTAGCTATATCTAAGAGAATCTAATATTTGTATATAAAGCAGATGCAGGGGAAAAAAAACTATGTGCTTTTAACACCACAGAAAAGATAGATCATTATAACTTATGAAACATCAGAATCTTCTCAGCTTCAGCTGCCTGGAAATTAATTTCTCCTTTCCCTGTGCGTGTAGGTTTTGAGCTCTCTGCTCCCAATAAAGGAAAATGCTGTCTCCATACACAGGTCTCATGCAGATCCACAAAGGTAATTTTCACAAACTGAACTTGCTCTCAAGTAACTCTCGCTAACCTGTACAGGAGCTTTGCTTATTTCTTTGAGAATCTAATTTCGTTAACATCAATATTAATATCCCCAAAGTGCATCCTTCATCAAGAATTCTATTAAATACATTTTTGTTTGGAAGTTTGAATTCTTGTGTTATCTTATTGTTAAATAATGTGAGCTTTTCCTATATGCTGACAAATTTTCTCATTGTTCAGTATGAAAAAACAACTTTGTGAGTAAATAACGTATCTAATGTCATTGAGAGTCACTCAGGTTAGGCTAGCAACTCAGAAGGCTGGGAGGTAGAGCATCCTGTTTGAAGCCCGCTCAGGCACCAAAGTTCCTAAGACTCCATCTCCACAAAGAAGGAGCAAAAGTCCCAGCTGGCTAAGAACAAACAAAGTAAAATGAGTCACCCTACAGGTAAGCATGATCTCCTCATGAAAAATTGCAGTTAATATTATTGCGATTAACAAAGCAGAATATGTCCACAACTGGTCATGAATTCAAGTCATTTTTGTTACTTAGGAGACAGGATTCTTGGTTTTACTCCATTCCAGACGAGGTCGGAAATATTTATTCTTAGCATCTTACCATTCGGAGTTCCAGAAGTAGACCCAAGGACAAACAAAGCCGGTACCATGGGAAAGATTAAGAATGACCATTGAGGCTTGCTTTATGGGACGGTGGGAAGACAAGATGTGTGTCACCTCATGCAACAAAAAAGGAAACTTTTAATTACATTGAATTTTAAAAAGGGGGTGAGGTACATAAATCTTCTGTTGTAAAACGCTGTCAATTTCATGGGTTTATTCCACAAAGTATCCCAAAACTGCTTCTGTGTTATACATGGTCCCCCACTACCTTGGTAAAATTTTTTAAAAAAACAACAGGTACAAGGCTAGCACTCTTGCTACTAGGCCATATCCCCAGACCAAAAGGAAAATGTGGTACATATACACAATGGAATTTTATGCCTCTATCAGAAAGAATGACATTGCCCCATTCGTAAGGAAATGGAAGGACTTGGAAAAAATTATACTAAGTGAAGCGAGCCAGACCCAAAGAAACATGGACTCTATGGTCTCCCTCATAGAGAATAATTAGCACAGGTTTAGGCTAGTCACAGCAGAGCATCACAAGAGCCTTACAGTTATGCCCCTATGAATGCATAAGATGATGCTAAGTGAAATGAACTCCATGTTACGGAAATGACTGTTATATCACTGTTGTAATTACTTTCAACGTCCCATGTGAAACCTTAGCTTCTATTATTGATGATCGTCTTGTATGCCCTTCCTGTGGTTGTACCTGCACTATCTCTGTATCTCATCTGAGTACACCGGATACTGTATATACTGGTATTAGAACTAGGGAAGGGAAAGGGAATATCAAAATCGAGGGACAAAGGATAAAAAGACAAAAGACTCCAAAAGCAATACTTGCAAAACCATTTGGTGTAAACCAACTGAACAATCATGGGGAGGGGGGGGAAGGGAAAGGGGGAGGGGGAGAGGGTAATAAGGGAGGAGGTAACAAACAGTACAAGAAATGTATCCAATGCCTAACGTATGAAACTGTAACCTCTCTGTACATCACTTTGACAATAAATAAGAAAGATAAAAAAAGGAAACAGGTACAGACATAAAGATTGTTAGTCCAATGTTAATGAGATGGTTTTGTACATGTTTTCTGTTTCTTAAACATCCCTAAGAGGGAAATAATGCACATGAAAGAGCTAACAGCAAAGGGGGCAGATACATCTTGTGTAAATCCTGCAAGTATATGTAATGTAAGAGGTAGAGTCAGTGCTATGAGCCCACACCTGTTATGAACTAGGTAATGCTTCCTGTCACCCACCACAGAGCTTAGGAAAGAATCCAATGAATATCTAATAAAACATCCCCTAGGGGATGGGATGCAGGAGAGGTGGCTTCTGTCAGGTAAGGTAGGCCCACCATGGACCACCCTTGTGTCTCAGCCTCACTGGGTGAAGATTGAGTATCAGTGCAGCCTTCTGCTGTCATAAATTGCTTGCTATCCTGTCTGTCTATCCATCTGTGCAAATGGGATTCAGTGTGATTTCAAATCTGTCTGAAAATGAAATTCAGTTGCAAGGTAAGAACTGCTAATAGAAGTGAGCAAATGGAATGAGAAGGTGTTGATCTGTCAAACTGTAAGCCCACTTCACACCAGGAGCTTCTTTTAATATGAAATCAACCTACCACTGCGGTTTTAATCCTCATAAAACAGGTATTTCCTCGTGACGGCCTCACCCGAGAATCAGAAACCCGTTTTACACACATCCAGGTGCACCTGAAGTCACAGGAAAGGTGACAGAAACAGCTGCAAATCTTTCCTTTCTTCAATTCAGAGAATACAATTTCATGCAAAAAAAATCAATTTTTATTCATCAGTTTCATTAGCTGAGTTTTAGCTCAGCGTAGCTGCTGCCATTGCACAATCCCAGCTCTGAGTTCCATGTGTCTATCACCTCTGTGGAATTATCTTCTATGTTCTTTCCAAAAGGATACTGTGTGCCTGCTAAATAACTGTAGCACAGAACGAGGAGGTTAGAGACCTGTCACTTATTTTTGAAGAAGCAGAAGAGAAAGAACTAGCTACATACAAGACTGGCTGCCTGAGGAAAACTTCCTTTAATTTTTTAAGTATTTATTTATTGTCAAAGTGATGTACAGAGGGGTCACAGTTGCATACGTAAGGCAGTGAGTACATTTAACAAACTTGTTATCTCCTCCTCATTTTTCTCCCACCTCTCCCCATCCCCACCAACCCCCCCCCCCAGAATTGTATAGTTGGTTTACAGCACATTATCTTCTAAGTATTGCTGTTGTGTGCCTTTTACCCTTTGTCTCTCCATTTTGATGCACCCCTTCCCTTCCCAAATTCCAATAAATGTATGTGCAATACCTTTTTTGAAAAATCAAATAATTTAGAAACTAATTAATTCTGAGGGCTTCATGAAGGGTCATACTCCACACTTGACAAGTAATATAGCTATGTTGATAGCAAAATAAAGACCTCAATGAACCTAACTAACTTTGCCTTTTAAAGACGTTCTAAAAAGTGTCTTTGATGTTTTAGCTTGTATAACTAATATGAATATTAATATGGAAAGCAGTAGCTATATCCAATCGTGCAGAGGAGCACCAAAATGAATATTTAATGAGCTGTCCACTTACGGCATTCTAAATGTAATTACTGGCATTTGTCCAGTTAAAGAAAAAAGAGTGGGGGAGAAAAGTACAGAGTGCTTATTTTAATTAGGTGAGATTATGTGGTTCAATAAAGCATGACAGTCTGCATAATGAGAGGAAAGACCCATGTTTATGGGAGAATTATTGGTGACAAAAATGCTGGCCCTCTGCATGCCTTACTGAGGCAATTGCAAGCCACTGTTTTATCTTTCATTCATAATTTCCTGTGGTGCCTCCAAAGTGTGAACTGATGTCAAGAAGGAGAAAAAGAGTAAAACATGAAAGTTTTTTTCTTACATTTCATATTAAAGAAAGATGAAGATAATATATTTCAAATATTTCTGAAGATGATCTAAAACAGTTACTCTTGACTGTAGCTCTCTCCATTTTTCCCCTCTTCTATGTGAATGTCTCCTGTCTGTTTCTCTTTTTTGCCTCTCACTTCTCTGTCTCCATCTTTGACTTTGGCTCTCTTTGGCTCTGTTTCTCTCGGTGGCTCTTTTCTTTCTCCAGGTGCCTGGTTCTATCATATGTAAAGTATGTACACACAGGTAAAAATCTACACATATACATATCCAGCTTTGTAAATGTTTGTGTGTTCCTGATCCTGTGTTTCTTCTGTGCTCCAAGAAAAATATCGAAAATAACTACCAGAATAACAAATATTTACAGCAAAATTTTTGTTTTGAAATAATTTCCAATTGTCAGGAGAAATACTGCTTTTCAGAATATGTAATTTTTAGATTTATCCTTACCATTTCTTTTTTTCTGAGTGGTTGTTCTAATTTTTCTTTTATTTTCAAAATGCAAATATTTTACATGATACACAAGAACAAGGAAACTTAAAAAGTAAGCATTAGTGGACAGCTATGGATTAAAAAAAAGAAATAGCAGATGACACTCCTCCAATATGGAAAAGCTGAACAGAAGAAGAAGCACGTGACCAACAGAACCTGCCTACAAATGCAGTCTCTCCCATCCAGTGTACAGTAGCCAGCAAGAGCCAGAGGTGGAAAACTAAGAAAGGAGAAGCCATCAGAGTGAAGTTGACATCGAAGAGGAAACTCATTTTAACAATGCTGAAGACACTGGAAAGCTTTTCAGGACATCAAAGCACAGTAAATGAGGAATGGACCCAAGTCCATGAAGTGACAGTTTTCATATTACATATCTCTGAGAGGAAAAAGAAAAAAAGGGAAACACTGAGAGGAGCTACAAATGATGAATGAGAAAACCAGCAAAATGACCTATCAGATCTTGAGGGATGAAAGTGGGGCAAAAATTAGCAGATACACATCCTAGTTTAACCACCAAAAAAAGAATCACTAAAAAAAAACATTAAGAAAGAGGATGTTTTATACTGACTAGATATACGTTGTGTTGAATGAGATTCTTATGAACCACACCAACACCACAACCATGAACAGAAGAATATGTTAAGTTCATAGATGTTTCACAGAAATTATCAGAACATTTTATCTAATATATATGTGCATATATATAATGCTAAAAGTTACCCCTAAGAAACTCATGAAAGCAAAACAAAAATGGAAAATTAAAATGTAAGCTAATATTCATACAAACAATTACCAGGAATGTAAAACAACAAATAACTCCCCATACACACACACACACACACACACACACACACACACACACACACAACTAAAAGAAAATGGTATTAAAATATAAACTTTAATGAATTCATTAAACTCATGAGAAAAATGGCTTAAAGAAAAGAATATCTAAGGAATGACTGAATTTTACGGTATCTAAGAGAGACCTTCTTGAAAAGACATTTTTAATATGAGTATTAAAGGAAAGTAGAGAAAGAACCAGAATGTGACAAGGAATAAACAGGAACATTTGAGGCAAAAAAAAACAAACCAGGTGAGATTCTGGGCACTGATGGCTCGTGTTCTACCCGTGCTTCCAAGCAGCCTGAGACCTGAGGCTCACGGTTTGAAGCTATCCTGGCCTGCAATGTCTATGAGATTCTTTTCTCCATTAACAAGCAAAATGCTGAAAATGGAACTTGGGCTCACGTTTAGACGTTAGCAATAAAGCTAAGAGGCAGTGCTCAGGTCCTGCACTCAATCCCCACTTCACACACACACACACACACACACACACACACACACACACACATTAGACCTGGTTACTTTAGAGGTGTCCCATCTACGACTGAGGTTCCTGAGTGGGAGGAAGGAAACAGAACAACGCAACGGGACTAGTATGTAAAATAATCGTGTAAGAACACGTTCAATAAAGGAAAAACAATGCGTTAGAAAGACCTAAAGCCGCATGGAAAAATTCAACTCTGATCTGGCAGCCAGCCAGCCTCCTAAAACTATTATTTTTCAGAAATAAAAGGATCTTTTAATAAGAAGCCTTTAGTTTAAAATCAAATCAGAGAACAAATTAAAGAAGTTTTGAAGAAACAACCACAAAACAATAGCCTCTGTGTGTGTGTGTGTGTGTGTGTGTGTGTGTGTGTGAGTGTTTCTAATTGTAGCTCTCCCAGGCTTCACCCCTTCCTTAATTTATTACAGGTCAGTGTGTGTGGCACAAAGTTATCAGCAATGAATTTAAAAGTGTCTGATCCACATTTCCTGTTGTTTTTTTTTTCACTAGAGAAACACCTACAATGATCTGTGTTCATATTAATTGGTATTTAAAGGATAAAATTAGCAATTTAAAATAAACTTCATTTTTAACATCTCTTCGGTTTGTAACGTCTGAGGTCAAATTCATGAGGTCTATGGTCGGCCCTGTGACTTTCTGTATAAGGTCTGTGATATTAAAGCTAAACATTTTCTGTTTAATTAAAGTGTTATCTGAGCTTATGATTGTGTTCAAAGGTGGGTGGTAGGGTTATATAAAAATTCAGGCAACTGTACTGAGTTTAGAACACTGAAATAGTAAAAGGGACTTATGAAAATAACCTCAGGATATCTTTTTGTGTGCATATAATCTGTCTTATCTCAAAGAGAATACCATCTTTTCCTATCTTCTATTGATCTAATATTGAATATGAATACCATTATTAAGAGCTGGCATGTGGTTTTAAAATTAATCATGATTAATGAACAATGCAGGGAAGCTTTCATAATAAATAAGCTACAGCAACTTCATTATCAATTAAAGCTCTTAAACTACCCTTTAGGAAAGATTTAGAGGTAATCTGTCAAAGAATGAATGAATGCAAATTTAGCTTTAAGCATCATGATTCCTATTTCAATTTCTATATTGTATTTAATTTTCTTACTACATTAGTAGGTACAACATTTAAATTAGGTTATAAGAGAAACATAAATTAGGTTTTAAATGAAGGATTATCCACATTTGCTGTATATAGAATTATTCTTACAGTCACTATACGATACAATAAAGTTCATTACAATTTATTTTTTCTAGAAAATACCAATAATTTCATATTACCTGTTCACCTACCTACTTAACAACGTGTGTGCGGGAGGTATGCCCACATATCAGGATACACACAGAAGCACACAAAATGTCAGAATTCTCTGCGATGTTAATTTTGCATGGCAATGAAATATTCATGTGGAGGGAAAATGGATCGCAGGAAACTGTGACACCCACCAGTGCTTCAGCAGGAAACCTGTCTTGCCTGGTCCCTAGACTGGTACTTTTCCGTACTTGCTGCCTCTTAACTGTGAGAAGCACTGACTCTTTTAACATTTTGAATAAAGATGTGTTTAGGATCATGTCCTACTTTCAATTCCGCTTTAATTTAATCTCATAAAGTCCCACAAAATCTTATAAAATGATAGGGAGAGCTCTAGAATTCGATAAGCTTCTCAAGTGAGCACATGGGAATGTTCTCAATAATGTCCAACAAATACCTGTGACTTGTGATCTCAAAAGAACCTTCTGGAAAGACGGGAAGGCAGGATACTTGCAGTGACCATAATGTCCACTCTTAGATATACTCTTAGATGCCTGACTTTGTGGACTTGGCTATTGTTCCAAGGGTCCAATACTACTACTTAAGAGAAGTGGAAAACAATTCTGTGTTTCCCTCATGTGATAATTTGTTATTATTGGTAAGTATCAACTCCTTATATGTTCAAAAATGTGAAACCTAATCGCTAATAATTCATTATATTTGCATTCCAATAATGCTTGTGCTTTGCTTGACTGTAAGCCCGAAACAGTTATGTCTGTGTCTAAGCCTTCCCAATTATTGTGTCTCTGGTCCAAATTAGAAGCCCCTAAACAACAGCTGAATAAATTAAGTTCCCTTCATTTTAATCACACACACATACACACACACACACACGCACACCCCACAGATATATTAACACTTACTTTAAATACAAAATTTACACAGATATTGATTGCAAAACATTTTGTCTTCATTTGTAAAAACAAAAACGAAACACTACTGCCATACTATAGCCTGTCTCTTCTAACTAATACTGAAAGCCAAATGTTTATATTTGATCTTAACCTTTGAAACGTACAGAGCTGTGGCTAATTTTATTTCTTAGTATGTGTTGTTAGTAAGTAAAGACAATTCTATGGCACCAATCCTAGGCAAGAGCATTCGTAATTGATGGAAAATGCTTCCTTAAACACGTGATGCATTACAAACTAATGGGCTTGTCTTTCCCCAGAAATTCAATGTTAAGCTGCACCCAACTCTGAAACGGACTACCGGGGAGAGAGAGAGAGAGAGAGCGAGAGAGAGAGAGAGAGAGAGAGAGAGAGAGAGAGAGAGAGAGAGAGAGAGAGAGAGAGACAGAGACAGAGACAGAGACAGAGACAGAGACAGAAACAGAGACAGAGACAGAGACAGAGAGACAGAGAGAGAGAGAGACAGAGAGACAGGGAGCATGGAGTGGCACCCACCCTGCCAACAGAATGCTGGCAATTTCTGCAGATGGCTGTTTGCTGCAGTGATGAAATGTGTGCCAGCAGCCACCCCCTGTTTTTCATGACCGGGTGGCCAAAACCAGGAATAGAATGTTTCCACATGACTCTAGGGGGAAAAGTGCTAACAGATTTCTGAGGTCTCTGCTTGATTTGTATGCAGGAAGATGAAAGAGGGCACCCAGCAAAGCAAAGCAAAAAGAACAGATGACTCCAGCCGAATGTGTTCCACGCAGGCATTCCCTGGTCTATCCTTCACCTTTGCTCCTTGACCTGACCCAGTGTCAACCCAGGGCAGAGGTTGTGGCTAGTTCAGCAGTTCAGGGTCTGCCCCTCCTTTGGGGTCCCTGTGGGTCCCCCTGGGTGAGGTGTTCATTCACAAGTTGTGAGAACAAGAGCTTTTTCAGAACCTTTATTACCATGAGGTCAGCATGCCACCGCGTGCTTTCTGGTGGCGGATGGACGGCCCTGCACACAGCTGAGACCCGAGAGTGGTCTGTCCCCGATGACAGCAGTGACAGAAGATATTTTGTGATCATTGTCTTTCTGAGCCACCAGACCCAGGACCTAACTTTTGAACAAATAAAGCCTTGTCAAGATGAAAGCCCCCATTAGTAATTCATCAGAAATTTCTGTCAAGTTTCTATGTGTGGTTTGGATAGAAGAGAAGAAAATTAATTTCCTGATTCAAAGGCCTCACTGAAAAGGAGACATATTACCTTTCTCCATAAATATATTTATGGCCTGGTCTGAGATCTATGCATAAGAATTGAACATTACCATGAGGTGGATGACATTCTGCCTGGTGACCAACCATCTCTCCATCTCTCCAGTGCTTTTAAATCCAGTGGGAGGTGGCTGCAGGTCAGAGTTCAGGATGCAAAGGGATTTAAAATAAAAGGAAATGAAGGACGCAATTAGAGTAAAACCGGGGCACGACTTGGCCAAGCTCACGTTAGAATGTTTCAAATCATAAATGAAAACTGAACCAAATGGTGTGACTCAAAGCCTAATAGATAGCATAATGTGTAGCATTATTAGAAAAGTAACTGGAGGGGAGTCACATGCATTGGATGTTTATGATATATTATAAACATACATGTTTAATGCATTAGGAAAGCTGCCTTTGATCCTTCCTGAGAACCCCAGGATCTTGCTAGCAGTTGCTTTTATTTGACAAGTTCCTTGGAAAAAGTCCATTAAGGCATCTAGAGAATCACATGCTCTGATTTTCAGAACATATATTCTGGGTGGAAAAAAAAATGTAGTTTTACCTAAAAGTTTGATTTTTTTTTCTGTATCCATTGCAGCTAACAATTTTGTTTAGAGGGTCAAAATTATACAAAATAATTACCAATTTTTAATTGGTACATATCTAAATCTTACTACATCAGTTCTTTATCCTAAGGTACTGGGTTGCCAATTTGCACTTCCCCCCACACCCAAAAGTACTGTGGTTTGAACTCAGAGCCTGAGCTATGCCCCTGAGCTCTTGAATAGCTTATGCCCTAAAGCCACCATGTTGACTCTACATAGAGGAATTGAGTAACTTGGAAAACAGGCCTGTATTAGCATGCCCTGTTTTTAATCCGTTGACCTAGGGACCCCCCCAAAACTTGTTGTCAGGCTGATCTGGAACTAGAGTCCTCCAGACCTCTACCTCTCAAGGAGCTGGTATGACAAGCATGGGCTATTGTTCCTGGCTAAAATATTTCTGCTTCTTTTTGTTTGTTTTTTTTACAACACTCTTCATGGCATTCACAAGTCTTCTTCTGACTTATTTCCTTGGCTGTTTATTGTAATGTAGAAAGTCTCCACAGACTAGGAGGTGTGCAACTTGTGCATCCTAGACCATGTTCCTAAGGCCTTGACACAGAGAGGGCTCTAACAACATTTGCTATGGGAATGGATAGCTAAACGTTGGTGGGAATGAAACAGTAGCTCACTGCTGGTCAGTGGATAAGGCAATAGAAAGGTCTTCTTAAGAATATTTGGAAATTTTTTATTATCATGTCTTCATAAACTTCATGGAGTTTACAGTACATAATTCGATGATACAACCACATTTATGTTACTCTAGTCCTATGTATGTGTGTGTGGGGGGGATGTCTAGCAGAAAAGCAAAGTAGTGGTCTGTAGAGTAGAGAAATATACTTTGTCTAAAGAAACACCCATAACTTTTAGTACTTGAACTCGTACCATGGCTCTTGAAGTACAAGAAAGATCAGCCACTTCCTCTCGATGTTTTCTGTTCAGAATACACCAGGGTTCCGTAGCCTCTCCTGAAAGCGTGGGTGAAATGCAGAGTCTCCCCAAGTTCCAGGCCAGACCCACAGATTTAGAAGACATTCTGGTGATAAGACCAGGAGATTGATAGGCCCATCAAAATCTGAAAAGCACTGTGGGAAAAGAGCAACACCATTGAACAGACATTCCTTTATTTGTCTGATTTAAAATAGAATTGTTTTCCAAACTCTCTTAAAATATTTGGTGATAACTACTTTAAAGTGCTGGAGCAGGTTTAGAATCAGAGATTTGAGGAAAATAAGGAGATCAGACAGGCCAACACATCTTTCACTTATCTTTAGTTCTGCATCTTCTTATTTATGTACCAAGTTAGTAAGGGCATGGAGGAAAGTCTCTTCTTCCTTTCTTATCTAACTGGAAGAGAGAGAAAAATGGAGTTACCAATACAGTCAAAGTAGAAATGCCCACATCACCAGGGAATGAAAACATGAATTAATGGACATTTTTCAGTTTGCCGAATTAGCCTTTTTGAATTCAGTTCTTATTAGAAAACAAAGACAAATTTAGGAAAACATAGTAAATACTATGTATGCTCACCACTAGTGCAAAGAAGTCTGTATTAAACAGAGATCAGCAAAGGCGATGAATCATCAGAATGTAGAACATTGCAATTTTTTGACGTTGTTAGATTTCAAAAGATGCTTTTGTACCAAGAAATTTCTCTAAAATAATAGAAAAAATGCATTATATAATAGGCACATTAAAAATTCAGAGTCTGTGGCCTATGAAGCATTAAGTTCAGTTTAATAATTTGAACAATAAGATAGAAAGAGAGTTTAACTATTTAAAATAGCTCTTTCTTCATTTGATATTTGTCACAGAAATGATTTTTTTGCTTTAATATTTTCACAATAAATTACAGTTAAAATCAGTAGGACTTCCACATAGTAATTATATTTTCATTTTTGTGTCAGGAAAGGTAAATGTACTCAAATCAGCTACATTCCCCCCAAAGACTCTGCCATGTGGCATCACTTCTATGTCTTCTGCTGGAGCAGCAACAGATTGAGTTGTTGGAACACCTCAGAATGATGGCTCTCTTTCTGTGTGTCTTTGTCTTCGAGCAAATGGTCTCCTCCTAATATTATGGGCAAAGTACTGTAACCTTTGTACACTTACTGTACTTGCAGTGGTTAAATTCAAGCCCATGTGTAAAATCATGCAAAGTAAATAATGCAATTCCTGACAGTAGTAGATACTCAGTAAGAACTTGAGAATACATGCTTCAAAAGCTCATCTTCAGTCACATTTGATATGCTCAGTATTGTGAACATGACCATGTAGAGCTCAAGGTTTACTTTGTGCACCTGTGATAATTACCAAAATTATTAAATACCTCAATATCAACATGTTAATTAGATCCCACTTATTTCCCATTTTCACATTCTTGGGTTGACTAAAATTAGAATTTTCATCTGAGTAATTGTCTGACTCCTGAATATTATTCTCATTTTAAATTTACTTGTTGTCAAAGTGATGTATAGAGGGGTTACAGTTTCATATGTAAGGTAGTGAGGACATTTCTTATCAAACTTGTTACCCCTCCTCCCTCATTTTTCCCACCTTCACCCCTCCCATAATATTCTATTTCTTTGTATTAAGATCATTAAACACAACCTCAAAAAATAAAGTAAAAATAGAATGGAATTTTATTCATTTATTTTCCTGGTAGCAAAAATCAATGATATGAAAAATTTAGAAAATTAAGAATCTTAAATGATTTTTATGTCAATATTTCTATAACAAAACAGAAAAACAAATCCAGTGTTTCCTACCTTGATTTAACACATTTTTGACAGATTGATTGGTCTACAAATGTTTGCTCTATACAAATCAACTTCTCAGTGTTACAATCCATTTCAAAGACATACGTTTGAAGGTTGGAGATGATTCTACACCCAAGGAAGATCATCAAATTAACCCATATTAGAAAAAAGAACACATCATAGTAAGAGCTATAGTTCGGATATGAAATATCTCCCACAAAGGCTCTTGAATTAAAAGTCTCTGTTCTCTGGAAAAATTATATTAAGTCAAATAAGCCAGATCCAGAGAAACTCAGGTTTGTGGTAACTAGAATGTGTCTATGAATCTATACTGGGAAGTATACAAACAGTAACGAATGAATTTACTGAAATATAAGACACTATATGATGAGTTTAAATGGTATAACTCTTTATAAAGAGTAAGGCAGAACTCAATAAAATCAATACCAGGAACGGGGCACTTGCAAGGGGAGAGTAAAGGGGATAAGAATGAATTGGGGAAGCAGGGAGAATTCAGGCAAGAATATGTTGGATATGCCGCAGAATTGAGATAAACAAGGGATAGTTTAAAGTGGGTTGAAGATGTTGACAAATTGACACAGCTCAAGATGCATGGTGTACATAAACTCCTTTGTTAGATGCCAAAAAAGTCAATACCTACTCTAAAAATTAAGAAAAGTGAGGGAAGTAGTGGATTGGGAGGACTGGGTAAGAGTGTTGAAAGGGATGATATTGATCAAGGCACACTGTGTTCATAAACCACTTCCGTGAGTGGTGATTCCTTTGCACAACAACCTAAAGATAATAAAAATATTTAGAAAAAGAATATTAAAAAACAAAAAATTGGTACTCAGCTAATATAGACTGGGTTGTTATCAATGCATTAAGGCACTTCTTGATTTATAACTGCATGCCTTTGGAGGGGATGGTGGCAAGTTTTGGAGGGGAGGACTCATTAGAAGTGGGTCATTGGGGGTACTCTTGGAATATGTGTCTTGTGTTAGATTTCTCTCTTTCTCTCCTCCCTCCCATCTATATTTCTCTTTTACACACACACACACACACACACACACACACACACACGCACACTGTACCTTTGCCTCCTGGCTGACATGCAGCCAGCTCCTTCCCTCCACCCTGCCATTCTGCTGTGCTGTCGTGCTTCCCCACCACCAACAAACAACCAGGCCATCCAACCAAGGGTGCCATCTCTGAAATCCTGAATCAACATAAATCCTTCGGAAGTTCCTGTCGGGTATTTAGTCACGGCAAAGTCTCACACGAGAGAACTCATTTTCACAGGCCATCCCATGCGCCACGTTTCGAGGAGTTCTCAGAAATCTTTATGGAAGTACAGCATGGAAGAACAGTGGAAGGAAGATGTGTCTGGAACACATTAAAAGTTTAGTCAGCTATAAAAACAGACTTTATATCAGTTATCCAGGTCAAAGGAAGAGTCTAACCCGATTATAGAAGTAAAGAAAAAGAGGGGTGGCTAATGTGTTTAAACTCTACAAACAAAAGCCCAACACAAGGACTAAGGCTTAACATACTTGGTCCATGATTACAGGGCAGATACAAATGAAGAGAGGAGGGTGTGACTTGGAAAATTATATTAGTTACTCCCCACTACACTGGCTACTCACTTAAAGGATTCTATCAGCAGGAGTTCCATGGAAAGAACGACTCCACTCCCATCCCTGCCAGCTCCCCACCCCTGCCGCTGCTGCTGGGGGGTATCCAGCCAGAGATGTGTGTCAAATCCAATCCAGTGGGACTGCCTGAAGACTCGCAGAACCCAGGGCTAGCTGTTGGAAACTGTGGGTTTTACAGACTCAAAATAACTTGAAGCTGGAGGTCAGGTACTGTCACTGCCAAGCAGAAGGGTTTCTGAAGCAGAGAAAGAAGAGCCTGTCACTCCTGAACCACAGGGAGTGTGGTCCTTCTTCTCAAGTGCAGGGATTTAGACCTTGACTCATCTAAAAGGGTAGCTGGTACAGACAGTTGTTTCCCTTGAACTTCCTTGGCTTTTCATTATTTACTTTTCTCTTTCTTTCTTTCTTTCTTTCTTTCTTTCTTAAAAAAAAAAATCTTCACTAATACCACTAGTCAGTTAAGTCCTGGGGCGTCCTGAAAGCCAATGTGTGTAAGCATAATAAGGAGTGGCACCATCAAAGCTTTACATGGACCCTGATGTGATCAAAGTGGTCTTAAGAAATAAGGCTTTGGCTGCTATACTCAGGATTCATTACATGATCCTAGAATCATATAAGCCAGATCAGAGATTGAGTTTTTGAAAAATCAGAGTCAGATGTGTTACATATATCTACGTGTAATGAAAAATTATGATCATTAAAATGTTATTAGAGAATTGAAATAAGTAGTTTATATACTAATACATTACATTTATGCCATATTTCAAATAGGTAACATTAGCCTTTTATCTTAGAACAATTACGTAAGTGTTGCAGAAGCAAGTCTTAAGGTCTTTAGCTCAGATCACTTGACCTCAAGCCTGGGACTCCTAAATTTTCCTCCATTTTAGTAAACAGGACACTATTAGAGCCTACATTCTGAATGTCAGCATAGGCCTTAAGTTCGAAGCTGTGCATACACAGTTTAAGAATCCTGGTTTCCTAAAAAGTTCATAAAACTGCCCTAACTTTACTCTTTGTAATGAATGCTAACAGAATATTCTTTAGTTTCTTTCAGTCACTTGAAGTAGAATAATACAGTGGCTCAGGATAATTATCTCAAAAATTTCAAGTGCAATTATCGCGTGTAATTACCACATCTCCTAAGTAGAATGGCATTTATAAAGGGAAACACTGAAATATCCTCCTTTCAAAAAAAGGTTTCATGCATGATCAACAAGACCACAGGGTGAGACCACCATTAAAGAAAAGTAGGTAATCAGAGTGATGAACCGAGGGGTCCAAATCTGGAGATGATGGTAATTTCAGCTGAATTAGCTCTGAAAAAGTCACAGAACATGGTTCCTCTCAGGATGTGCCATAGCGTTCCATAACAAACCCTGTAGAAGCCCCCAGATGGAGACTGCAGAGTGCAGTGGTGAGGGAAGGAAGGAGGTGCTGCAGACCCAATAAGAGAAAAACAGCAAAGAGCATGTGTTGACTTAATGACATGAGCTCTTCCATGTTCCCCTTCCATACAGAAGACTGTACACACACACATGCACACACAAAAACAGGCTCACATAGACATACACGTGGAGAAATTAGCTTCTTGAGGGCCAACAAGCATTTAATTATTATGTACGTTCTTCCTTTCCTCATAAATGTAGACAAATTATTAGAATCTATTCTACAAGGGCCATATCCATACTTCAGTCTAACCAGAGTCTTCACCTGGATTTTGATTCCCCTGCGTCACCCCTGCAGGTACCTAAAAATCTGAAGTGACAGTAGATGCTTTAAAAGCACAGGAACTTAAGAGCAAAACAATGTCACTCCTGTGAACATCTGAAAGTATTGAGAAAACCTCACATGGCCAGAAAAGGTAGCATGTTCAATGGACCAGTTTGGTTGTTTGTTGTTTCCTTTTTTAATCCCAAATGTAAATAGTTTGAGTAAGAATGTAAAACAGGATAAAACATGAAAAGTCAACAAAATCTAAATTTGATAAATACATTATTTGAAGCAAAGAAACTAGTAGTCAGAAAGTAGATCAAAATGAACTGAGTGACCTAGGCAGTAAAAACAGCAGCTGAAGAAGTTTCTTTCATGGTACATGAATAATCAAATTCACATCTAAAAAAAAAAAAGATAACTTAGCACCAAGAAAATAGAAATCCCAGAAATTAAGACACTAATAGTCTTGAAAGGACACATTTTCAAAAACTAATTAGTGGAACATTCCAAGTATGTAAATAGCCAATTAGAAACTCATATTAAATGAGCCCATAGCATTGCATATGGAAGGCACACACAAACACATTTTGCCACATTTGAATGAATTTTAAAAATATCCAAAACAAAGCAATAATCTTTCAGAACGTAAAAGCAGATGGTACCAGAAGAAGGGATCAAATTGGCTTTGATTATGTAAACAATGATATCATACAAACCATGTAGGTTCTCAAATGCTGAAGGAAAAGAATGCCATTGAAACCAGATTTCAATGAAAAATAAATAAAGGTATACTGAAGTGTAAATGACTTGACTACACACAAAAACAGGATTTGCTGAGATACTGGGGGAAATACACCTGAATGTAGAAAAATAAACTTAGAAAAATAAACTAAGAAGTGAGGGTTTTCCCCTTTTTTCACACATTAATTAGAAAGGAAAACTCATCACACTCATAACTGTGCAATGATTTGTGTCCATACAACCCCATTGACCCACTGACATTTCAGGTACCATCTTGAACCACTGCCTTCCTTACACTCAGTCCTCCAACCCTGCCGCTTATTAAACTTTACACTTTAGTATCTCTGATCAAAATTAGTCGGTTGCCTTATCACATCATTTTCTAAATTAGATGATATACTTCCTATGTGACATTTAATTCTTAAAAGATTACTTTATTAAAAGCTATAAGAGAAATGGGGATGAGCATGGAAATGAAGAGAATACTATAAAGAAAGGGGGGGTTCATTTGATCCAAATAACATATATGGGTATGGAAATAACACAAAGAGGAGTCCATGTTGTTCAAGTAGTACATGCTCATAGTTGCGGTTGTTATTGTTTTTGTTTTTTTATGAGTTACTATAAAACTGATTGTTCCAAATTCCCAAATAAATCCCTTTGAGACAAAAAAGAAGAAAAAGAAACTCCTGTTTACTTACTATTTATCAGTCCTTGAATCACTGAAAAAAGGAACGGATAGCTGTTGAAGGAATACTATAAATATCATAAGCTACATTAAAAAGAACGTTGAAAATGTACAATGCTTTTTTTGGGTGATATGATAATTATAGAAAGGGTATCACTTGAGCTGTGCCCCCAATATTTTTTTCTTTAGTTATTTCTGCCCTAGAATCTTTCACTTTTCAGTCAATACTAGATCTGGACTATGATTCTTCTATCTCTATCACCCACAAACCCGGGATAGAGACATGCACCTCCACACTGTTGGTTGAGATGGGGTCTCACATAGTTTTTGCCTGGTCTGACTTTAATCTTTCTCATCCCTACTTTCTATGTGGCTGATATTACAGGTACCTACAACCATTCACAGAACTATTTGCAGGTATTTTTCTTAACCTGAGAAAGAAATTGGATTAAATCACACATAATATGCTTTAAAGTTTGTTTTGAATACAAGGCTTATTGAATATTGTGTTGCTTTTCAATGACCTGCTCACATTATAGCTATTCACAGCACGAGTGAACACCTTAGAAAAAGAAGATAGTTACTAGTTACTGACACGTTCATATCCTGATGGTTGTGCACCGCTATGGGCAGTGGTACGCTTCCAGAGAACTGCCTTCCCATAGAAGAGATTTAGATTGCAAGGATCAAGGTTGTCCGTGAGATATCCCACGGGGAAGACAGCAAAGGCAAAGTGCTCAACTCCAGAGAAAGCAAATAAGGCTGACAGCGAGGGCATGTGGACACTATTGATAGGCAGACCCAGTTGAGCAACCACTGCAGTCCAGATGTCTGGGAGGGGAGCAGGTGGGAGCTGCAGCAGCAGTATGGATGAGGACTTGCGGTCATGGAGTCCGGCAGGCCCGACTTGGAGCTCCACCTGAAGACACCAGCACGGATTCACCCATGGCTGAGGACTGGCGAGGGGCTCCTCCTCACTCCGTGGAGAGGAAGGATGAAGAGAGACACCATAACCGTTATGTTATGTGACCAAAAAAATGCACAAAGAATAAGAATTTACTACAGAAACCAGCCTGTTTTCCTTTGCTTAAGTAAGTTCCTCGATTATTTGTGCGTGTTCATTCATTTAGCTTTGATTTTGGTTTACATTTTCTAAAGTTCTCAACTGCTGGTCTTAAGGGACAAAGGCCTTATAAAATAACCGAATCTTTGGCTTTGAATTGTATTTCCTGCTGACTGGCAATTCCCTGCGTCTTGATTACCAATTTTGAAGATGGATAGACATAGAAAAGACAATTGAAACCTATGTGGTGGACGAATTGTGATAGCTGACTCTTAAAATGGTACTGGATATAAATAACTCAAGCTTACTTCCCAACTGATGGCATCAGCAGGGCCCTGGAGTGAATTATGACTGAAGCTTTGACTCTGAGTCATTTTTCACTGCATCTATTGCATTTATTTTGCGCTTTATCATTACCATTTTGGTATTTGTGGACAGCAGTATTGGAAAACAAAGGTGCTCAGTGTGTTGTTTCGTTAGTTCAGTGAAATTTGGTGATGGGTACTAAGGCAATTCTAAAGAAAGTCATAGAGACAATGTTAAAATAAATTACCTCCTGCTTTTTTTTATTTTGTTCTATTTACAGCTTAGTTTCAAATATTAGAGTTATACAAAAAAAAAATGTCTTTGGCTACTAAGTGTTGCCCCAGAAGGCTGGCTACACAGATAGAGATGATTTCTCCAACACCTTAACCACAAATTCCATAAGTGCTCAGCATCCCTTGTCTCCTCTCCCCTCACTGCTGAGTATACTGGAATAAAAATGGCACCTCAGGGAACAGCTGGGACTATTGAAGGACAGCTGTTGCTGTTCACTCATCATTTATCTTACTTAGTGTCTCAAGTATGTAAGTCTTAGGTAAATCGTCTAAAAAAGTTAAGGAGTTGTGTGAGAAGAAGTATATTTGAAGTTCAAGAACGGTTACATTTCTGATGATGGTAAATTATTTGTGCTCATTGTCTTACTTTTTTTTTCTTTTTGCAAAATTAACCTAATTTAAAATCTCTAGAAAGTATAAATTATCCTCTGTTTATTTCAGGTAGGGAAAACATCTACAGAACACTGGAATGTTCCTCTGTTGGTAATGTTAGTTAAAAAGAGAATGGGGACAGGTATAGTCGTGCACTCCTTTGATGCCAGCATTTGGGGAGCTAAAGAAGGAGTATGTGAGTTCAATGCCAGCCTGGACTAGGTAATGAGACTTTGTATCAAAAAGAAAAAAGTCAAACACACATCCTTGTAACAATCTTCACACCTGAAACTCTGAGACAGTAAAACGAGCCATGCCAATCAGCAGCCTGACATACCCCATCCAAGAATTGTTGTGTTTACATTTCCTCATCTGTGGCTACTGTCTTCTTTGGTAATTGGATGTTTTGCTAATGTCAAAATAGTCAAAAACACATTTAGGACTGCGTTCTGTAACTAAAGATATCCTCACTAATTATTTGCATGCAAATATTGACAAACTGCGTTTGTAGCTAAGACATTGTAACAAGACATCACTGGTTAGGAGAGAGCCCGGAAATATTGACAGCTAAATTCTCAATGCCAAAGCATTCACCAACAATGTCTGTGGCATTTGTTTTCCTCAAAGAATTCAATGTATGTTCACATACACAGAAGAACTACCAAACACTTTCAATAAGTATACAGAAATGCGGTGATGAGTAAAGACCATGCTACCAAACTCAGCTCCATGGAAATCAGTTGCTGTGATATCTGTCACTGGTGCAGACAGGGTTGGTTCCTGACTGTGGCCTTCAGCATGGTGTGCAGAGCAGCACTGCGCAGTTAGGACGCTGAGCCCTAGGGACTCATCCCCATGACTAGAGGTAAGCCTTGATCATTCTCAAACATGCTTTCTATTTGCTTCCTTTTCTAGCACTTAGCTGCAATTTTCCCTGAAGGAGCTATTTTCTACTCTATCTGAGTCTTTTGCAGAAATAGGAGCAGAGGAAAGGTTTGGGTATGGAAAGAAGTTGATTTTTAGGAGTGAGAGCAAATGACAAAGCTATCTTGTTTTATTTATTTATTTTACTCTCTTTCTAACTTCCTTCTTCTTTCTTCACTTCCTTCTATTTCCTTTGTACATTTCCTTATTTATTTAGTTAGTTATCTAGTTATTTAATTGGTTAGTTACTAGTTTTACCAAGGATTTAAATTCCACAAGTTAGATTATGAGGACAATGCATCTTTTCCCTTTCTCCACCTCTTTCTCCTTTTTACTCTTCTTGCTAAACATTTACTAGTAAGTTCTCAATTTCAATGCACCTTCAGATGGAAATGTGTTCAGACTTATAACCAAAAAAAGATAGTTCAATATTTTAGTAAGAGCAAATTTTAAATCAATTCTGGACATTTCTCAGTTAGAATGATGATTTGGATTCCCTTTGGGCCACCATCTTCACCATCATCTGTTGTAGTTTGTTTTCTTGATAATGGCCAATCTAACTGGGGTGAGGTAGAATATCAGTGTTGTTTTGATTTTCATTTCTTTTATGGCCAGAAATGTTGAACATTTCTTCACGTGTCTAGTGGCCAATTTTA
The DNA here is from genome assembly GCF_023159225.1 of Perognathus longimembris pacificus. Classification (NCBI taxonomy): domain Eukaryota; kingdom Metazoa; phylum Chordata; class Mammalia; order Rodentia; family Heteromyidae; genus Perognathus; species Perognathus longimembris. Next base: position 4,693,428 of record NC_063163.1, read on the forward strand.
CTTCTTCTGAGAAGCCTTTGTTTAACTCACTAGCCCATTTATTAATTGGGATGTTGATTTTTTAAGGGTTTAATTTTTTAAGTTCTCTGCATAATCTGTATATTAAGACTCTGATGTGGAGTTGCCAAAAAATCTTCTGCTACATTGTAGGTTGTCCTTCTAGTTTGTTGGCTATGTCATGGCCATGCAGTAACTTCTTACTTTGATACAATCCGATTTACTAAGTCATTCTTTGATTTCTAGTGTCTCTGAATCTTTATTCGGAAAGTTTCTACCTATGCTCAGGAGCCCTAATATTTCCCTTACTCTTTCCTTTAATGATTTCATGGCTTCAGGACTTGTATTGAGGACTTTGGTCCATTTTTGAACTGATGTTGGTACAAGGTAATAAGTAAGGACCAAGTTTCAATTTTGTACATATGCACATCAAGTTTTAAAAGCACCATTTGTTGAAGAAACTCTCTTGCAGCCATGTTTTTAGCTTCTTTATCAAATATTAAATGGCTATAGGTCCATAGGTTTATTCCTAGGTCTTCCGTTCTGTTCCATTGACCATCAGGACAGTTTTTGTGCCAGAATCAAGTTGTTTTCCTTACTAAAGAACTGATTATTGATTTTACTTCTTAATATAGTCACAGTCTTGATTAAAAACATTTATTTTCATTAACAGCTATTTTCAGCACTATCACCATAGCTAAGGTATGGAATAAGCCCAGATGCTCTACAATGGATTAATGGATTAAGAAAAAGTGGTATACATATACAATGGAATTTTACTCATCCATTAGAAAGAAAGATATTGTGTCATTTGTAAAGGAATAGATAAAAACTGGAAAAAAAATGATGTTAAGCATAGTAAGTCAGGCGCAAAGAGACAAAGGTTGCTTATATTCCCTCATGCATAGAGCTAGAACTAGCTTACAAAATTACAAATAAATATATTGGGTGGTATGCAAGTATATACAAATGTATTACCTGAAATATGGTAGACTCAAGCGAGAGCTCCAATAGTGTAATTCCTTAGAAAGGAAAAATCAAAATCAAGCTTCAACAAAATAAAAAAGAGGAAATGAGTACTTGAAGGAGGTGGCTGGGTAGTCTGGAGATTCAGAAACACTGAAGTAGACTGAGTGGAGAGAAGAATGGAGTGGAGAAGACGGGGGATGCAATCAAAATTCAACCTATGTCCTAGAAAATTAAGAAAAGTGATAGAAGAGGTGGGTTGGAAGGGTTGGGTGGGAATGTTGAAAGGGTTGGCATCAGTTAAGATGCATTGTGTTCATATACTGCTCCGTTAAATTGCTACTCCTTTGTACAACTACTTTAAGATACGAATAATAATAATATAAAGAAACCTGGACCTCTCCCTTCAAAAATGTTATTTTTCAGAAATCTAAATAGTTTTCATAAAGTAATTTACCTTCAATTACCTTAAAATACCTTAAGTCAGGGGAGATGCTTAGGTTTGGCTCAATGGAAGAAAACTTGCCTGGCAAATACGAGGCCTACAGTTGGTTTCTCATCTGTGAAAAAATAAACAAGCAAGCAAACAAAAAAAACTCTTAGTTGGGAATCATTCCTTTACTAATGGATGCTTAGTAATTATTTATCAAGAGGAATTTATGTTTATACCTTTTTGTTGTTGCGTGTTTTTGAGATGGGGTTTAGCTAAGTAGCCCAGGCTGGCTCTTAAGTGACCAACATCACTCTGTAGAATACTGGGGTAGCTGGTATGTGTCAACACCCCTGGATATCAAGGGATCTTATTTTTAAATGTTCTTCATGTTGTGATTACTCTGCTGTTAAATGCACAGAGCACTGTGATACTTTCAGTTGGAAATGTGTCCGTATGGAACAACACATCTTAAAGGAGTTTATTGAACCTTTCACACATAAAATTGCTCAAAATGTTCATTCAGCTACGTCTCCAAAAATTTGCAAAGTAATTAGTTATAACTTTTAAAATCTTAAGGTAGTTGTATAAGCAGGCTACACTGTAATGTGTCCATTTGTGTTTCCCCACGCCTCTTGATCGCAACCACACTTTTCCACCATTCTTCTCTACGCTGCTACCAATTTCCCACAGGATCACACCCTGTTTTCTAGATGGACTAATTTGAACGAGAGTTTTACTTATGATATTAAATGATGGCAAATTACATTGATGCACCCAAAGAAACCTATAAGCATAATTTTTTATTTATTATAATAATAATAAGAGGAAAGTATATATTTAAAGAAGAAGGAATCCAAATGAATTGCCTATGGAATTGCCTATTTGATAAAGTCAAACTAGAAGAGATTTAAAGTAGATGAGCCTTGTAGGACCCAGCCACATGCGCAAGGCAATGGCAGCCATATTGGAATTGCTGGGGATTGTAATGCTGTCCTGGAAACTTTCTGTGCCCTCCTTCATTTTTCCCAGCACTGTTAAAGTATTTGCAAAGAATAAGGTATCTGAAAAACAAAAGCAATGTTTCAGATTTACTGTTTGATTAACATCAGTTTGTAAAAGTTGCCATAGTGCCATAGGGGGTAAAATTCAAGATAGCTTCTGGAGTGGAATACTTCCTTGAATTTTAACACACACACCTCCCACCCGCATTGTGGAAAGAAAGGTTTTGACTTGGGCTTTCACTCCTATTTAACCTTTAAGTTCAAACATGAAGAATTAATCATATTTCTCCATCTGTCCCCATCTGACTCAGATGATGAATGCAGTCGGTTCTGCATTGCTGGTTTGATATTTGTTTTCTCCACGTGGAAGTGTCACACTTGGGAGTGTTTGTTCAGGAGCTAGCAAAGGTGTAATGCTTTAAAGAGTGTGTTCACAGAAGAGACTGTATCCTGTAATTGCATGTACAGTTGTGAGCCCTTAGGGATGGAGTTGTGCATTTGACAGAAAGGGAGAATATCATTTTTTTAATTCATCAAATAAATATTCAGTTATAAAAATCATTAACTAGAATAATCAAAACTATTATATACTCTCTAAGCCAAATGTCAGTTAGTGTTTATTGAATCTAGGAAATAAGTGTTGCAATAAAGACTAATGCTGCATCCAACCAAGCAGTAGTTATAGTTCTATAACTTGGATCTCTATTCTCAGAAAAGGCTCAGATGGAAATTTTGGGTGGTCCAGCCAAGTGATAAGTTATGGAAAGAAGACAATGATGACAAATAATTTCTCTTTAATGAGGGAGATACGTTTAGGAATTGCTCAGATGCCACTTACAGAGTCTGGAAAAACACAAAGGAATGTTCCTTAATTGTCAATTAGTGCATCTTTTAATATTAGCGCATGTCTTCTCTACCCCTGCCTGCAAGGAAATTTTACTAAAGAGAGTACAAGAGGAGGAATTTTTTTCTTTTAAATTTTATAACATTCTATTGCTTCACTTCCTTTACATTTTCCTCCTCTTATTCCTTTTCCTCTTCCTCTTTTCTCTCCCCTTCTTATTTATTTTTATTTTCTGCAGAAACTTGCCAATTAAAAACTTACCAGTTGATTATTTTGAAACTTTTGTAATAACGCATCTCTCCGAGCTCAGATTTCAGCTTACTAAAAGTTGTTGTCTGTCTTCAAAGACCAAGAAAATCAGGAAGGAAATGTTGACCTACAGTTAAAGCTATATACTAAGATGCATGAGTGACATCACCAAATGGCTACTTGACTGATGTGTCTTGCGATTTTATCAAACCACATTTCCTGTCCTTGTTCTGTTTATTCTGATGTTTTACACTGCAGTGTAAACTCATTTTAGCTTCATGTTTCTGTGACCTTTATTCCGTAATTGTGCTGAAGAAAAGAAAAGTGAGAGAAATGACACTGTTTCTACTCTGGTGAATGGAGAAAACATGGCATGTAGCCAGAAGCAAGCTACTTCTCCATCATTATAGAATGGTTTGAATGAAAGCTAGTTAAAGAGAATATGAAAAACCCACAGATATATAGTCCATTGTGAATGCTAAATAAATTTATGTATAAATACTCACAAAGCAGAGATCAACAGACTCTCCTTCTAAAAGAATTTGCATTTTATTGATAATACATCACTGTCAGTGTTTTATAACTGCCAAGTTATCCTTAAAGACAAGGACAATTGAGGGAAGTTAGAAAGTAGGTGCTAGGGTAAATAGTGTTGAAAATTGTCAAAGCATCTTCTACACTCTCCAGCAGTGATTCAGAAATACTTCCATGTATTACTTAGAACCAAACAAATCTGAACAAGCTTTCATAGCATCAGGAAACTTGACTCCAAGCAAAATCCAAGACGTTGCTACACTTTCCACATCCTTGTGGGTAGAGAAGGGCGCATGATGTTCTTGTTGAGATTTTCCTCAGTGATCTTGCACAATAGGCTCAGGAACAAAGTCTAGAGATACACTGATTCTAGCGCAAGTGCCTATCTTGCAGAGATCTTGTTCCATACTTAGATCTTAGAGCTGAGGGGGGTCTTTGAGTTCCAGCACATAGGAGAGAGAAGGTCTGACACTACCAGGCCTTCCAAATACACACAGAACAGATGTAACCCTTATCTGCCAGGCTTGCAGTTACCACTGTGTTTCCTCCTTGGGTAGAAATAGAGGGAAACCTGAAACTGTGTGGGAAGAAAGAGGAACATACAAAGAACCATTTACCACTGCTTCATCCTCCCATCAAATCCTGCCTGATTGCACATCTACGTGTGTGTCCCACTGTACTTTTCTTCACCAGAATCCACTCTCCAAATTATCAATTTGAGACTTGCCCTTTAATCTCGTAGTTATGTTCATGCCATTGCCTTTGAATGTATTCTTCCCCCATTAGCCTATCTATTTCTTTGCTGTGCTTCAAGATTCTGCTAAAATACCATCTTCCCAATATATCACATTCTGAACTCTCAAAATGTCTTTTTGGCTATTAAATGACCATAATTCTTTTTGGAGGAAATACTTATTAAAACTTGCTTCATTCCGCAAGGACCCAACAGAACACTTGGAATAGAGAAGATTGTTAATTATCAAGAATACTAAAACAATGATCTCTATAGTAATGACAAACAGAACATGTGAAGGAATATTTGTGGGCACGAATTCCCAGAGAGATTATGAAATGTATACAAACACCTTTCTTTCTTGTTGTATGTCATTATGACATGAAAGTTCTGCAGAAAGCGTTTACTTCATTGTTTCCTCCATCTGAGGTAAGTATCATCCTGCTTTATGAATTGAAGTATTTTTAGTCTTTCAAGTGATTTATTGATAACATTTAATCATTCTATCCTAAAGTAGAATCCTTGCAATACAGAGTCCTTAAGAAAAGAATAGCTACCAGCATCTTCTATATACACAAACATTTAGGGGGACAGCCAAAATTCTTCTCTAGCAGATCAGTATCTACCAATGTTATTTCTTCATTGCCTACAAGAGAAGAAAACAAGTCACATTCTTCTGTCTCTTTTATCTCCTTATCACCAAAGTGAATTCCAACAGGTGCATGGCCTAAGTAGTTTTCTTATTTGTAGGTTGTCGGATGAGTGAAGTAAAATGTTCCACTCCAGTCTTGAAATTCGTTATTAGTCTTATTAATGAAAGATGAAAAGTCCAGGGTTTCGTAACAGCCATCCGAAGCCACCCCTGTGTGTTGGGTTGACATTGATGGGCTCTGGTTCTGTGTCATTGGTTTGGGCAGTGACAATGGGAACTGCGGGGGAAGGTGCCTTCCAGCTCTTTGGGGAAATGCGCCTCCACACACTGCAAGACCTGATAAGTGTGTACCCAACTATTCAATTGCTTACCCAAAACTTTCCAAACTACCTTCTCAACTTGCCAGTGCACGCTCAAGCTCAAGCCGCAGTGGCATGCTTTAAACAATATACCTTTTGTCTCCCTTTTCCTCCAACAATTCTCAAATTGCAATCAGATTATTCTCGGAAATCAACATGTATGCGTTATGACTGTGACGGATTATATCGTGAAGACCTGGGAGCATAGGGGAAAATGTGTAGCAGACGGTATGTAATATTTCTTAGTGTCCCTCTTTGTAGGCTTTCCTGTATATCCCAAATTAAAATATCCATTTGATTCCCCAAACTGCACTGATATCAAATAAGACTAAGATAAAAAAAAAAAAGTTCAAAGTTTTCAAAGAAATATTTCTGGTATTACATCTTCTAGACTTTTTGTTTTTATAGATAAAACTTTTTGGAAGATGCATTCTGCAAAATCATCATAAATGTAAAAAAATAGAGACCAGAACCAAATGGAAGGGTCATTTCTCAGTGTGAGAACCAAGGCACGAAAGAAGTATGTATTAGAAATTATAGAAGGAATATGTTGAGAAAGGTGATGGATTTGCACTCCAGTGAAATATGGTAGTATCCAGACACTGATAAAAAGGGATTGGATTTTGATTTATGGGTGGCTGGAACTTCACATAGTTTGCATAAAGTTGTAATCAAGCAGGTTTCCCTTCTACCACTAAGCATATAGAAGACATTTCAAGCCCTTAAAAAAATGTTTCAACAATAAGGAAGCCTTTACTAGAGGAAAAAGAAAATATTTTATTTTCTTGAAGGCTATACATTGTAGGAGTGCATTGAAGCTAGGCATAAAAATTCATAAATCAGATCAATCTGTTTTTCTTAAAGTCACTATTTATAAAATATCACAAATAAGTAAATAAGTTTTGTGCAGTTTTATTTTGTTGTTGTTGTTGATTTTTTAATTTATGAAACTGCACAATAATATAATTTCTGTTGCTTTCCTCCCTTCACCCCCCCTCCCTTCCCTGACACTTAAAATTAATTCCTTTGGGAAAGAAATTTTCTGGGATTCAATGCCATTTGAGATTGAAAAGGTGAAAGTTTTAATTAACTGCCTTTGAGCTTATCCCTGCAAGATGGGGGTGGTTAGCTCAAGTGGTGTGAAGAGCTCTTAAATTATTCTGGCAATTGAATTTTTCCCCCTTTTTGTTCCATATTGTAAAATCCCTTAATGGCTAAACACACCCACGAGCTTGGACTTCAGACTCTCTGAACAGCAGGGGAGAGATCTGTAACTGATGTAATGATCACTGCCTTGTGGACCCAAACATTAGACTTCCTGGGTCTCATGCATATGCTAACAGGGGAGTGTGAATTCATCAGAATGGCTACACTCAATGAGGCCAGATTCTTTCAGTTCTCAGAAAAAGGGAGATCTGGGGTAGGATTAAGAAAATTGAAAGCTGAAATAAAAGAGGATCAAGCACTCTCAGTGTTTCTCTCACACCAAATGAGGGCAAATGGCAAATGCCATGATTTATAGGCATCCTCATCAAGTTTCTCCGGAGACCAGGAAATTCATCTGAGGTTATAGCAACAGATGGATGGTCAGCTGACCTCACAGGCCATTCATCATAGCCATGGAGGAGTTAATGCACGCCTCTACCCTTCAGTCAACAGCCCTTCAAGGGGTGAAAGTCAGTCAGGACTTGAGTCTGAATATCCGGGATATTTCATCCGCCAGGTTCAATCCTGAAAGGCTGGCCAGATTACTCACCAGCAGGGTGTGTGTGTGTCCCTTAACCTCTCTGTACATTTAAGCTTATTGGATTTCATTTTATTTTAGTAAGCAATGAGAAGTCTTGAAATAATACATGGTTAGAATCATTTTTACTTTATGACAGGTGAAAATGTCATGAGATAACATTGGCCCTAGATTGAGATTTCCAAGTATCTTTCTTTTTTATTTTAATTTTTATTGTCAAGGTGATGTACGGAAGGGTTACAGTTACATATGTAAGGTAGTGAGTATATTTCTTGTCAAATTTGTTACCGCCTCCCTCATTTTTCTCCCACCTTCCTTCTTCCCCACCAAGTAGCTTTCAATTCATTAAAAAAAAAATGTAATTTGTACCTTTGTCAAGACCTTACTACTTAACACACGGTATCTTAACAGGCCAGCACAAGACTTTTAGAACTGCAGAAAGTAAGAACCTGACCTAGACCTACTGATTTGGAATTTGTATTTGAATATAGCACCACATAATTTCAATGAACTGCTGTTACAGTAACTTATTGTGATTTTAAGAAACATATCACTGTTCATTAACACTTTATTAGAGATTTTAAATAAATAAAATATTAAAATGTAGTAGGTTTGAGTTCAATGGCTACATGATACAATGTCTTTGCTTTCTCCATATACTGAGAATATAGTAAAAAAAAAAAAAAAAACAAACTCAAGAAACTTTAATGGATTTCATAAGCAGATAAATAACCACATGGTAGAATCATCCCTGAGTTTATTGAGCCTAAACAGGCAAGTCCTACGAAAACAAATCACTATTCTTCCAACTGAACCCCATCTCATTCTTTTTCTTCATTGCCGTATCTTTACTCTGGCCACGATACAATATATTCAACATATGTTGGAAAAAACAAAAAAAGGAGATAGCCAATATCCAGTATACACCCTGAGCTGGCTATAACAGCATCCGTTACTAAGAGCATTGCACATAAAAGAATAGTTTCAAATGAAAAGCCAGACCAGTTAAAGTGAACCCTATGAATTCCAGTTGTTCTAATGTCATTAGAGTAGCTGCTCTATAGCATGAAGGGTCACTATTCCATCTAAGAAGAGGTATCAATACTGACTAGTTCATATCCATCAATTCTCTACTCATTCTACTCTCTGATAGGTGTCTCCACGGACTAGTTCATACCTGTCAAGCCTCTACTCATTGTAAAGCCTAACTCCAAGCTTATGTATGGGATCTATATTTACTGTTTATTTTAATGCCATCAATTTTATAGTACCAATTTCTACTGTTTTGGAACTATGTAGCCAGAAGACTTAGAGATGAAATATTTAACCCTTAAGAAGTATTCAAGAACGAGAGATATGGGATTTGGGGTCACTCTGTTATGCCCAGATTTCAGGGTCCCCAAAGACCACCAAGGAGCCGAAAGCCGATGTAATCACACCAGAGTCTTTATTGCAAGCTGGAGCCTGGGCTCATGATCATCACAGACACAGAGGTTCTGAATTGAGAGCCCCGACCATTCAGTAGGGTTATTATAGGGTTTGGGGGAACATTCCATGCGTCACATCATCACACAGAAAATCACGTCACAGCGTGGGAAAATCATAAAACAGCATAGCAACTCGTAGCAAATCATTTCATATCGCCGGAGAGTTATAAAGTAATTCTTAAGAACGATTGGCCTAACCAATGGCGGGAACGGGCCTGGTGAAGACGATTGGCTAGCTTATGGGGTTCGAAATGATTGGTTTAGACAAATGATCCGGGTTGGGTCGCAAGGGTGTCAGAGTCATCCTTAACTTGAGGGGGCATCTGTAACTTCAGGTATTTCCTCTTATTTCTTGATTACTTGGTTATTATGAGAGTTCCACTGCCCAAAGGAGTTATTGACCCTTCTCCTGGAATCTCTGCACTTTTGTACTTGGTCACAGGGGCAGGTGTACCGTCTTAAGCACACACCTGTTGGGAGTGGGCCTTGTTTCTCAAGAGTGGCTACTCTCATTTATGAGGGACACAACACATTAACCATGTTTCAGGAGCACAAAACACATTGGCCACACTTCAATATGTCTCCTTTGTGTCACCATGGCTAAAGCATTCTAACTTTAACTGACCCTCTGGTCAAATGACGTCTCTCTGGCTACCTTCCTTATTTTAGACTGCATTTTGTTCAGGCTCTTCCCATGGATATGTTCTGCAGTTATTCCAGGAAGCTTCAGGGCCCGGTAAGGCCCAAGCTACAATATGGCTGCCCAACGCCTGCTCAGTTTCTTCAACTCAAAAGCTCCAAATGGACTAAAACGTGGGACAATGTTTTACTCCGAGTCCTAGTTCCTTTGCAGGAAATACTTTCTAAAGAAAATGATCAGTTAGTGTCTGTTACATGTCTAAAGAATTCCCAGTACATAGTAATAGCAAGGAAATTGAAAAGAACATGATATGTAACCTGTAAATCAGACCAAGAAAAGAAAAATGGAGTCTCTTAAAATAATAAATAAATAAAAATATTATAAGACAAAGTATAGATACCATAATTACACATATATTATCCCATATCTCATATTCAATATAAGTGTAATGTGTATACTCATCACATATATATATTATATATGTTTATATTTGAGTAAAATCAAACACATGTCACATACTTGTTTCATTATTTTGAAAATGACAGAAAAATCATAAAAGTTCTATGTCTTAACTTCCATAGGAAATCAAAACTCGAGTTTCCTTTAACATTTTAAAAGGGAATTAATGAAAATAACATGGCTTCTATCTAGAAACGGCCAGGTAGCCTATGTTCTTGTGTTTGCAGGGGACTGATAATTCTCAACAGTGAGCTGATTTTCGTTTGCTACTCTGAAGAAACTCCATTCGCTGCCTGTTTAAAACGGCATCATCTCTGATAGTGGTAATTAGTTTCATAACAACTGTTCCTACTGCCACTTTGCAAATCAGGCTGGGAGTCCGGCTCTTAACACAGACATGCCGCCAATCAGTGCTATCCAAGACCAAGTCCAATAGGCCTGTAATGAATAGGAGACAATTGCAGGATGGAGTTCATTTCTCCTTTTGAATCTTGGAAGCGATCCATTTTAATCTGTATGCAAAGGTCGGCTTTGGAAGGAATAATTGTACTTTGTTTTGGTCCATCTGGATTGGGCTATAAATATGCCTCCCAGGTTTTATAACATTAAGTTACAGCGGCAGCACTCAATGTCACAGTAATGTTCAAGAAGTCCTATATGGGTGATTAACTTGAGAACATCCATCAGTTTGGTGCCCTGATCTTAGGGGGAAAAAAAATGCTTCTTTAAGCGAGAAGCAAGTTCTGGGCTCTTGATTTTGTTGAATGAGATGAATTCATTTAGGAACAAAAAAATGTTCCAAGTGCTTTTTGCTCTCCCTTGCAATTAAGTCTAATAAAATGAGCACATTTTTCTTCCCTTTAACACATGCATATTATTCCATGCCAGAAAATACATTGAAGTATTTGAATAACAATAACAAAAAAGCCTTTAGTGGTCTCTGTGGCTTAAGGCCTATACCAACCTTTCGTGAATATTTTGTCTATTACACTTTCGCATATATTTTTTCGGGATCTTACAACATGCTTCAAAAGCATTGGAGGTTTGGGATTTCCACTTGTTACTATTTATGATATCAGTGTTCACATACCATTGTGGGTTTTTTTTCCTATCCTTCTCCACACTTAAATGTCAATTGTAATCTAAATTAATTTGTACTTGGAGTTGGCAAACTGGTAACTTCAGTGCTTGTAGAGAAACCGCATGGCAAAGCAGAGGAAAAAACAGAGACTGCTAACTCTGGCATGATCTGTCTTCTTGATATTTCTGGCTGCATCGGTTGTCCCAAAACCGATTCAATTAGACTCCTGTAATTATCGCTCAAGATATGGATTTAAGAGCGTTAGTACATGTATTGATTTTTGTCTTTAAAAATATGATGGCCAGATTTCTCATAGAAGAGAAATTAGGATGATTTCTCCAACAATAAACATGCATGAAAATCAATTTTGTTAAGCTAACATATAAAACTTCATCTTAAATGAAACAGATTAAAAGTGACAGAGACTCATTGGGTAATATGAAGTCACATGTGTTAATCATCCAGTATCTGAAATATATCAAAGTGTCTAGAGCACTGAAGATTCTGGTAAGTAGATTTTTGGTTTTTTCTTTAATCCTGTGCTAAAAAAATAGAATAAAAAAGCCCTCTTTATGTCCAACTGTTCAGGACATAATAGTCACTATGAAGTAAAATCGCACAACTTCTACAGAAATTAAACAAGAGAGTAGACAGAGAAAGAAAAGGTTTGGGAGTGGAGGGGAGACTTGTAATATGCTCCAGGGCACATAAAAATCAAACAGAAAAAGATACGGTAATAAATTTATGGAAAATAAGTAGGGCTTTGGAAAAAATACAGTATGAATTTCTTAGTCAAATAATATTGGAGTATTGAAGTAGGAAAGCACCACAATTGCATATTCCAAATCAACTTGTGTTCAGATACATTAGGATAATATAAATGTTCATCTGGGATTATGTTTCTGCCACCTTCCTGAACATAATAGAAACTGGGAAATTTGGACGATTCCACAAGGACTTGGACTACAAAAGCTTCCTTTAGAAAGATAGACTTAAGTCAGCCTGGGCGGGAAAGTCTGTGAGACTCTTATCTCCAATTAACCGCCAGGAAACCGGAAGTGGTGCTGTGGCTCAAAGTGGTAGATAGCAAGCTTTGAGCTGAAGAGCTCAGGGACAGTGCCCAGGCCCAGAGTTCAAACCCCATGACCGACAAAAAGAAAGACTTCAGCAAAAACATGGAGCAACTGAGGTCCATTGGGTCAGCAAAATAAATGAAGAAGGTAAATGAGTGGAATGTAAGGGCCAGGTATTTATGGACTAGAAACACTGGGCTATAGCCACCTAGGGAAATCTGAATTCACTGTAGAAGATCAGAAAAACTAGACAACCAAAAACACTCTCCCGATTGAGTCACTTCTGAGGTAGTGACATTGTTCTAAAATCATGACCTAAAAGATGCAACCTGGAAAAGCATCTCTGAAAATAGCCTTCTGTTTACAATTCCCATTTCAGAATGATGCCCAGAAGCACTGAATGCAATGTCTGCTAGTCATTGAGTGTTATATTTTTGAAGGATCAGCAATAATTATCAACCTGTGTGTCTCAAGAGAAATAGTAAGTATGCTCCGTAACACAACTAAGACTGAGTGTAGGCAGAAAGGGACTTGCTTCTTGTTGTAAATTAAGGGTCTTATTCTTCACGCTTTCCAATGTGTCAGATTTTGACTTCAAACTCAGGAGAAGTGAATGCATCAGAAGGCAAACTCCATCACTGCTCCGCCACTCAACACCGAGGACCGGGGGCTAAGAAGTATAGAATGAGATTGGGCAGCAGAGGTGGTTATGATTGAACACATTCCATGTGCATACAGGAATCCCCCAAATAGGCTTCTGTGTACAATGAGTATACACTAATAGAAAAGGCAAGTTTTCAGCTCCACAGAATGAACACTTGATGATGTGACAGAAGGACTGTTTATCTGTCTTTGAATATTTGCGTACGTGAGCTCCCTCTGAGGGAACAACAGCCAGGCAATGAGGAAGCCTGTCTGTCTGTCCATGTCACCAGTGGCTTCCACAGCTCATGGGCTATGGGATAGCTCTTACCGCACGCTCATTTCTACAAGAAGGACTTTCCAGAAATTTGATCTGAAAGGAGACATACTACTTAGTTCCTATTATTTTTAGGTAAGCTTAAATATGTCAGTGCTTACTTTCTTAGGGTAATTTATGTGATAGAAAGATTGTGGAACTGATTTATGACTTGAAGAGACTGTAAAAGGGAGAGCATTTTCTTTTCTTTATTTTTTTTTTTTTAATGAAGAGGATGATTTCCTGAAGGAATTCTCGGTAGAATGCTCAGCTGCTGATTGCCTACAATTTCTATCACAGAACCCTCAGTTCATGTAGGAATTATCTCCAATCTGAACTGATCCCTCCCCCCCTTTCTTTTACTGTGTTTTTAACCCTATGGGTATTATCTCTCTTAAAACTTAATTTTTTTGGTCAGTTATGGGGCTTAACCTCTGGGTATGGGTGCTATGTTTGAGCTTTTCAGTTCAAGGCTAGTGCTCTACCACTTGAACCACAGTGTCACTTCCAGTTTTCTGGTGGTTAATTGGAGAGAAGAGTCTTATAGACTGTCTTACCTGGCCTGGCTTTGAACCGCATTTCAGATCTCAGCCTCCTAAGTAGCTAGGATTAAAGTGTGAGCCATCGGTGCCTGGCTAAAAACTTAATCTTAAAATAGTGAAAATATGTTTTGCCAGTATGGATCACATTTGTTTATTTTAAAAGTTTTAAGAAGTTTCAAGATGCAACTTTAAAGAAAAATGTCGCTATTATTAATAGGTCTAATTTTATTTCTATCCATCATCACTTTATTTTTTTAACTCAGTTTACATAGTTCTATATAAATTTAGTTACATAATCTAATTCCAGTGACTTATTCCCTTACATAAATACGCTACAATTTCTGTAGTATTCTATTTATGTCCACATTGGTTAGCTTGTTTTTATGTTTTATTCTAGTATATGCAATGTTGTACACTTCTTAAAATCTGTCTTTCTCTTTTATCACTATTTTATTTCTATTTTACATAGAGCCCAGATGTTGAGCAGTTTCTTGAGGACAGTAATGCCATGAAGCAGCCCTGTTATTATCATACTTGCCCATGTCTTTGTTTTCTCACAGTGTCATAATTTATTGAACAACAATACATTATCATGCCACATCAATTTTCTCAGCTGTAAGTCTCTGTTTCACTTGCTGGTCAAGACTCTGGCCATGGCGGGTTCTTTTGTTCCATTTCCATCTTAATTGCTAGCAGTAACAACTCTCAGAGAATACACAGCATTTCACACAACACAAAGTTTACAGCCCAGCAAAGACAGTGTTAGAGCTGTCAGAGAGTTCCAAGGAGCCATAGTAAAGTGGAGGCGAGAGAGCCAGTAAAGAGGTCGAGGGAAGTCACTGCTGGAAATTGAGTATGGTATTCACTGAACCCAGTTCAAAAGCTGTGTAAACAGAGATGTCAAGGTAGAGCATTGGTTCGAGATGTAGCTGCCCACATGGATGGCGGTTTCGAGGGGGGCCACTTCTGGAAGGAAGGCCACGCAGAGCCGACGTCCTCAGGACAGAATCTGTTCCTCATTGTTATGGTCCTTAGGTGGTCCCTAAGTTCTGATAGTCCCAGGAGGTAGGGACCCTTTCTTTTATATGGTCCAGGTGAGAGGGCTGTACCATTTGTGTGTCTGGTGTGTTTGGTAGGTTCACAGGCAAGGTTTCTCTGATACAGTTTTGATATGCTCATGTGCCGTTGTGGTCTTGATTTATCTTGACAAGCTCATAGGTGGTAATTTTTATTTGCATAAATAATGTATTCATCAGTCGGTGCCTCAGGGTGTGTTCTGTGCAGATGGTGGTTGTTTACTTGCAGAAACAAAACGTATACCTCATTCCACCTCCAAGTGCAACCAAATGCTGCTTTAGGAAATGGAGTCACTCAGGGCCAGGATCAGTTTGAAACCTACAGTTCTGTACCTCTGTACTGTAGGGATAACTAAGAGCAGAACACAGCGTGATCGACTCAAATATGGCTGACTCCTCCAGCAGCCCTAGGGTTAATTGCAGCAGAAACTAGTCACCTCTGGTAACTCACTGACTTGTACAGAAGGGGGAAATGTTTACTTTAAAATATTTAACGTATCCACTCATTTATATGACTTCAAGTCTGCTAAAGAGTCAGATTTAAATGCTCTGTGTTGGTGCTTTTCCTCCCCAGAGAATGCTGAACTCAAAATAGCACTTACTCTAATAAAAACACATTTAAAAATAATCACAGTACAGAAATTGTCTAAGGTGTTGACAGGGATGTAACTCAAGAACAAATAACGTTCTTCGGATTTGTATCCAGATACTCAGTCTTCAGGATGTTTGCTCTTCACATAAGTCACTTCTGTAACTTCAGGAAGTTACTCACTCAACAAAAAGAATGTGCATTGAAGCAAGGTATTCAAATGTGTGGCCGCCAATCAAAGGAGTCATTGTTCCATTTTTCGAATCTAGGGCACAGGACACAAATACTGTGGCCTTTAGGCATGTAAACAAAACCACACAGATCTCATCTCTAGAGAAATGAGAAATAAAGTTGCAGGCATACGCTAGGCTGTCAGGCTTTGCTGGAACAGCAGCTCTGTGTCCAGACTTGAGAGATGGCAAGGCAGCTCCAGGCCACATGTATGGCCTGCCCCACATCTTTCTCAGCTGGTGCCATGAGGACTTAGGGATCTGTAGATAGTGACTTTCTCATGATTTCTCCCTACTCTCTACACCAGGAGAATTCCTGTTCCAATATTGTGACCACCCGTCTTATGGCTAATGATTCTAAGACCTATCTCTCAGTTTTATTGATTCCCCAATGTAGGCCTCATCCAAAGAGGGTAGAATTCCCTCTGTAGAATACAAACAAGATAAGTTTATAAGTGTAGAGTTTAACTTCCTTAACTTAAACAGTGAAGCGTTAACTCCGGAGTTACATAATGTAAACGTCTGGATGATTGTTTATCTTGTGCTAGATCAATCTAATGAAATGTTTCATTATAATTTGTCATGATATCCCTTGAACTATTTCTTCAGTCGGTTCACAATGCCAATGGACCCCTGCTGTACTTCGCGGATTCATGTGGTGCTAACGTGCCTACCTATTGGTTATCCATGGTTTTCCTCATCAATTTATTGCCAAAGAGGAAATCATAGTACATGGTTTCTCTGAGGAAATATTTAAGGATTTATATATAAGCTAATGCCTACAGAATTTAGGAAATTAACCAAAGTTACCATTTTGAAACTTGAGTTTATTCACATGCAACAGGGGTATAAGGATTTCATCTCCTGGGATTATTAAATAGTCATCACACAGGGAAGCCAAATGCATATCCAGCCATGATAGGGATGACGATTGTGACTCTGAAAAATGGAGCAGAACAGATTGCGGCCCTATTTCCTTTCTAATCGGATAAATGCCCTCCACTGACTTTTAAAGCCATCATTACATTGGCACCATCTTACACTCAACATCAAAATTTTATGTGCTGGAACTTCTGATCTAATTAAATTATTAATAATCTTTAAAACGTCTCTCATATCCCCATAACATGCACTGCTATCTTATTCAGCTTTTACACACTTTACCTCACTCAGTTCTTAATGCAGCATGAGAACAGCACAGTCCATGATCGCTAGTAAAGAAAGATGAGGAGGATGAATCTGTTACATAGGTAGCTAGGTAGACATGAACAGGAACAAGCATTTGCATCATAGTGCTTATACTTATATCTTCCTGTTTCATGAAGGCCAAATTATAAACCTCCACCTAGGGTCCAAAGCCTGAGGCAATGGTGAAGATTGAAACCTGATATCCGCTGCCTGTGTCCTGCTCTGCATATCAGGACACGTACGCATGCCTGGTGGCTCAGTCACCATCATAGGACTGTCCATGGTGTTGCAAACCTGAGAAGGGCCAAAACAACATCAAATGGGTAGACATCCACCTTCACCTTCTCAAAAGCACGGTTCTTGTTAAACTGTTTTGGGTGAGACCCAAGAAGAGAGCCCTAATTTTGTGCCACACATAAAAACCCTGCCTCCAACCTCCCAAAACTTCAGAACAATTAGCCCTTTCTAGAGCTGCCCTTATGCTTATAACCCTTCCTTACTGGATTCCAATCCTTTGTGGTTCTAGTGTTATATATGAGCTATGCCTGAAACTTAGATATTGTACTTGAAGAAGTACAAGAGCTACACACTCTATCCACCAGTACAACAAAAAAAATCCAGAGTAATTTATTTCTATTTGTGAGGATTTTTTAACCAAAAGACACACCTGCACACACACACAAACACGCACACGCACATGCACACGCACACACACACACACACACACACACACACACACATTTCTCTAGAAAAAGTAACTAGGAAGGACTGACTTTCCCAGAGCCCCTACTCAAGTTTGGAATTTGAACTTCATTAGCTTTATCATCAATCTCTTCTGCTCTACTTGAGATAGACTAATGTAATTTTTATGGACATGGAGAAACTCATCGGTGAGGAGAGTAAGAGAGATTCTTTCTCAGAACTTTCAAATCAGGAGAGAGATATAAAAGAGAAAAGTAAATGGAGGGAAACTGACAACCATGACTTAGGATGGGCAGATTAAAAGCATACACAGAAACAAGATTCTTTCAATTATGAATTTTTATTAATGTACTATCTAGCATAAGTCTTTGACAATAATCTTTAATTTTCTCTCTAGGTGCTAATTATTTGCAATTTATTTGCTATAGGGAGATTGGAAATGAAATTCACTTACTTAAGTTTAATGTGAATTTGACTTAATAAGTACACATTTACTCCTAAAAGTATTGGGATCCATGAAATTCAAACATAAATAACAAATAAAGGAATCAAATCTTAATTAAAAATATTCAATGATTTCTTTGTAAAGTGTAATAAACACACATATTGAAATGGAATTGAAGCCAAATAAGATATTGTTATATGAACAAATAAATCAATAAATAGCATTAATAGAAAGGGAATATTTAGCAAAAATTTCATTTCAAAATAAATAATTCGACAAACAGCAAACAATTAGACCCTCAGTTTACATAGAAAAAGCAAATTACTGTTAAAACTAAGTTTTAACGCCTTTAAAAACTGAGAAGCTAGATTCATCCTTCAACGAGATTAAAAATAAAGGGAAGTGAAAGAAAGTCACATCTAAGAATATTTTTCACGTTCAGCAAAGACAGAACAAATAGGACACATTGGCTAGAATGTACCTGTCATCATTAGCATACCGTGATAGCTTTTACAATAAAATGTTAGGAATCTTGAAAAAGCAGAGCAAAAATTAGTATAAGGAAAATCTTAAAGGTTTGAAAACTGTAAGCACCAAAGAGACAGGAATAGACGCTAAGAGAATTCAAATGAAGTGAGGAAATTTGGTCCAGGTTGTTAATTGGTTTGGAAGTAGCTGGCCAAGACAATGAAATGCTACTGAGAAGCACTATGAGAGGGGATGAGAGTTGAGGGACTGCTCCAAAGGAGTACTAGTCACGTCTAACACAATTGATCCTTAATGGGCTCTCTGCCCCTACCCTTCCTTTCATGGCAGTAAGCCTCCCTGTAGAGCAGCCTCTAACACTCACAAACCTTCAGTGTATTGACTTCGAAAATTAAGATTGAAGGAGGTGTTGTAATGGTTTCATTGGAAGTAGGATTGATATTGTACATTGTGGACACAATATTCCAGACTCCATCTAAATGACTGCAGTACAGTAGGAAAATACAAGCCCATTGATGTTACATTTTAGATGTAACAGGTGCTAAAAGTCAAGATGAATGAGTGTTATTCTTATGTAAATACCTCTAGGAGCCTGATATTCTGCTCTGAATTCCGAAGGCTTCAAAAAAGAAATAGAAACAAAATGCATGATCTTTGTTTTTATGAACATATGTGAACCATAAACACACTGGCGTCCTGAGGGGGAGCCGATGGAAGGAGACAGTCTAGTCTCCTAACAGATGTTTGATTCTTTCTTTTTACTTGCGTAAAACATCATGTGATATTTTTAAGCAGGAATCGTAATTTCCTTCTTTCGATTCCTTTCTACCTGCTTTTTGCATCCACCAAATAAGAAGGCTATTGATACTTTCCAACTCCTCCAGGATATGTCAGAGACATAGACATCCCAGGAAAAAGTAAACTTGGGATGAATGCTACACAGAACAATCCCTGCCTGAGGAAGACAAGATGCCAGGAGATGAAACTTATCTGCGTGAAATAACCTCAGATCCTTTGGGCTACATGCTGGTTCTAATAGCCACTGCTGAGAACAAATGGCTAAAATGCCATTGGATCAGAAAATGGATGACAAGAAACCTTGCAAGAAACCCTACTGAATGAGGAACCCAAAATAACATGGCACATAAAGTGCCAAGCCACGAGTGACTCCACAAATCGGTAAGATAGGACAGGCGAAAATAAAGAGGAAACCCTCATGAAAGCTAGGGGTGTCTCTGTCCTCATCTGACTGCTTTGGAGGGCAGTATCATCTGAGTAGATGAGTTTGTTTTCAGCTTGTCTGCTAGGAGAGAGAACTGCCCTGACCAGCAACAAAAGCACCCAATTCCTGAACCTCCTTTTGGCTGGTGGACCCAGAAGCCTCAGGATGCTGTATCCCCTCTCACAATTAGGAAACATGGCTTCTTAATGTGCCCTGGACCTGCCACGCCTTCATTCTTTCTCTCTATTCTCCTATGGGGAAGGCTAAGCTCCACAAGCTGTCAGGATGTTGGTGCTGGTTGAATCTCAAGAGAGTAATATCTTCATTTCATTGACTGTGTTCCTTAGCCCCAGATGGAGGGTAGCAATAACCAAGTAAATTCAACCCGAGGCTCTTTCTGGGAACTCCAACAAATCAATTCCTAAAAAAAATAGACATGTGTCTAGACCTGGTTATGGATAGCACAACCCACCCTTTCTCAGGATCACCCGTAGCAACGTCATGAAATTCCTTCACTGCGCCAATCATTATTACTACAGAACTTTAAAACTTCAGTTGGAGGGGGAAAAAGGCAATAAAATAGCTCAGCTTCAGTGAAGTATTATTGTTTCCACTCCCAAGAGTGCATATGCCTTGAAAATAGTCCATTCAATTTTTATCACATAGAATGCTACATCATGATACAGAAAATGATTTTTATGGCATGGTTATATTATAAAAATTAGTTTTGTTTCCAGTTCTCCATCTAAATGTTTCCTGTCTTTTCTTGGCCTGAAAAAATTGTACTGACCTTTTCACTTTCTTAAGCAGGTTTCTATGTTGTTGTTGTTTTTTAAAATCTGTTATCTCCTTGATATATTGCTATAAATTGCACATATATTTTCTGCAAGAAAATGAAACAAAGTTCAATGCACATTACAATTTGACTGTAGTTGTTCTCAATGTTTTATATCATACAGTCTTTGATCGTGACCTTACATCTTTCTGGATGCCTATATTTTAAAAACAGTCTGGCAGTTTAAAGTATATCATGTTTTTCTAAACTAATTTGATTAGAGTATGTTTCTACATTCTTGTAAGAATTAATTTTCAAAATTGATCCTGTGTTCATTGCGCTTTAAATTGAACTTGAAAGTTGTGGTTGTTTCTTTTTGAGGGTGAGCCTCATGCTATCTCCCTTGAAGGAAGTTATCATGTATCATGACAGTTTTATTTAGATCTTAACCTGAGCATCAGTGAGAATTAGTCTGTCCACTCAGCTCCCACGTAAAAGCTTCCTTCTCCAGATCAAGAGATGTCTACAGACAGCCTGGGATCCTTCACTCACTAATCACAACCTGAGTTCCCTTGTCAACCGCACACTGAGAGTCCTTCATGTTTGCACTCCCAACTCTCTTAAGCTTCTCCTCCTCAGCCCTGCCACTAAATGAGTTATTTCCCAATGTCTGCAGCCTAGGGACATAGTATGTACTTTAGAACAGCACTCCATCTGCAACTTGCCACCCCAGTCTGAGATTGTCACCTGGCAGCAATCGAGAATGCATTCCTGATTCTGGGACTGTGGAGAAATGGCAGGAAAGGACACACCTTCCACCAGGACCCAAACTGACAATTAGGCAGATGGCCAGGTGAGTAGGAGAGCAGCCCTGGCTTCTGGCTCCAGTGGGTGATGTTGACTTTGACATTGCCTAATGGGCCCAGCTTATTCAATAGTGCTTTGTGCTAAGACCTTTCTACTTCTACTTTTGTCTACTTTACATTTACATTTGTACCTCTTAGTTCCTCATCTATCTATCTATATTTAGATAGCTATATATTTGTATATATAATATATAGGTAGATATTGCTTATACACATAGATTAAAGAATATAACTTTTATATTAGATTAGAACAATCTATATTATATTTCATAAATAATATATTATATTATATAAAGATATATACATGTAGTCTTAGTCCTTTCTATAAGATAATACAGAAATAAAACATATGTATTAAACTTACATAAGTAATTGATACATTGTCCAAAATTCATATATTAATCTGAAAAATGAATGCTTCCAATTAATTACCAGACTAAATACAAATATAAACCATCTGCTCTGAGCCAGCTTCCCTCAAAACTCAGATTTTGTTTTGTGTAAAGTTGTTTTAATCATCTTTCCTCGGGAGTTTCTCAGTGCTAAATAAAACTATTTTGTTTTAAATGCAGCATGCAATTTATATCAAAGAGACTGATAATTGATTATAAGACTATGTGATATTTAAGAGGAAAAGGTTATTTTACCTATCTCAACATCATCATCATCATCATCCATTTTGTCAGTCCTGGGGTTTGAACCCTAACCTGCATGATTCCTAGATAAACACCTTTATTTTGAGCCATATCTCCAGTCCCTGGCTGCTCAGATGCCGGCTGTTGATTCACTTAACAAACAGCTTCCTCATAACTAGGATACAGACATTCGCTTCTATGATCAGATCTTCACTAAGAAGATATTTTCCAAACTAACCTCCCAACCCCAAGGGGGCTGCTCTCCAACCAGGGTCCCAACCATCTTAGCAGGCATAACTCATACGCTGAACTAAATGATTACTCTTGACTATGGAGTTTACAGTGGGTAAAAATATAGCTGGGAAAAATAGACTTGAGTCTATTGTCACATATCCTATGTTATTTTCAGAGTGCTCTCATCTGATTCACCATATTTTACTGTGTGCATCTTTCTGGTTAAGGAACGCATTGCAATTAAACAGGTAACATGCTACATTCCTGCCTGCTGTCCCTTCCCCTTCTCAAGGTGACTGCCATGGCAAGGTTGTTGTGAACATTGTTTCTTCTGTGTTTTGAAATTCTAATGTTTGCTTTTGACACATATATTTGCCTGTTTGTGCAACTCTCATTCTGTATAAAGATCCTCATGTATATTATTCCCCCCTTTGTGTTATTTTATTTTATATACATTATGCTGTTCCTTGCTGTTTGTGTGTATTTTTGAAATTGAGTATTTAAAGTCAATTATTTTGTCAATAGTGCCCTCAATATATGCTTCCACCATCTTCATAAATAAAAGGAAAACTAAACAGCCATCTAAAACTAAAACCAAAATTTTGAGGCTGACCCACTTTACAGAACTGAGTGGCTAATCTAGAACCTGACTCCCGATTTCAGATCATGAGCCCCTCTAATATACCTCAATTAAATCAAATGTGTGGGCAACTTGGATGGGCCATCTCATAGACTCCATTAGCTCTGGGGGCAGATGGTAAAGGCTCAATAAGTGTGAGACAAATACATCATCAAAAATGTTCACTTCTATTGAGATAAGTTGTTGGAAATGAACTGTACAACTTAGGGTGGGGAGGGAAAGTGAGAGAAAAAATGAGGGAGGAGGTAACAAATTTGACAAGAACCATACTCATTACCATATATATGTAATGTCACCCCTCTTTATATCACCTTGACAATAAAAGTAAATTAAAGATAAATAAATAAACAATAAAAATAAATAAAATGTTGAGTTCTAGAGCAGAGGAATTCTGCTAAACACAGAGAGCCTAATTTTTTTTTTTTACTGTGCACAACATGTGGAATGGAAGATTTCCTAATAGCTTCAATCTGAACTAATAATTGCCTTAAATGTTTTAGTATTTAAGTCACTGTACAATGTTCATATTTTTTTCATAATCTTCTCTGTCTCACACAATTTGCTTTATTTCCAAGGAGCTTGTGGAAGCCCCTGGCATTTGTTCTGATATGATCAGCCCAGGTAATTTAAAGGTTAGAACAGTTTTAAGGCCTAAACTACAATAAAAGTACAGTCAGAGAGGGAACAACTTATACCTCATAATTGAAAGTTCTCTGTGAAATACAGACTTTTCACAATTAATGAATAATCTTATGTTTCAGGCTAAAAATAGTAAAAGTGAAATGTTCACTGAGAATTTTTTCTATGAAAAGATGGTAAAATATATCAACTATGCAGACAAACTTTCAGACAGCCTGACATCAGGAAAACTATCAGGAATGAGTTTGCTATTGATATATGAGTGTGTGTGTGTGTATGTGTGTGGTACTAGTAGTGTGTTTGAGTTGGTAGTGGTGCATGTGTAGTAGTAGTGGTTTTTATGAGTGTATGTGTGGTACTAGTGGTGTGTATGTATTGGTAGAGATGTGTGTGTGTGTGTGTGTGTGTGTGTGTGTGTGTGTCTGTGTATTCTGATTTCTCCTTATTGGACAAATGGGAAGGATACTTCCCACATCAACAATTAAGTTTACTCATTACTTGAGGTTTTTCCAAATATGTAAACATTTCTGAAACTTTACCTGTATTTGGTAGCAGGTATTTTTTTATAAAGGGTCCAAGCCACCCCCCAAGGCTTGCTTTAGGTTTTACGCCTTTTTCTGGTTTTCTATTTTCCATATGAATGGTGTCCAGGTATTGCTCAGTTTTCCTAGCCTAACCAAGTGACTTCATCCTTCACACATTTCCAAATTAAAAAGAAGTCCGTCTTACCTCTTCTTATTCCACTCTTGTTCATCAATACCCTGTCAGTCCATAGCACATTCCTCTCTTGTGTTCTTCCTTTGACCATCCGCTTCATCTCCAGGGCTTCACGCACTTAAACTTTCTAATGAACCACTTTGCTTCCATTCTTCCTCCACTTTCACCTCCTCAATGATTTCTCCACCCAGTGGAGAGCTAATAATAAAATATCAAAACATTTCATTCCCTGCAGCTCACAAGAACTGGGTCTCAAAGTGTCTCTCCATAGATTTGTAGGAAGATGATAGCAATGCACTTCCTATCAGCATTGACTTTCTCCTCCCCAACTTTATCTTGGGCGCTATGGTCTTCTCCTCTCTCCCTTTTCCCTCCCTTCTTTCCTGGAAGACTGGAAGTCCCTGAAGCTCATTACCATGTACTGCCCAGACATGATTCTATGCTATCTCTAAGACGCCATGGGCCTACAAATTCAGCATACATCATAAGCTAGGAGATAGATACTTGGTTCCTCTGTTTCCAATAACAGTTGATTAAGCATTGTCTTGAGTCAGCTGGCCCATCAAGTGTTAGCAAGATGGGAATAACAGTATTTGGGACTAGCTACTCCAAAGGACGCTGAAGGACACATCAGGAGTGACAAGCATTCACTTAACATCTGTTCTCTGTTTTTGTGTCAAGAAAATGTCAAACACAGCCTTGTGCCCTGGAGATGTAGCAGCAAATATAACTAATACAACTCTAATCTTATGGAAATTTCATTTCAAGGGGAAAAAAATGAACAATGAATAGACTCTTTAGCAGAAGAGGTTAACCTTGGATAGGATGCTAATGAGAACAGTTTATAGGCTGCATTAAGTATCTTCGAATGTAACACTAAAGCCAAGGGACTGCATTTTCACATCCAGAGTCATGATGTCTATATAAAGTTGGTATGTTCGTACTCAGAATTCTAACATCTATGTAAAATGGAGCACTATGGATGATGAGAGAGAAATCAGCTAAGCCTGGCTTCCATGGTTGACTACAAACAGAATGATGGCTAAGTTCTAGGTATATGCATGGTAAACAGGAATTCTTGTCAATTTCCTTCTTAAATCCCACCTTTCTTTGCTTCAGCACCAGTTATTTCTTACCTAGATCCCTAAGTTACCTCTGTAAATAGTTGTGAACCTTAGCAGAAAATTCTTAGGCACGTTCATGCAAGGTGTCTTGGAAGGAAAAGCAAATGGTCTTGTTTCCTGAGTTGAAGGATAAGGTAAATTGGTAAAGATATTTGTGCTTAGTAACAGCTTGTACATGTTTGAGGCCAGCACAATTTTCACAAGAATCCTGAGACAGAAGGTATCTGATTTAAATCAATCAATTGGATTACATACATCATCTGCAGAGGACAGAGACATAGAAGTGTTTTGTGGATGAAATTTAACGGTGTCTTAACGTGGCTCTGACACAATCACCACCCACTTTGGTGCCTCTATGTTCTTCTTGGCCTCAGAGTTTTTGGCATGACCCTTTCCCTACAGGTCGGAGGTAAACTACAACACTGCGCAGTTTTCTCATGTCTCACCTTTCCTCTATAGGTTCTTCAAGACAATCTCCTCTTTGGACACTTTCATCAGTCTGGTTTTCCCCTTCCCTACTTCAGTGTCCTCTGGAATTGCACTGTTTCTTGGTCATTATTCCTGGCAAATGGAAGAATCATGTGATCTTATAAAAAGCAAGATTGTGGCTGTACGTTTTTTATTTATTTTTTCATTATTTTCTTATATTGTCTTTGTTGTCATCTTCCAAATTTAGTTGCAGGCAGCCTGGTGTGAAAATGTCACAATTATTGTTACTTCGTATGTTTATGTGTACAGTTCATTAAAAAGTGGGTATCTTAAAATAAACATTTGTTTAATTTATGAGAAAAAAACAACATAAGATAAAAACACGATGTGATTTAAAAAAAACAACAACTCTGGATCTCTTTTAAATGCTGCCTTCATTAAAGCAGGTTTCTCTTCTGCTTATAAAATAAAGCATTGCTCTGATTCTGTAAGACCCAACACTAACCCGGAGGGTCCTACCACCAATTCTAGGGTTGCAGGAAGATGAAGCAAAATCCATGCCTGGGCTTTCCATGAGGCCTTTCACTCACTGAGAAAAATGGGACTGAAATTTTTGCCAATTTCCTAGGAACTGTAGAGGATTAAATTCAATGTTTGTGTGCAGTTCCTGTTGTAATCCCAACACACAGTAGGAAGTCAGAACTCCAGAGGTTATTTCATTTCAGTAAAAACCACCGAAAAGCTAAACATAAGATGTGTATATATAAATACTGAGCTGGGCTTGTTACTATTATATTCACAAAACTGGATTTGCTATTTCTTCTAGCACCTGTCACATTTTTTTTTAAAAACTCATTGCAGATCTTAAAGAACCTTATTTTTTTCTCCATCCATTGCTCTTGGGAGGGAAGAAAGAAATAAGAGTTGTTTTGTTGTAGTTTGTTTTGAATGTATATGGGAGCAAGAATCCCCAAGTAAGCAGCAAAACTCAGGGAAAAAAAAAACCCCAAAAAACAATAAAAAGTTGTTTGGAGTGATCAAGTTCTCACAATAACTGTTCCTCCATCCTTTAGGCAGGGAGGTAAATTATATTTTCTAATCACCTCTGCCACTGTGAACAGCCAGGTACCTTATGCAAACCCCATCAAAGTCCAGTCCATAAAGCTGCCCCTCACCGCCTCCTCGTCCTACGTGCCTGTCCTGGGGAGCAGGTTGGATGAGAAGCCTGGGGCAAATGGGGAAGCCTCTCCCTCCGATGACAGACGTTCACTCGCCCCAGAGGCCTGGTACTGTCGCCACCGCCTGGGCACCCGGTGCCCCCTACCCACCCACTCTCCTGCCCCCATGCCAAGGAGGCCTGATACGGAAGGGAAATAACATTCTGTTTGTCCAAGTCACAGAGCTTTCTTGGTGCGCTAGTCATGCCTTTGTTCATGGAATATGTAACGCTCAGACAGTCTTTCGAGAACCAGTGTTTGGAGAACCAATTGCCAAGCTGATGGCATTTAGAGGAAGGTGAAGATGGCCAGAAGGACATTTTATAACTGAGAGACAGAGTACTACTAGTTCTTGAGAATGCTGTGTATGAAGGTCCACTTCAGAGTTCAGGTCAAGAATAAGATGAGGGTGGAATCACAGGGGAAGAATCATCTCAAAGTAGAGCAGAAACTGAACTAACTCTTTAGAATGGACCCAGACCATCGCAAGTTCTTTGTGAAGCCTCAAGTTAGCAGTGCTCCTACACGGTAGAGGATCTGTGGCTGGGGAGAGGGCTGAAGTAGGTGAACCCTACTTGCACGGCTACTCCAGGCCTGTATGCCCAGCCTGTTTAGAGGAAGATGGATTAAATTGCCCAACTGAGAGGCATACTTGTGAGGCAAAGACCTGGAAATTGCAACTGGAGTAGGCCAGGGCAAACAAAACCAATATTATGAACATTCCATCTCTACCAAGGAACACTGCCCGCCACCTACCCACCAACATGCGGGTGTGTTACACACACACACACACACACACACACACACACTCAGTAAATTCTGTAATTCCAGTAACAAATTTCAAACAGGAGGATTGTAGTCCTGGCCAGCTTGGATATAAAGCAATAACCTACCAGGAAAATAACCAACAGAAATACATAGCTGGTAGAGTGGCTCAAGTGTTAGATGACTGCCTAAAAAGCATGAGGCCCTGAGTCCAAACCCTCATAGTATCAGAAAAGGAAAGCATGTCCCAAATCCCAAGAAAGGTAAGCAGAAAGAAATTTGACCCAGTTGGTACTGAAGAAGAGGAACAGGTTATAAAATGTTATCTGTGTGAGCAAGGACAAGATTGGATTCTCCAAATCAAGAAGGAGTAGTTACAATTGAAAAAGTGGCAGACAAAAGAAGAATAGATTCTTATTGAGTTGGAACGTGCCTCGGTTCAGCTATTCAGCTATGTTGGTTCTTTCACTTTTTAATTATAACAAGGCATTGAATAACCACATCATCATGCTAGTTCCCTTTTTTTTTAAATTTCATTGAAGCAATAAAGGACCAATTTCTGTTTCCTTAAATTTATGAAAGGACCCCATTGGCCTCTACACAGAATGGATTTTTTTTCCCCTCTATGATCCGTTGTACTCTTTCCCCTGTTCACCTGGATGCTTCTCACAGAACAAATAAAAAGCGGAGGTGTTTATTCCCTCACTAAGGTAAAACCACTGGCTTGGGCACATTGACATGGAAAATAAAAAGTCACTAAATCAAGCCAACATCTATACAACCGAAATCTTGAACTGCGTCCTAAAGTTGTTAACTGCGGGTTCTTGCACATTGCTGGAGAGAAGAACTGAGAGCAGACCCGGCTCAGCGTCAAGGGCGCCTTCATCTGCAAGACTGAACATTCAGCAAGCCTGAATCAGAGATTGAACAATCTAAGACAGAGGTCCTTTGTGTAATGTAATATATATATATATGAATATATATATATATTTCACTATCCAAGTTGTGTATAGTTGAAAAGATCACAGTTTATCAAAGGTCTGAATTATATGTTGGCAAATGTGTTGGTGAGGTAACCCCAAAACTTGAGATCTAAAGAAGCCATGTAAAGCATGGGTAAGACTCATGTACACACTGGAGTTAGACTGAGGGGCCGCCAAGAAAGCAGAGAAGACTCCAGGGGACCTATTTGTCAGGACTAAAGCACAGCAATATAAATAAAAAGAATAAGTACCCCTGTACTCTGCAAGCAAAGGAGAAATTTTGCATAAAACAGGGAAACACAGTAGATGTGTTGCTCTCCTAGAGCAGAGGGGATATTTTCTTGACTGGTTACTTTGCCTATAAGGGCCTAAAGCGTGTTGGCTCATCCAAGAGTAACCAGAGAAAAGGAAGTCCCCGCCTTATCTGAAAGCTGGTAATAGTTGGCCTATTTGTGATAGAAATGTATTGCTTCTGGGTTTTGAAGTTCACTCATTTATTTACCAGCTCGACGTTGATTCTTTACAGCCACTTTCTAAATATTGACAGCGGGTTATCACTGTAGGGAAGGTGAGTGAGGAAATGCACAATCTCTCCGACCTTAACTGTGGCACAGAAGCAGTAACACACAAATGCTGGTCCTTCCTCTGGAGGCTCAGCCCCACTAATCCCTGGATTGTAGTTCCAAGCAACTGTCACTGTAGCTTTTGTAACATACCAGATGGAAATGTCAATTGCCTTTATTTCAGGTGGTCGAGTAATCATGTAAAGGATGTTCTAGCAGAAGATACCATTGGCTGCCCGTTTTCTGAACTCTATCCAAGCCAAAGTTATCTGCAGTTAAACTTGATGATAAAATGAAAAAGAACAGATCATCCATAGGTTGAGTCACACGCTTTTCATTACAGAAGCCACTGTGTAGGAGTGAGTTAGGCATCTGAGGAAATTTTACCTACCGCCTACCTTAAGTTTTAATAATACAATGTACTAATTTCCTTCTAAAATATGCACCCAATAGGTGAAAAATTGGTGGAATTTTCCACATGAGTCTGAGGCTCTATTATATGTGATATGAAGAATGGAGAGCTCTAAATTAGCTAGGAGGTGCTTAAAGGACCCATTATTCAACTCGTACAAGAACAGAACCTAACCCTAATTCTAAGTATCCGAAAAAAAATTGGTTTTACCAATAAGGAAAATATTGTCATAGACTCCAAGCTTCTCCTTTACAGGCTGTCACCCCACGAACAGGATGTTACTAAATCCTGCAGAAAAAATAAAAACAAAAGCAAAAGAATACACGATTCTAAGGGCTTTGGTTTTGCTTCTCTTTGTTTATTGTCTTACTTTGCATCATGGTGAATCCATTTATCTGACTATGGGGAATTAAATATTTATAAGGCTTAAAGATTAATGGGATTGAACTAGAAGTAGATAAACAGCGAGACCCTTGTATCTTATTAGATTTTTCTCTTATCATAGATTTAAATGTATTCAGAGTAACTAGTTTAGGCATTCCTGGAGATTAAAACATTCAACAAATAATAACGGGGCAAGTTAGAGAAGTCTTAAAACATATCATTTGTCTCTAAGATTAAACTAGAGGACTGATTCATAAGAAATTCAGTGTATACCACACTAACAATAACCAGAGCAACTGTTGTGTTGTTAATTAAGATGTTCCCGACTTTCCTTTTCTTTTTAGAAGGCATATATTTGTTTAATCTGGCAGCATCCCCCTCCCCAAGCCAACTTCTTTATTTGCAGTCTTAGTTGATGTGTTCTGGGTATTTTTAGATCATAAAATAAATAGGAAAGAGGAATCTGAAGTGCTCGGCAGGCCGAGAGCTCGCACAGCGGAATCCTACTTCATCCCAGTCTTTGCATCATTTTTAAGTTAGGTTCCTGCTGTTCCCAGAAGTGTTCAGACTTTCGAGTCCCTGCCAACACAGAGATACTTATTGACAGGGAAAACAATTCAAGGTCTTTTTAAATTTACTTCATCATCACTGGATTCAAGTGAGACACTGGGAGGAAGGAAAGGGCAGGAACAGAATCCAGAATCGGAGGGCCAGGAACCGAGGAGTGCTCTTTCCTGTGACCTTCATTTTCTTGCCTGATGCAGGCTGAAGGTGTTAGGCATGCCCTGGCAGTATTTGGCAAAGTTGCCAGTGTGGAACACAGTAGGGAGATGCTACGATAAAAGTTTGGCTTTATTTGTCCTTGGGAAACTCCCTACCATGTTTCCATTATCATAATAATGGGGTTATTTACTTACCTCATGGAGGTGGGGCAAAGATTATTAGATTTTATCTGGAAGGAACTGGGTGATTTGTATTCTAAAGTTTCCTTTACTGATCCCCAAAACTAAACTGAAGGTGTGATAAAATAATTTAGTGTTCCCTTGATCTTCAATAGACTTGCAGCTCTTCCTAGAACACGCTTCAGGGCACAAATGCGAACATATTTTGGAGAAAATGAGAGGAATGCACACACACACACACACACACACACACACACACACGTGATTTTTCCAGACTTCAGGGGCTTGTTTTTATAGCTTAACTCTTTGAAAGCTTTATATGCTTTATAAAATACTGTGGTGAAATTTCAGAAGACTTTCCTTTCGTGAATTCTAACATATGATCAACATTGAATCGAAGAAAACTTTATAAAAACTTTAGGATGTTCACTGATGCACTTCTAATGACACCACACAACCCCTTCCAATGCCAAGCTCTGCTAGAGGTTCCGGAATGACTGGATTTCAGGGATCAAAAGAGCACAAGGTACTTTTCCTTTGCAGAGGAACTGCATGTGCAGTCGGTCTGGCCCTTGGTATTTCTCGGCAGTTTTGTTTGTTTGTTTGTTTCTCTTTTCTATAGCTGTGATAGCAAAATCCACCAGCGTCTTACAACAACAGTCTTGTAGAATGTTGTATTTCTGCTGGCAGTCATCAGTGCTGTAGCCGTGACCCAGCTCAGGGTCTCCAGAGGCTGAAAGTAACGCTCTCACCCGCACCCAGTGGCCTCTAGATTTATTAGTGCTATGGGGGAGCACAGCTACTTCTAGGTCTAAGACTGAGTGCGCTAGTTCCTTCGACTACAAGTGGGCACTAGAGACCCAGCCCCCCCCAGCCCCTGCTCTGTCCTGTGGGTCTGCCGCTCTATCAGCACACAGGTCCTTCACGTCAACTCACTCACACCTGGAAACTCAGGCCTATGGATCTAGCCCGAGAAAACGCAGTGCTTGTGCCAGGTCTCATCTCCTAGGTGTGTATGCAACCAGCACTTCGCCATACCTTGGGGTTAACTCACTTGAAACATCAATTGTAATCTGCAAAATGTCCTCAAAGGTCAGTGCGTGACTCAAAAACCATAGACTTCTCAGGCATCTTCAGAACTTTCCCGACCACGAGACTGAAGGCCTCCAATAGCTACACAGCGTGTTTTCTTGCCATAGCCTTGTGCCTTCTTGTTTTTTCCTTCTGACCTCCATTAACAAGGACGATGATTTCTTCTCCCACCTAATTCAGAACACACACACACACACACACACACACACTGTTGTTTTAAAATGAATTATTGATCAAAGCACGCATAAATAATTTTGGTGATACCTTCTAAATTAGTTTAAGACATAGGAATACAGGAGGCATGTGAATAAAATCAAAACAAGTTTCATAGATTGACCCATGTCCCTTTTTTTTTTGTTTACTTTTCTGACAGTCCTGGGACTTGAACTCAGGGACCGGGGGCCTCCGTTGCTGAGCCTCTTGGCACTCAAGGCTAACATTCTACCGCTTGAGCCACTGTGCCATTTCCAGCTTTTTCTCACAGATTTTGCTACCCAGGCAGGCCTTTTGTTTTCCCCAGCATTAGGATATGAGGAGGCCAAATCCATACATGCAGAGAAATTGTTACACTGACAGGATTTCATTCTGTGCAAGAAGTACAATCAACTGATTTTTTATAGGCCTTGTTGGCTCCCAGACTTCCTCACTCCCGCCTCAAAGACCGGTCTCCTTTAACTGTGTATTAACTGGTTCTAGGGTGACCTTTGTTCTAGGATGACCTGTGGGTGCATTGGTGAGTGGACAGGGTAGGGTTGAGGACACATAATGGCCACACCTACATGCCCACTGAAGCCAAACTCGACCTCCCAGTACCTTTATCATCAGCACGCGGCACACACCCAGCTGACTTCAGGAAGGAGGAGGACTCGGGCTGAAATGACACCTCCCCTCAACTGCCACAGGGCCACCTGCGTGCCTCTGACGACAGCCACCGTCATGCACTGATTTGAAACAGTTCACCTCATCAGCTGCTTCATTTGTCTTCCATTTATATCTGCTGGCAAGCCCTTGTTGTCGTTTTTATCACACAAGCAAACAAGTAAAACGCCAACCAGAATGTATTTAGAAGAACCCCTGACTCTGGCATTTGTGCGGGGTCCAGGCCGAGGCTTTTGAGTTAAGCGCCTTGGGTTGGAATAGAAAGGAAGGGAAGAGCTGGTGAGGATGAGTCTTCGCAGGCTGGCAATGGGTGCAGGAGAGGCTGAGCTGTGGAAAAGGTCCCAGCCTTGTGGACATCTGCCTTACACGAACTCAGTTTTGAGAGGGGGATATTTGTGGGGTGAGGGGTCACTCTAGGCTAGTGTTTGGATGGAGTCACAAGTGATCGCCAGCCATTGTGATTGCTCTGCCCTCTTCTTTGCACAGTCGGTCACATGCTCTTCTGAAACAAAGTTCTGTTTATCTCACCCCCAAACAGGTTAAAAATTGCAAAAGGGACTGACTCAGATTAACACACACACACACACACACACACACACACACACGCACACACACACACACTTTTGTAAGGCTCACAAAGAACAGCTTCCCGCCTTCATGCAAGGCTAGGGCTGCTCCTAGAACTCATTCCCGTCTGATTAACTGTGGGAAATAATTAGCTAAGAGCTCCCACTGGTGGTGGAGGGTACTACCGGCCACGTGAAATGCTGCTTTTCCCTCCTGGGGATCTGGCTGCTGTGTCTGAGTCTCAGGCACACTGTGGCCATGGAACTCTCCACGTGATAAAACCAGAAAATGCCATTGTTCTCTTGGGGACTTGGGCCCCAGGGGCGTGGCCGGCGCAGAGTCAGTCCTTAGGCTGGAGAAGCCCTACAGGTCCCTTTCCAAGGAGCCCTGGCATTTCAAACTATGAGAGACTCCGGCACCCCCTGCCAATCCTGCAGCTCCCTTCCATTTAGAACAAGGTTTATTGCCATTATTTCTAGTTTTAGGTTTCATCGAACCAGTGTTTCCAAGCATAGGTTGAGTAAGAAGATCTGCATCTGCCAAAGGTAATTGTCAGGTACTTAATCTGCACACAGAGTGTGAGTCACTTAGAGAACTGGCATGTGTCACTGGGGCAGGCACAAATGTCTCCTTTGTTACGCGCTCGCAGTCGACATTGGAGGTTTCCACGAACAAGGCTGCAACAGCAATGTTGTAACTGACCAGCTTTATCTCACTTGCACATGATTCATTTTCCTAAGTAAATCTGTGTGACACATTTAATAATGGGGAAACAATACTGAAATAAAATGGGAGAAAAAGTAGATTTATTTCCTGCTCGGGGAGCGGGGTGTCAAGGATTAAGGTAGTTCGATACACCTGTCCAACCAGATGTCATTGAGAAGACGGTCATTATGGACTCAATGGAATAGTAACAATGCATAGAAAGGAGCTAGGTGAAATTCAACAAACACTCAACTAACTTTTCCATCCAGAACTCAGGTCGTTTGAAATCAGACCTCAGCATATAATTCCCACGGTGGACTGGATTTCTCATATAAGCATCCTGGGATTTGTGAAATGACTAGACAATTTAAGTCCTACTTTTCAGCTCATGTTCTGGCTTCTTACAACGACACCTGTAATCATAGTTGGTTAAATACCTAAACTATGTTTGCTATGCTTTTTTTTTCTGGCATCTCAAAGTTATAACACTAGGTAGCATAACATAGAGCTTGATTAAATTAAGGTATATTCAGGTGAGTGGTCTGTTCTAGTTCCTACTGCATCAGAGGAATGTGGGATTGTATCCCTATCCCCCTTTATTATCACAATATTTATCTGTTAGGTAACTTAGACTTAAAACAGGACAAGACAACAGAAAAGGCAATGAACACCTACTGATAAAGATGCGGTTGGAAAAAAATAATGTATATTGCTTGATGTTTCATGGAAACCACCTCGCCAAGCACTGAGTAGTATTCTAAAATCAAGGAGTCTACTTTAAATGGGCTCATTTGTCCCTTCACTAGTTCAAAGTCCTAGGGTGAGTTCTGCTCATATGATGAACAGGTGCGTATTTCCTTCACCCACATATAATTTTTTTCCTGAAAAAGATACCTCCATGCTGGTCATTTCTACCTGCAAAGAATCACAAAGGTAGAAACCATCTTTTCTTTCCTTCTCTTTAGAAACAGAAACAAAACAAAGAAAAAGGAAAACTTTGCATCTTTCTAGAAACACAAGGACGAAGACAAATGACAGCCCTGTGGTTGGAACTGGCGACTCCCTGTGTCAAGCTGTGGTTCGCATTTAGGCCTCAGTACAGCTGACCACAGCTTGGCTTCCTTTCCAGGAAGGAAGCATGCATGGCTCCAAGCCCATACCTGGAAGTGGGTTACGATAAGACGGTCTTCCTCAGGCAACGAATTGGCTTTTCCTTCTTCCATCGAATCTTGAGAGGTGCCAGAAACTTAGTAAAAATTGCTCCTGACACATCCAAAAAATACTTGCATAGTGTATAGTAGAATGCCACATTTTGCAAAGATGTAAAAATGTACTGAAATTTAATATGACATGGGGTTTATACTGCCCCCCCCACACATACACAGAGGCACAGATATAAATGTCTATTTTACATCACTGGGAATTGAACCCAGGGATCACTAACTAGGTAAGTATGTGATCATTAAGCTACCACTCCAACCCCATATATCAAGTTAATTGCCTTCAGTGGGGTTATTTTTGGGAAGAGAATGTCTTTGTTTAGAAAAAAATGGGTTGCAACCTACTTAGCGTTTGGGAAGAGTGTTTCTAAAATCAAAGCAACAGAAGGTAGCCATTTTGAGCAGAAAAGAATGGGGGTGCCCAAGAGAAGCGGGGTAAAGGGCAGCAAGGTTGTGTGAGACTTGTGTTTAGAGTGGTGAGAAGTCAGGCTGGGAAAGGTCTACTCAATGAGCTTCTGTTTCCTGCACAATATATCCCTACAAACAAGTTTATGAGCCATGAAGTATTAAATTTTAAAATTAATTGTAAAAGATTTATTTGTCCTTCTGTCTTTGAGCCATGTTAGAAAAGAGGCTTAGATCAAGAGAAGAGAAGAATAAGAAAGCAACTTGGAATCTGAAATTACCTTGGATTGCAGAAACTTCTGGGAAGTGACACAGTTCCCGAATTGGGCAATGGAAGTTTTCCAGGAACTGGAGCAATAGGTAGTTTGTTTTATAGTCATCTAAATCCCAAAGGACTACCAAACCATTGCTAATGCCTGGTTGATTAATGATTCACTAATACAGACATGGTAAATATTTTAAATTAAATGAGAGAAACAATTTATCATTTCATTGATTATAAAAGGCTTTTCAGATCTCTCACACACTCACATACACGTGTGTGTGTGCACACAACCACACAATTCCACATTAAGTTGATGGGGAGTGGCGACCATCTTCCATCCCTGTAGTAGTGGGGTAGCTTAACGAGAACGTTCTTCTGTCTTGTGGATCCATGCACAGTTGTGGGATAGAATCTAGAGCATAGTTGGGACACAATGAACAGAGAGAGCTACAGGCAAAGATATTTACATAATCAGGAGACTGTTCTTGACAAAGAGGCTATTGAGATGGGGAAAGACATTTATTTATTTTTATTTTTGCATGGGAGTGAAAACTGATTATAGCCTTCAAATCCTTTTAATGCACAAACCAACAATCAATGAACACAGAAAGCTGTTGAGAAATCATTGTGCCTCAGCCTTCTCATTTCAAAGATGAGCATGTGCAGGGACTTCCGAGTCTGTACACAAGTTAGTGCAGGTCATTGGGTTTCACAGGTTGACGCCGTCGGCTCCTCAGCTGGTTTTCAGCTGAGGATTTATCACGGTGATGGAGTTACTTATTGTGAAGTGCGATGCAGTTACCCAATATAAACTTACTTCTCCTTGCAAATATAACCCAAGTCACTTCACGTCAGTGTTTAGCTGAAAAGTAGGATCTGTTTCTCACTCTAATGTGGAAATATGCACTGAGATGTGCACACCAACCCACACAGCCACCCACGTGCCTTTCACCTTCTTGTTCAAGCAAAATGAGATCACTGGTGTAGCTGAGGGAAAACAACTTCAGAAGACATCGATGTTTCATATCCTCAACAAAAGGTGAGAGCTGAAAGGTAAAGAACCTTTTTTTTTTTTTTTTTTTTTTTTTTTGTCTTTCTTCCCCATGGTTTTACTCCTGATATCACTGTAACTGATTTTGGTACCCTGGATATCGTATGTATGTGTACTGGAACTAGGGAAGGGAAGGGGAACATCAAAACTGAGAGACAAAGATAAAGAGACAAACCGATGCAACAGCAATACTTATAAAACTATATGGTATAAACCAATTCTACAACTCACACGGAGAAATGAAATGGGGAGAGACGAAGTTGGGGGGAAAATGGATAAGAAGTTGGATAAGAAATATATATGTACTGCCTTATGCATGAAACTGTAACCCCTCTGTATATCACTTTGACAATAAAGAAATAGTTGTGTTTTTTTTTTTTTTAAAAAAAGAACGTATAGAAGAATTACTGGGGAAATACAAATCAACATTCTGTGAAAGCACATCCTAGTTATTTTGAGGTTCATAAGGTAA
Source organism: Perognathus longimembris pacificus (assembly GCF_023159225.1). Taxonomy (NCBI): domain Eukaryota; kingdom Metazoa; phylum Chordata; class Mammalia; order Rodentia; family Heteromyidae; genus Perognathus; species Perognathus longimembris. The sequence continues at coordinate 4,731,059 of NC_063163.1, forward strand.
ATGTAACCATTCATCTTGGCAAAGATTCCCTTTGTGAATGCTCTTATGATTGGTTACATGTCAATAACATTCCTGATGGCCAAACTTGAAGAGTTTCATTCTAGTATTAATATTCTTCCCAATTCAATTACCTATTTCCAAATATATGTTGTAATCTGTTTACTTTTCTGAAATAAAACAAAATGCCAAACCCTCAATACAAAACAAAAGCAAACAACACTTTGTTACCAATGCAACTCAATCCAGGTGCTTTTGCAGTAAACCTGGCACATCTCAGAAAACCTACCACTGGAATGCGATCTGCTGCTTCTTCCCCTGTTAGCTATTTTCTCTCTAGACAAAGAGATCCTATAGTCTCACTTCTAATTTGTGGGTTTAGTACAGTGTCTAGAACATGGTAGAGGACAAATAATTATTTCCTTAACACAGCATGTAATTCTGCAAACAGATGCCTGGTTAATTAGCCACACTTGCCATGTTTTCACTGTGGTGTTTTGAAATCTTTCATTGCTTCCTATTGTGGGTAACACCAATGACCTACCTGGCTTTATGTTGGGTTTTCTTTTTTAACCGTATGCCTCTCTTGTCAGTGTAGCCTCGCCTAACACCCAGTCTCGTCCTGTACATGCCTGTAGCCTCTATTTCTCTGCAGACAGACAAAGACCCCAGTGCCCAGTCCAGCACTGGGGAAGATACTCCGTCCTGCACCTAGCGGGGCCCACACAGCTTCCTCCCAGCTCATTTCCTGCAAATGATGGTAAGAAATAATCATGGCTCTGTCTGTCGTAACTGTGAGAGCAGTTCCCTCAGCACCTCAACGCATGTGGATCCCCTCCACTACCTCCTAATTCCTTTCCCTTCCTAACTGGGCCCAGTCATCTTCACCAGACATCCCCGAGTGGCGCAGGGTTAATCCGTGCAGTTAGGTGGTTTTAGGGATTGGAATCGTGTCACAGGTTAAACATCAATGTGAGGCCCTCACAAGCACTTGTTAAATATACATTTAGTTGCGTAGATTGTGATTAAAAATGGAATACTTGGGGCAAGGTGATTGTAACACAATGGAGCAGGAATTCCCAGGGCCTCTTCCTCCTCAGGGAAGGCAAAGAGGAGGAGGTTTCATTGGAGCCCTCTCTCAGGAGCAGGTCTCTGCCTCCTATCAAGTAGATTGCCTTGTGTTTTTATTTTTACCTTGAAATCTTTTCAACAGAGATTTGTTGATGTGTTTCCTGCTAAGTGGAATATTTCTTTTTTTTTTTTAAAGAACGGTTTCCTATAGACAAGCTTTTTCACACATTCAGAGAGAGAGAGAAAAAAAAAAAACCCTGAAAGATGAAGATGATTATTCATTTTTTGCTTCCCTCCAAGGTTTTCTGGAAAGATATAGCCTAGAATCTACATCAGCTGACAGAACTATTTTTAAAACTCGGAAGAGTAGGGAACAGAAAAAGATCTTAATTCCAGAGTTCAGGTCCAGCACGTGGTGACCTAAAGCCTGCTGGTGAAGTACAAAGTGTAGGACTGCTCCCGCCCCTCAGAACTTGATGATACAGACAACACCCCGTGCACTACTGAATGGACTTGGCCCATGCGGGGAAACTCAGGAAGGATTCATCTTCTACCCCATGCTGTGAAAAGACAAACAGCCACATACTTGCCAGTGTTCAGAGACAGAATTTACAGGCGTTGGTTTATAAAGTTAGTCGTATTACTTATAGGGCCTTGGAGATTTTTTTTTTAAAGCCAAGGGTAATTAGGTCATCAAAATCCATGACTAACTAAAAGCCATCCTAAGTATCCACAAATGTCTGTTTATGACTCTATGTGTGTGCCGTGTGTTTGTGTTTGTGTGTATGTGTGTACACATATGAGAGAGCACTGTGTGTTTGAAAAGGAGAGAGAAAAAGACAGAGAAGGAATAAAGAGAGCAAATGGGGGCCAACCATAGATTGTGGGTCACTGCAAGGAGACTCTGGGAGACACGTCTTCAACGTTCACCTGCTGAGGCGCAGACCAGCCTGCGCTGACTGTGGAGCAGGTGCATCATGGCGTCCTGAGTGATCTCCTCTGCAGAAGCAGGCAGGGAGGAGAAGACAGGCCCATCCCACCACACCTCTGTCATCTTAGCTCCTTTCAGTGGCCTGCAATCGTTCACCCTGAGGGGTCGTGGGTACAGACAGGGGTGGGGTGGCCTTTGGCACCATGGAGAAGCTTCAATCCCATGTTCCGTTTTCACCGGCTCCATTCAACGAATGAGTGCAAACCCACAAAGAACAGGAAGTAAGGAAGAGGTAAGTGTAAATCCTCACGTGGGAGCTCCAACCTCTTTTCTGCAAATATTTTATATTTATAAAATAACTTCGTATTTTCCAGTGTGAGCATGAACATTCTTTTGCCAACATTTCTAAATTCCTTTTTTTTTCTTTTTCTAAATGTGGTGCAATTTGATCACTTGCCAAGTATTTAAGATACCTCCGTTGTGGAATGACCATACTTTCCCCTAAATACTCACTTCAAATGGTTAAAATTTATTTACAGTGGAAGTATATGCCTGTGGATGAGATACTAAATTTCATCTTACTTTGTTTTGTTCTTCAAACTGTGTAAAATCTTTCTTTGATTCTAAAACCATTAAAATAAAGAGGCCCCCTATTATCACACAACTGAGGAGTCTGATGTGAAAAACTACAAAAATAAATTCTTTTCACATTAAAAATTTTCATAATTGTTTTTACACCAAAAGTTCCCAACATTTGTTCCATAAACTATTCCGTATATATAATGTAACCAAAAAAGTTGCTGCAGACAAAATTTCAGTCAAAATACCTTTAGTTTTTGATGTGTGAATCAGAAGCATAAAATCACATTCTAAGAAAAAAAAATCTGTAGACATGGTAGCAGAAGAGAAAGAATTGAATACCCACACTGAGGAAGTAGAAAAAGAAAGAAAATGTGATTTCAGTGAGCCTCATGAACTTACACTGTCATAGGGAAGATACGAACTGATTTCCTGGATGACAACGGAGGGATATTTTGCCATTGTTTATTTTATGGCTAAGGATGTTTCTTTAAAAGAATCAGCTTTCATTTTATTTCCAATTGCTTTGCACGTATTCTATGGCATGCAGCACATTCTGAACCCGCTTATTCCCCGTGACACTAACATAGCAATCTTCTTAGCCTTTAGGAATCTTTTGCTGTTGCTTCTCCCTTTTGCAATGGTAGGAGTCAGCACAGTGGCTGTCACAGTGACAAGGGTTTAATCTGTAAAAACCAGCTCAAGTCAACATTAGAGAGCACAAACGTTTATTCCCTCTCTTCCTTCCCTAGAAAGTGACCTTTAGGAGAAGTCCATGGTGAGAATAATCATGACATCCATAACCTCCATTCTCCATTTTTTTTCTTAAATTTATAATGATTAGAAACAATTTAAAGACAATTTAATTTTTAAGAGAAAAAATTTACAGAGTTATGTTCTTGAGATGACTCTATAAGACATGTACTTTAAACCAAAGTCTCAAAAAGAGTTTATCTACTTAGATTTATTTTTTAAGAAGTAAGTGATTAGGTCAGTTGATTGTAAGAGGTTCACAGTATGACCAGGTTCTCAATACCTGTACTCCAGTTAGGACCTCCCAGATACAGAGTACAACTTCCATGAAGCCGGTATGCATGAGGGCAGCTGTTTCCTAGCATGAGGGCATCGGAACTCCGGAGCGAGCAGAGCCTGACTGTTACCATCTCTGTGCTCCACCAGTCTGTGCCCAACAACATCAGATGCCATTTGTTTTACTCAAGGGGACAAGGATGACAACTAGCAACTTGCCACCGAGAACGGGCAAAGCTGACTGTGCTGGAAAATAACGAGAGGGTGAAGAGTTTCAGCAGTCCTCTGGAGTTAGACAGTCAGCGGAATGGTCTGTACCAAGAAATCCCCACTCTAAAAAACATAAAGAGTAAAAACATCCCAGTAGTGTATGCAGTATTGAACACAGCTTTTTAAGACTTGAAGATACGTTAGACATAGAAGAAAAATCAGAAAAAAAAATATAGGAAACAATCAAATGTAAGAGGAATTTATATGATCTTTAGGACTGTATTTGAATAACCAAGTATACAAATTAGAGGGATACCTGAAAAAGAAGACATAATGCTAGAAGCATAGAAAATAAATTGTTGACGAAAGAGTTGATAACCTCCTGAATATTATAAAAATAAATACATAAATAAAGCCCATTCAGGCACAGGGAATTCACAGAACATCTAACAGGCCAGATTATGAAAAGAACCTAACCATAAAATAGTATATTTAACACAATAAAGAGTATTGAATACTATAAGGAAAAAAAGAAAACATCATATACAAAGGAAAAATTGTCAGAATAACAGCAGATTTCCTAAGATAATTCTTAATATCAAGGTGGGCTTTGAATAAAGTTTTCAAGCAGAGATTGATAGACAATAATGCAAAACCAGAATACTCTATTCAGTAAAATTATCCTAAACTACAAATAAAAATATGAATGACAAACAAAAACTAAAGCAATTTACTAAACCAGCTGTACAGAAGAGGCTCCAAAGCTCTGCATACGGAAAAGGAAAATGAACTTAATATTGAAAAAATCGGACATATCAAATTCCATCAGATGAGCAGTCAAGCAAATAGAGAATAAAGAATAGAGAGTAAAGGGCTGGGGATATGGCCTATGGCAAGAGTGCTTGCCTTATATACATGAAGCCCTGGGTTCAATTCCCCAGCACTACATACACAGAAAATGTCCAGAAGTGGTGCTGTGGCTCAAGTGGTAGAGTGCTAGCCTTGAGCAAGAAGAAGCCAAGGAACAGTGCTCAGGCCCTGAGTCCAAGTTCCAGGACTGGCAAAAAAAAAAAAAAAAGAAAAAGAAAAGAATAGAGAATAAAGAAAAACAATTAATGGAACTAACAAATTGGCAGAAATTACTATACCACTATCTATTTTGCCATTCCTTACTAAGTAACTTAATTTTACAGATAAAAATCTTAAAATGCCAAGTTGAATCACAGGCAACACCCAAACATGTCCTTCTGTTTTTGACAAGAAAGACATCGATCAGACAGAAACAAATATTGTCTTAGGGTAAAAGCTAAAAACAGTTTGCCAGACAAATTGATTCTGAGTGAAGGATCTCTCCCGTGTGGAGGTTAGATCTAAAACATAAGAATCCATGTAAACGTGAACATGTCTTTGATCAAACAGACTGAATTACATTTTAGGCAAGAATGAGTTTTCATGGCATCAGCATTTTCAACAATTAAGAAACTGTTGGACAAAGAATAGCAAGAATGGTCAGATTTAGTAAATCTTAGCAAAAAGGTTTTGTGAGAACTGTAGGAAAACTTGGCAAAATTGTATTCAACACAAACCCGCGTACTTCCTGCCTAACAGGTCATTGTGTTGTTTTCAGAAGTAAAGTGTTGCCCATGGTTAGAAGTCACTATGCCCAGTGGTAGCAAAGAATAGGGAACTTGTTAACTAAGAGAACAGTGTTGTGGGTGAAGACAAGGGAAAAATCATACCTACTAGCAAAGTTAAGAGGTTTGCAAAAAAGTACACAGACATAGTTGAAATAATATGTGATCCCTTTGTTCCGGTTCAGAATGACTTTCAGACAGCATTTATTATAGCCTGTGATTGTTCAATAAATAGAATGTGTACAGAGGGGAAAAGTTGAATGGACTCATTGGGATATGAGCGCTGCAGCAACCACTGATGTTAATGGGAGTTGTGCGTCAATCTCTGCTTGTGCTACCAGGCCGGGCTAAGCCAGAACATTGAAGGCTTTTTTTTTTTTTTTCTGTCTTATAAACTGAGAATTTCTGACTGTGCTGATCTGTAGTAAACAATTTGAGTTTCCTTTTGAGCTCCTTCCATTCCATTTGCAAGAATTAACACCAGTGGAAAACTGTGATGAATGTGGTATACCAAAAGACTTCTTAACCTTCAAATTTGTAGTCATAATATATTTTCTTTAGGAAGCTCTCATCAGCTAAAGAACAAGTTCTAAAATACACAAATTCCTCTCATCATCATATAGCTCACAAGAGAATCTGTGCCTTCAAGGAATATTTAGACTTTGCCAGGAATGGAAATAGGGTAGATTTTATTTTGAACTATCCAATATTTTATTCAAATTAAATAAATCCTGTGCCTGGATGTCTGTATAAACAGAGCTTTTCCAAATAGAGCCATAAATAGAAGTAACGTGGAGGAGGGGAAAAAAAAGAACATTTAAATGAATACTTGAGGTAAAAGTAAGACCCGTTTATTTACCTGAATCCTATCTCTTATATAAAATTTAAAGATTATTATGAGAGGTTGTAGTAGTTTTTTATTTGAACTTAGTTCAGTGGATGGTTTGTTGATATTGGATGCAAGTATTTTCCAATCAATTGGGTACAGCTTTTCTAAATTGACCAAAATGATTGCATTATTTTATTGAGAAGAATTGAGTAGATCAGTGAGTTGTTATTTCTTAAAGTTGTCATATATTCTGAGATCTTCAGTCACAAAGTTGTGTGTGTGAAAACAATTAATTATCTCCTTCAAATTATTCCAGTACTGATTAAATCCTGTGTAAACTAGATTGTGAATACTAGATTTAAGTGATGAGGGAGATGATGCAATTGCAGTAAATACTAACAATAATATGCAAAAACGATGTTCTTTATTACGTTTCAACAGTACTGGGCTTTGAATTCAAGTTTCCATGTGCTAGAGTAATGCTTTATCACCTGACCAACTTCTGCAGCCCGGCGTTTTGCTGGGCAAAGGGTAAATTTTTTGCATGGGCAGAAATTCTGGATAAGAATATTCAAAGAGGGCTGGGAATGTGGTAGAGCACTTGCCTATTATGCATGAAGCCCTGAGTTCAATTCCTCAGTATCACGTAAGTTGAAAAACAAGGACACTGTAACTCAAGTGGTAGAGTGCTAGCATTGAGCAAAAGGCATTTAAGGACAGTGCTCAGACCCTGAGTTCAAGCCCCAGGATGGGGAAAAGAAAAGAATATTCAAAGAAATATGTAAAGTGTGAAACACACAGTGACTAAAATAGTATGATGCTATGATGCTTAATGTAAAACACAAAGTTATGAATCAGAGAATTTGGGGAAATCATGATTTGATTCTCTATACTGTGTTTCATTCTGGTGAAACCCAAAGGGCAAAGAAGTTTGTATAATCCTCTGTTCTTCTCCAGTTAATTCTGCCCTAATATAATTAGCCATCCTACCTCGTGTGCATGACTGAAATTCTGCATAAACTCATTTTCCTTTCTGTAGGCTTCCAGCTTTGAGTCCAGTTTCCTTCCTGAAACAAGAACGAACATTGATCAGATCGTTGACTGTTGTTGATTACAGTGCTCAAATAGCTCTGCATTAAATATAAGGTAAATCCAGATCCCCTCAAAGAATCAAAAAATCATCTCTGCCCACAGTGTTTGCTTCCTCCTGGGTGTCATTCCTGTTATCATGCCTCGCAAGCCTTCCAGAACCTATGACTGTGGGTGGCATCTTCCTTCCATGTCACTTACACACTTAGTTTTACTAATGTGAAATCTAAAGGGAATGCTACAACTATTCCATGCTGTTATGTGAACAGAAACTGTAAATGATTTTTAGAGCTAGGTTTAATAATTATTCAGTGAAAATAACAATAGATCTGAGTAATTAAATCAGAAAATTAAAGCCATTTCAATCTAAAGGAATACCATCTGAAGGTAGACATTTACAGCCTAGTCTAGTAATTTTATTTGTTCCAAATCAAACTATTTAAAAAATTAGTAATTGTTGAAGCTGGTAACATAGTTCCATTCAACTGCTGTCTGCTTGATATATGTTTACAACTTTTCAAAGTAGTAAGGTAAAGAATGCCTGATCCATCCATTTAAAAAATAATAATAAAATGCATGGGAAGTTCACAAACTAACTTACATTTATATTTGTCCTAAAACCTGTGTTTATGTATGGACGTCTAATTTTTATTTCCCTGAATTCATTACTATTCAATGCTCTTTTAGGCTTAAGTTAACTCAGTGAGAATAAACTAGATCAGAACATCCCTGAAACTTTTTCAGTACTTTGATGATGGGAAGTAAATGTGTCAAAATGTCATCAAAATTTGAACACCATCTATCTCAAAGTCAGAAATTCTGCATATGTTAGTGCATGTTTAACAGGGACTACTTCCAGCTGTGGCATGAGACTTACATGTCAGTGAGTTTTCGGCAGTAAAAATATAATTACTGTGACTTTCAGCAATATATTCCTTTCATTTATTTTTTTATAGAAGAAAATAAATGTCAACACCAAGAGATTATCCACACAAAGAGTCAGAATCTATGGCAGGTCTTGCTTGACTGCTTAAAAGACAACGCAAGCAAAATGCATGCAGTAACCTGACTGTAACCATGGCATGGGAGAGAAAATGTGGTTGTCTCCATAATCCACATGAGAGTGTTGGAGTTAGATATGCACAGCCCCTGTAATGTCTCTGACCAGTAATTTGACTTCCAACAATGGCAGCTAGCTTGAGGCATACATCAAGGAGAATATGCTTGCTGGATCAATTTAGATATGGTAAGACAAGGTTGTGCACACATTACTACACAGAAAGGAATGCAGCCTCCGCAAACCACGCGGCACAGGAGAATAATTCTTGTGTAGCAAGGCAAAAGTGAAGGGGAAACATTTACCCGGGGCGCTTTATTTGCTGTGCAAATCCCTGATGCTGCCTTGGGTCAGAATGCAAATAGAAGCAACAAGAATTTTCCTACAGCACATAGTAACCTATTCGAGAGATGCGTGAAACGCAATTAATAATCATCCTAAGAGAAGTAACTTAGGTAGCAACACTGTAGCTTTCTGTGCCAAACACTTGTCTTTATTACATGAAAACTTCTCTTGCACCTGCGCATTACTTTGAAGTCCCTACAAACCAAGAAACATATCTTCTTTTGTCCTCAGGAAAAGAAGTTTCTCCATCACAGACATGGAAACAGAAGAGAAGATACAGACTCCACAATGGGGCTTTCAGTGTCCGGTAGTAGAAATGATGTGTAGCAAAATTAAAAAGGAGCAATAAATAGAGTCAATCTGGTAGAGGAAGAGAGTTAACTAGATCTCCTTACATATGCTTTACTGAGATGGATTGTATGGAGACAAGTCCCTGGAGATGTTTGCTGTGTTATCATTCTTTCTCTCCATGTGATTTTTCTCTCCCAAATACCATAGGGAAACAATAAACCCAAACCCAAACCAAGACACTGAATAATGTTAAAGCAACGTTAAATACTAAGTCCTATTGATTTAATGCTTTTAGATTACATTATGCTACTCTACCCTACCTCCCCACACTTCATATATTGTGTTCCTTTCCTCAGTTCCCTAAACGTGACTGTATTTGATGATGGGGTTTAAAAAAAAAAAAAAAAAGATCACTAAATCAAAATAAGGTCGAAGAGGTGAATCCCAACCCAACGTCCCTGATGTTCTTCTTTGAAGAAGAAATGTGGACACCAGATCCACGTGCAGGGTGTGTCCATACGGGGTGAAGCCTCAAGGAAAGACGACCACCTGCAAGCCCCGCTGACCAAGGCTGTAACCAAGCCCGTCCTCGATTCCCGAGGAGGAACTCCAGGGGGTTCCTGATGTCAGAACTTCTACACTGGGACTGGGCTGCTGGGGACCGGCCCAGTATGTCTGTCTGTGTTCAAGACAATAAAGGAGACAACGCAAAACCGCCTTCCAAATTCCACTCAGAAGTGTTCACATTTACTATAATAATAGCAGATAAATGTTTACTCCCTAGCAAAGGAAACAAAGCACTCAATTATTAAGATTGCACAGCGTTCCCTCTGCTCTCCTAGGAATAGGAAGGAAAAAAAATGAATTGTTTCAAGGGAAGTTCAATACACTCCAGTGGATTCTTAAAAATACAATTTGATTTCACACTGGAAACCCAAATGAGCCTGAGAGGAAGGGTTTACTGGGGAGATCTTATCCTTGTGTTTATATTTGTTGCAAATGATTTTTTTTTTTTTACATCAGATGAGACATGTGCAAAATTTTAGGCATTAATTTTCTAAGACCATGAAACCCTCTGGGTAATTTTTTTTTTCATTTCCTTAACAGATAGTTTAGTTTTAAATTACATACTTTCCCTTGGCAAAGTGAGGACTGAAAAGCTTGCTATAACATTGATTTGGCATCTACATAAAAGAAACCTTTGTAGAAAGTTGCATTAAGCAAGAAGTCTGCTTCCCCTAGCACAAGTTTAAAAATTAAAATGTCACTCAGATCTGGGGAACACGCTTTGCCACAGTATTCCTCCCAAATCATATTCACCTTTGTAACTGTCATACTTAAGAAAGAAAAATCTCTTTACTGCTAACTACATATTTTGGAGAGATTGTGGGTACTCAAACTGCTACTGGACATGACCATTTTAATCCAATATAACGTATAGATTCTTAAGGTTTTTGTTTTTTTCCTACCCAAAACTCAAATAAATAAGAGTTATTTTCTCGCAGTGCTCATGGAGTGAAGGCAAGGAGAAGTTTCCCTCATATCTCCTCAGTCTTTTATCTGACACAACAAATTCAACGATCAGATGCCTGGGTGTGAATTAGTTAGTTTAAGTTGAGGGGATGGGTGGGGTTGGGAGAGATGGAGAAAATAATGACTGTATGACATGGATGAAGATGAGTTGTATTGGAAACCTGACATGATGGACTGAAACCCTTTTGTACTGAAGGGTAATAAATACATAAAAGTACTAAAAAATAAATTAATTAGTGTAATTACATGTCTTGTCTACATGTAAATAAAGTTCCTTTATTTTAGAATCAGTTATCTGACTATGTAACAATAAAAATCGAGCAAAGCTTTCACTAGCATTAAGTATATCTAAAGTATTTCAGACATGTTAATGGTAAAGGTGGTCTGCTACTCTCTAGAAATAAATTTGAAATGCTTGAGTTGAAATGTATTCAAAGTCAAACAAGCAATAGTTGGCTAAGTGTGTAATACATGTTTTAGTTCTATCTCTGTTGGAGGCAAAAGTAACAAGATTGTCTGCTAAAGCAAAATTTCCCTAGTTTAACATGTACTCATTTGTATGTTGAATTCTTTGAAGTTTTACAATGTGTAAGGTTTACTTAGATGGACTGTTAAGAAAAAATACATGGTTTTGTGTCTACTTTTGCATGAATTTGATACATCACCATGGGAACAACAGTCATATAATGCATTGTCTTCACAAATTTCCTCCTGCTCCTCTATTTTTGAGTAGCAATGCCTAATATACATACCTTCTGAACATATGCTGAATTGAACACCACCGTATCACTAACTACAGCTGTTAGGTTTAACAGCTGCCTTCTGCAGGGTAGAAACGCTGTACTCGTTGGACACAACGCTCGATTTCATCTTCCTTCCAGCCCCCGACGGCCCATACTCCCATCCCTGCTTCCGCAAACTTGTCTATTTTCATCAAAAAGTTACACGCAATCATGCAGTAAAGATTATATGTGGAATTGTGGTTTCGTACGACTGAAATCCTGTGGTATGTGTTCTTTTCTTACCACCTCCTTTTGTTCACAATAATGCCCTCCATGTTATCTACGCTCTTGTAAGTGATAGGAGTCTCTTCTAAATTCCATGACATTCCACAGCTTCTTGTATACACCGTACATTTCCTTGTCTACTCATGTGTTGTGTCTGAGTTTCTATATTGTGACTAATTTCCTAACTAACACGAGCAGGGGAATCTCTTTAATGTCCTTCTTTCAATTCCTTTTTCTAAGAAAAGTAAAATATACTTCATTTCCATATACTTATTCTATTAAATATCCCGCTAACTTATAAGATTTTGATATTACATACATATACGTTATATTATGTGATCGCAAAATAAAATGTTTTTGATAATGTGTAGCAGTAAAATTCAATTGTTTTAATTAATACATTGCAATATAATAGTTATAGCAGTAATAGGAATACAGCATTTAAAATTGAAGTGATGGGTGGTTTGGGGAGAGATGGAGCATTATTTATGAAAGGGATGCCATTGACCAAGATATGCTGTGGCTATAAACTGACATGCTGGATTGAAGCTCCTCTCCATCTACTTCAGGATAATCGGTATATAAATGAATACATGTAGACATAATTAAAACATTACATGTTTCCTGTTGGTCTTTCAGTGTAAGGAACTAGCTGACTGTGTTCTTGGAGGACATGGATTCTGTCTGTGTGTTCTAATACACTACTTTTCATATAATGGTTGTTTCCTAATGGATTTTATTTCTTAAGGAATATTCATCTAGAACTGGGATAGAGAATCATAAGGTAGCTGTATGTTTAATTTTTGAGACATTGCCATATTTGTTGTATACTTGAATTAATTTACATTACCATGAAAGATGTCAATGTTCTTCGCTCTCCAGATCTTAACTGTAGTCTTTATTTTGTTTATATAATAAGTACTCTAATGAGGGAGAGGTGGTATTTCATTGTGATTTTCATTTGCATTTTCCTGATTGTAAATGTTAATCAGTGAGTGCTATATTGGCTATATTTGTATATCTACAATGTAGAAATGGGTATTCAACTTATTTTTCCAAGTTTTAGTCAGATTGTTTTTGGCTTCATAAACGGAGGAGACTCTTATTTGTATTTTACTTTTAATCCTTATCAGATGTTTGGAGATTATTTTTCCCATTCCATCAGTTGGCTTTCACTCTGTTGATTATTTTCCCTGCTGTATACAAGATCTTTGTTTTACATAGTCCTGCGTGCCTAATTTTTTTTGTTGTTGTTGTTGTTGCTTGTCTAATTTTTTTTGTTGTTGTTGTTGTTGCTTGTCTAATTTTTAGTTTTGGTTCCTGTGCTTCTAAATTGAATCTAGCAATTCATTCCTAAAAACAATGTCATGAGCTTTTCTTGAATTTTAGAGTGGGCTAAAAGTTTATTTTGCACTTTTAATTTTTGTTAATTAGAAACACAGTAGCTATTTAGTATAAATAAATGAACTTTTATATGAACTGACTTTTTTTTTTTTTTGGCCAGTCCTGGGGCTTGGACTCAGGGCCTGAGCACTGTCCCTGGCTTCCTTTTGCTCAAGGCTAGCACTCTGCCACTTGAGCCACAGTGCCACTTCTGGCCGTTTTCTGTATATGCGGTGCTGGGGAATCGAACCTAGGGCCTCATGTATACGAGGCAAGCACTCTTGCCACTAGGCCATATCCCCAGCCCCCATGAACTGACTTTTTTAGTCTTTACAATCTAACGACGTTTTTAACCTCAGACCTCAGATTTTAGGATAATTTCAGTAGGAAAGCCTAAGCTCCGGGCCCTACTTGATAAAGAAGCGCTGTATCAGGAGTCACACGTTTGTTCCTTTGTTGTTGTTGTTTTTTTTTTTTTTTAGATATTTTCTTATTGTTTTTCTTTTATGTTATTTATTTTTATTTGCTTGTTTATTTATTAGTTTGTTTCGAGGTGGAGTCTCAGGATAACTTTTTTGGCACTGCTCTGAGACCACAATCCTTTTGTCTCTGCCCGCCTACTCCATGAGATTGCAGGCACGCGCCACGGTGCCAACGTCATGCGTATTTCAGTTCTAAGCTGTATTAATACAACATAACCAACAACAAAAAAAAATCAATGTCTCTACCGTTTCTGTGAAATCAAAGATATTTTGAGATGAACTGAGATAATATGAAACGCATGTTGGGCATACGCATAGAAATTCATATCGGGAGAAAAAAGATTGTCTAGGAAAAAAGGCTTGGAAATTTCCTTGTGGAAAAAAAAATTAGTTATGACCTATTTAGTTGTGAAGAACTAATGTGTAGAAAAATCTTAGATTTAGGAATTTGGCTGTGAGGAAAAATTATATTCATTTTCCACGCTAAACACCATTGCAGTAAACAGTGAATGCATTCTAGAAGTCAATGCCAGAGTGAGAACGTTGTTTTTCTGAGTTCAGAGTTTGGCCCTGAAATCTGGCCTCCAAACTGATCGCTGTGCCTTTCATGAAATCCTCAGGTCACCGCTCTCCTCACCTGGGAGATAACTCTGCCATCCACTGTCCCAAGGCGCTTCGCGAAAAATGAAAATGTGCCTCCTCTCAGGTCTTCAACTGCAGTCAGTCAGACTGCACTGGAAAGGAGAAGTGAGAGATTGATTATTCCTGCCAGTGGGTCTCTTCTCGGGAGCATCAAATTGGAACTTGGTTACAGTGGAATTTCTAGACTTCTGAAACTCAACCAAGGTAACATTCTACATAATACATGGATGATTTCTGTTTGTTTCATTCTCACTGGTTATTGCTTTTTAAAAAATTATGCTACTGTTTTCTATTCATCTTACATGTCAGAACTACCATAAATTTGTTAATTGCTATGTCATATTTTTTATTCAATAAGAAAACAAAATAAAAATACATCCAGCCTAAACTGGGACTCTAATCTTCTAATGCAGTTTTTGCATTTTACAAATGATTCATGTTTACATTTGCTCCATAAAATAAGAATCTTAAAGGTGTCATGAAACCATGCAGATATTCGAAGCTGTCTGAAGATCTTTATAAGGGAGAAAGTTCTAATCCTTCTAGAAACAGGATTAGGAATATTGAAACCTTAATAGTTCTTGAACACAGTTACACTCATAGGGTTTGGGAAGGAATTTTTTTCTTGAGTTAACACTGTTCCATGTGGATACGTGGAAGGGTAGGAACACACAAAGTTAGTTACAAAGTGGTACTCATTAGCAAGGACTGCAGTTTGCACATTCCATGCAGTGTGTCCACGTGAGTGTCCATAGGGCATGCATTTCTTTGCTTGTTTCTTCATTTTCTCCTACACGGTCATAACACGATCATCACCTCATGGCATTACAATTCCCATAAGAAACTCCATTGTCAAATGTACTCTATGGCATACCATTTTCACATTATAGGGATTTGATTTGATCCCCCCCCCCCCCCCGGTCCCCATCAGATTTAATGAACCTCTTCTTCGAATGATATGCGCTCATTGTCTTTGCTGAGATTTTTTTAACATACCTGAGAGGATGTTTGTCGTGTGCATGAGCTTTGGTCCTGTGTGTTCGTAAGAGGAAATTTTTTTTTCCTGCCCAGAATTTTCTTTCGAAAAATTCAAAGAGAAAAGGAGAGTATTCTCATTTATTCCAAGTGATTCTGGCAATACTGTGTTCTTTCTAACACTGTCTCATAATCTAAAACGAAGTAATTAATTTATTGAGTCTTATGAAAACAACAGTCTGTGGAGCATGGGAAAAGCCACCAGTTCTGAAACATGGAATTATTCATCTAGGAGCAGCTGAGACTGGCTGATGAATTGCCTGACACCTAGTGAAAATTACTTTCTAGTAATTGGACTTCTGCTTTCTAAATGTAAACTAGATCATATACAGTCAGGATGATATGAGAGAAGTCACAATAAAGGTGCACAACATATGGAAAATTGTTTTTACCTGCCTTGCAGGGATAAAATAGGAGATTTTATTAATGGAGCACAAACAAGATTTAGGACAGCTTGATGTTGAAAACTGACTTATTACATGCAATTCTGCACAGAACAAATGGAATGATGCCCTGGAGAATTAAGTTACGTCCCGGAAATTTAGCATTTTGATATTTAGAATGTGTGGGGCAAATGGGCAGAAAACCCATCAAGATATTTAAGGCAGATTTAGGTATGACAATCAGGTGTTGGCTCTTCCTTCTTTCTTTGCACTCTAACTCAGCATAGTAACCATATGATAAAAAAAAACATTTAAAAATAGGCAAATGAATTTTAACATCATCCTTTTCTAGTGTTGATGGCTTGAGTTGTTCTTTGAGCTCTTAGGGGAGAGACACAGATTTTCTTTAATCCATTAGTGGAAAAAGACGAGAGAGCGGAAATCTGAGCTGGGTTAATTCTGGCGGCCACTTGCCTGTCCTGGACTCAGAAATTTTTGGAGGAAGAAAGAAAGCAAATCGCCACAAGTTTCCATCACCCCAGACAGAAGCGTGTGCAGAATGGTGGCAGCTAGCGAGGCTTCTGAGGATTAGGAAGCCCCAACCTTCCCAAGTGCATCCTCAGCCCAGCCTCTGGCTCTCTTCCCTATGCTCCCTTTTCCCGGTGACCTCAGTCCCACCAGAATGTCCAACCAGGTCTCAAGCCCTCCCATGCTCTCCTGACCTGCGGGAGAGATGGGGAAACACGCCCCGACCAGGCGAGCCAAGAAGAGGAAAGGGTCGACAGACCTCCCGCACCCAGCCCTCCCTCACCGAGGACAAACAGAAGGCCCGGGAGCTAAGTCCAGTGCAAAGTCTCGTGTATTGAGGTTGATCCGCTCTTAAATAAGGCACAGGAGCCAATCAGATCAAAGATCGGCAGGAAGGGGAGGGCTGTATGTGCACCTATCTAGGGACTGTGAAGGGAGGCCTGAGCTGTCCGTCAAGGGTGGAGGGCCGAGGGACCAATCCTAAGAGGCGGCCTAATTCTACGTCACAGCACACAGGACCGCCTTCGGGTTCATCGCCAGGCGCCATCTTGGCCACACGTGGTCCCAAGGCTGGGAGGCGGGGCCAGCTAGGACCGCCTTTCCGGGTTCCCTGTAACAGCCACAGGTGGCCCCAGGGCTGGGAAACAGGCGGGGCTAGCTAATTGCCTCTTAATGATGCAAGGCGTCCCGGCATGCCCCACAACCTTGACCCTCACTATTCTGTGGACTGGAGAGAAGCCTTGTCTCCTTGCTCCCTGTTCGCAGATTCACACCATCCTCATAGGGAAATCCTCTCTGACCAGTCTCCAGGAAAGAAGCCTGTTCCTCTTTATCTCCCTTTCAGCTTTCATTTCTCTCACTTGCCATATGGCTGACTTGTGTATAGCTGCAGTACTCTGGATGATACTTTTCTTGTTACTTTCATTCACACACACACACACACACACATAAAAACCCACGTTCTGTCTAGAAGAGGACATTATAAATGAAGTGCCAGACTTTGAAGTCAGGCCCCATTTTACCACGTGAACCCCATTTTACCACGCGAACCCCACTTTACCATGTGAACCTGAGATAAGCAGGCCCTGTGAGGAGACCCAGGACAAGCCCATTATGGCCCAGTCAGTCTAGAACTCTAACCACTGGGAATGCTTAACTCTGACCACCCCTAGAATCGAACCCTGAGCCAATCAGATTTGTACCTGTGTCCTAATCTTGCTTGCTTGAACACCTGATTGTTGTAACTTTGTTCTTTGCCTTTATAAGCCCTGTGTAATCACAGCTCGAGGCTCCCTCCTAACCTCTGCTGTGTCGGTGGGTAGGACAAGGCCCGAGTTGCAGCTCGCTTAAATAAAGCCTTGCCTTGCTTTTGCATTTCGGAAAGTCTGAGTCTCGGTGGTCTTCTTGGTGGTGGTTTCGTGACTTGGCACAACAATATGTCTTATTCCATCACAACCACCCATCCTTTCATCAATGGCTAGACTGCAGAGATACTCAAGAAGTTGATGAATAAATAATAAGTACAGGAATGAATTTTTACTTCTGTGTACTTCTCTTTTGAAGATACAACAAAAACTGCTAGACAGTTTTTTGGGCTTAAAAAAAAACTGTTAGGAGCAACACAAGTACATAATTCAACACAACTGGACATATAACAACGAAAGTTTGATTCCTAAGTATAGCAAATAGAAATTGTATTGAAATTTAATCAATGACTGTATATTACTTACCACACCTGCCTAATAAACTTGTAATCATTAAGTAGCTGCTCGGTGAACCCAAGTCACCAGAAACGGCGTTGTGAATCATTCTATCATGCCCACTCTGAATCCAGGTGTGCTGATGACTGAGCTGTGTCCTCTTTCGTCTCCTTGTCTCACTGCATGTCAATGGCAGGTGTGTCCCATCTTAAACAGGAACGTGGTGACCTGAACCAGACCAGTTCTTGCCTGAGAAATATGTTTTCATGGACACAGCTTCCAGTCCGTTGAGCCCTGAGACAGGAAGGAAAGGATCTAACCTTCAGAATCTCTCCACAAAGGCCTCCTGCCAGGCCACCACAGTAGCGGAGAGTATTCATGATCTGGTCTCTCTCCCCGAGCTGTGTCTGATCCAGCCAAGCCCCGGCTCCTCTCCCTTGCAGAGTTCATTTTCTTTATGTGGAAAGTTAATTCCATTCACAGCTGGGTCTCCAAGTAAAAAGTGAACATTGCACACAAAAGAAAAGCCTCCTTGAATTTGAACTTGCAGTTGCTACAGTGACACAAAATAAGTAATGTTCCTCAAGTCAAAGGGGCCTCATTATGTGGGTGAAGGTTTGCCGGGCTTTAAAGTAGCGATTGCAACACGAACACTGACTGCATCTGTATCAAGTCACTAAAGCAGACATGCACTTGTCTAGGACCAAAGCCCGTGATTTGACAAACACTGCACAACTGTTGACTCGAAGGATAAAATGAGATGAATTGTGCCGGTGCGGGGAGGCTGTGGAGTTAACAACTCCAGGTCTGTGACCCCACACATGTGAGGGCTTCTTCTGGTTTCAGGAGCACACGCACACATGCATACACATATACACGCACACACACATGCACATGCACACACACACACACAGGTATGCACGCACATGCAGGCTAAGCAAGGGCTCTCTCTTAGTGATCTCGTGAATCACATCCTTATTTCTAAGATATAGTGAGCGGGAAAGGAGCACAATGAGCATCAGAAATACTGCGCTGTCAATATTCCTTGACATCCTCACAGTATCTTAAATTTCTTCCTAGAAAAACCTCTTATATTTGCTTTCAACTCTCTCTGACACGAACTTGTTTAGTGGTGCATGACTATCACACAGGTTTTCTCAAGATATGTGTAATTCTTCTCTTCTAAATCTTTTGGATATATTACTATTAATAATGATACTTTATTAGGTTGGACATATAAGTATTATTTACTATTTTAGTTTCACCTTCTCTCTATATAACTAGTAGTTATGCTAATGGGGTGAGATAGAATGGTACACATATATATTCTAAGCTTTTCAGGAGGCAGAGGTTTAGAGGTTTAAAACCAGCTCAGGTAAAAAATAAATAAATAAAAGAGAAAGAATGAAAGAAGAAAGAAAGAAAGAAAGAAAGAAAGAAAGAAAGAAAGAAAGAAAGAAAGAAAGAAAGAAAAAGAAAGAAAGAAAGAGAAAGATCCTTAACTCAATCAGTAGCTCTGGTAGGGTGGGACACATCTATCATCCCAGCTATGTGGGAAGCAGAGGTAGATAGGAGGATTGTGGCCCAAGACCAGTCAGTCCCAGGGGGCAAAAAGAAATAGGAAAGGGAAGTGTGTGACCTGAGGAGTAGACAGCCTAGGTAATGACACAAAGCTCCAGGGTAAAGCCCAAAACTGAAAAGAAACAAACAAACAAACAAAAAGCCAAACAGCTCAAACATGAACGTTTTTTACTCAAAAATTAATTTTATTATTATAAAGGTGAAGGACAGAAATGTGTTAGGTTACAGTTACCCATATCAGAGAAAGAGTACATTTCCTTTCTCAGTGTCCTCTGCTCCCTTGCTCTCTCCTGTTCCCTCCCTCTCATCTCCCCCCCAGGAGTTGTAGTAGAGTGAACATTTACTTACTTTCCTACAGCTCTAGAAATTAAATTCTGAAATGATGGTGACACGTCTCAAAAAAGTGGCAAGAAAGGGGCTCGCTGGGGGTGGAGGTGGGGGGGGGGGCAGCAGGCAAGTGTGGGCCTTCTCTCCTCCAGCTCCTCCTTGCTGTGGGCCTGGTCCAGCCTCTTTCCTCTCACTCCCTTCCTGCTGCTCACAAAGACTTTGCTAGGACAAAAGGCCACTCCACAGATGAAGCCAATCCTTGGTCTGTGCCTTCATACCAGCCAAGCATTAAAACATAGGTGAGCAAACACTTCAACAGAGATTGCTAGGAAGCTCCGTCTCTAATGATTACCCCCAAGTCTGAAAATGTAAAGGGATAAAGGAAAATCGTTTTTTATCCACACATCTGTAACGACTGTATTCTTGAATACTAATCACAAAATTTGAAACAACTCTTGATAAGATGTCTCACTCTCACTCCGTGTTAGTCCTAATAAGAAATTTTGTGTGAGGCGTTTGGGAAGGAGGTTCTCCAATCTTTGACATAGATTATGTTATTATTTTATTAATTTTCAAAATTCAGCATTTACAGCCTACCTTATAAAGTTATAGTACACGATAAAATGAGCTTTGGAGGAAAGAACATCTTAAATCATCCATCTGTACACATTCAGTCAAGTTAATGATATTGTTTATCTTTCATAAGGGAGATATGAATGGAGAATCTCAGCATTCAGCTTGTGCAAATAGTAATATACTTTAAAACCGGAATAGTAATTAAAGTTTCTTAGCAACACTTAAAAAATATTCACAGACTAGGTTTGAATTTTTTTTTTCTTTGTGACAATCTCTTCAAGGCTAAGAATTTTTGAGGTGTGGGATTGGATGCAATGGTTACTATTCAGTTAGACCTAAGTCTGAAATATATTTTCCTAACACTGTTATAATTTCATCTTCTGCATCTTCTGCTCTTCCTATCACTGATTTCTTATTCATCATTGTGTGCAATGAAAAGATTATTTCCCTTATATTTATTATCGTTCATGAGCTAAATTGTTTTATTTCTGGCCTACAGCTCTCCAAAATCATGGCCTGCCACCTTCTCATGATTTACAGCAGGCTGGTCAGGCCTCCCCCCGCCCCCAGCCCACCCCACTTCCCCTCTACTGCCTTCCCCACAGATCACACCCTATTGACCTGCATTTTGTTCTTCAAAAGCACCCACTGTGCCTGCCAGAGGGCCACTGCTCTTGTCCGTGGTGCACAGAACCAGACAGGTTTACACACACGCCAGACTTTTCCTCGCACAGATCCAAACCTCACCATGGCCAGAAGCCTGTTCAGCGTGGTGTCTTTCTAGCACTTATTCATCTTTGATGTCATATTTTATCATTTTCTTTCCTCTTTCCTGACTGGAATACAGGCTCCAGGAAACAAGAGGATTGCTGATGTGCTAACCCTTCTGCTTCCTACACCTCGATGGATACCTAGAAGACACCGCATACATGCCTTTTATCTTACAACAAGCACTCTCTTTGGTCACTAATCATGACTAATTTAAGACAAATCTTTTGCATAAACACTGGCCATAGGGTCTGTCCTAGAGAAGAAATACTTTTAAATATTTTAGACTCTGTTTTGTTCCAATCTGTTTTATTACAGCTATGGTAGTATGATTTGTGTTTGACATTACAATGCATTCCTATACTAGGTCATATGTGAATTTGTGTTATGGACAAATGTGCTTCTCACAATCTCTGTTCTTGGATAATGTTATAATAATTGCTAACATGTGAAAAATATCCTCATTTTTTTCTCATCATTGTTGTCAGAATGTAAGAATACCATTTCTCCAAGGATCAACTGGTCAATTCTCTAATTAACTGAGCAATTCTATCTTCTATGTTCCTATCAACAAAAAGTATAAAAATCCTGTTGATGTGAAAGATGTCATTAGAAGCACAGTGACAGAAATATTTATAAAATATGTAGAATTCATCAAGACTTGCTGAGATAGCAACAGAGAAGAACACTGTTATTTCCAAGAACTCGGGCATTTTCTCCTCCACATCTTTTACTACCTGTGCTCTCATTGCTTCCTAAAATGTATTTCCCATTTGTTACATTGCAATTGACCAATAAACTACTCAATTGAGATGTTTGTAAACATTTTATTATAACATAAAGTCATATGAAGAACCAAAATAAAGGTGAAAATGAGTATAATTTCTCCGCAAATAATCCATCTGGTTAGGCTTAATAAGTAAAATGTAGCATGACTCCTCTAAGGGGATACTGTCATACACTAATTCTGTAGAACCAGTACTGTTCTTGCTGTCTTCAAGATGAAACCACAGTGGCATTGTCATTCATCTCTACCCTAAGGGGGTGAGAGTCATGATTGGCACACACAGAGCTAACAATGTCTTTACCTGTGCTATGGGAGCTCAGAACAACAGCAGCTGATGAAGAAGTTCCTTCCTCAGTGGGCTGGTGGTCCAAGGTTGAATTCACCATGTTCTTGGAAAAGTTATCAGCATAGACATGCAGTTCACCAGGATGAACTGAGGACAGAGATATCTGTGTCTTTCTGTCTCTCTGTCTATCTAACTACCTATCAAAGGATCATCTAGCTAGCTAGCTAGCTATCTCCCTAGCTATCTCCCTAGCTATCTCAGCTGTGACCAGGGACCAAGAATGGGAGTGACCTGAGGATAGATGAGTCCTATTCCTCAAGTAAAACAGAAACATTAACGGTGAGAATTAAAAATAAATAAATTCTTTTCCAAAAGGCAAGTACACTTCATCCCTCTTCTAGATACTCCTTCTTTGAAAAACAATGACATATTTTGATCTTAAAATTTACCAAACACCCGGGTATTAGTGGCTGATGCCTGTAACTCTAGCTACTCACAAGGCTGAAATCTGAGGATTGCAGTTCAAAGCCAGACCTGGTAAGAAAACCCTTGAGACTCTAAATGGTGTGGCTTAAGTGGTAGAACACTAGCTATGAGCCAAAAAGCTAAGTGACAGTCCCCAGGCCCCATGTATAAGCCCCAGGACTGGCGCACACACACACACACACACACACACACACACACACACACACGAAATATCATTTTCGTACCTCGGTAGGATTGGAATTTACACTCTTCATTTTCAAAATATACTAAATAAGCACAGAAAAAAAAGTTGTCTAAAGATTTTGAATAGTTTTGAACCTATATTAATTTTTGTTCACGTAATGGAAACCAGGAAAAGAAGAATTGTCTAAACAATGTGAGAAAGGAAAAATCTAATAAATAAAGAAGCAGAAAATTAATTTTAGACTACCCACAGAACAAATTATAATCCTTCCCTGAATGTCACGTACAGAGGGTGAGATATTAACTTCAGACATGCTTTCCCACTATGAATCCCAGTTTTATTAAGTTTTCAATAGAGGATGAAAGTTTCACATTTTATTAAGTCTTCAGAAAATATCCCAAGAAAGTCTGTGCTTCAGTGCATATCAGACTCAGGCACATGTAAACACTCGCACCGTGCATATAAAGCACGTTCATTTACTTTTATTTTAAAGTACAACTTGCTTCAGAGCTGCTTGCAAAGATAGAGTTTTCATTTATCAGAAATTAAATTGAGTCTCTAGAAAATAAAGCATAATTATCTCTGAACCCCAGAGCTCACACACACTCATCTGCACAAGAACGTGTCTCATAAAGGGCGGGGGACAGAATAACCAACACCTGTGGACTGATTTTTTTTTTTTTTAAAGTGCTTATATAACAAAGAAAAACACTTTCAGGGAAGTTTTCCTATGTGTGGTGAAACTGGGGAAAGTTTCAGATTTCCTGTTTTACTAAGTTAGCTAGCAATCCCTAATCATAATTTTGTTCACAACGGCAAATATTTCATTGAAAATTTTTCCTTATTTTACAAGGGATCAAGTGTATTTACATTAAAATGGGCAATTTTAGGACAACGTTAGTGTTGGAAGAGGAGAGTTTAATAAAAAACAAAAATATATATGTGAAAAGTTCTTTTCTAGAAAAGCCAAATATAGTACATTCTCATCAAGATTTTGATCGTGAGTTCCCCAATAAATGGAATGATTAATTAAGATTTATTAAGGAATCAAGAAATAAGAAATTGCAGTGGCCTATAGTTCTTCCTTCATGACACAGATTATGTTACCCTACAGCAATCAAATGACAACATCTAAGGGGGTTAGTTTAAGCTGCTAACATATCCTTCTTGAAGAGATAAAATTCCAGGAGTTAAATATTTTACAACAAGGTAGTAACACATACCTGCACAAGACAAAACATGACCAAAAAAATGCTTAGGTAGTAATATTGAACACTACCTATGTCTTTTGAAGAAAAAAGTCAAATGCAAATATTGCCAAACTATATAAATTACAGTAACCAACATCACAGTCACTTTTTAAACCTTTCTCTTATACCTTATTTTTATGTGAGTGATAATAAAAAGAAGTATATTATGAGCCAGACACCGGTGTGTCTCTTGGCTGTATTCGTAGCTGCACCTGAGGCTGAGATGTGATTATGACAGTTCAAAGCCAGCCTGGCCCTGTAACTAGGAGGAACTCTTATCTCCAGGTAACCCCCAAAAATCTCAGGGTGGAGCTATGGCTCAAAGGATAGAGTACAAGCACGAGCAAAATTAATCTCAAGGACAGCCGCAAGTCCCAAGACACGCGCGTGCGCACACACACAAAAAAAAAACACACACTTTTTTTTTTTCCCACATCTTGAATTCTTAAGATCTTTAATTTATTGGGGGAAACATTTATTTATTTAACCTCCGTGATGGGGTCCACACTCCTGCTTTGTGGTTCAGTTCTAAGGAGAGTAAGAAGAAAGTTGGTGAATGTTAGTTGCCTACAAGCTATTCCAAAGGTCTGTGCACTTGGGCTTGCTCACTCCTTGAATCACAGCTGAACGGAATCTCCCCTCCCCTCCATCCCTCACGTGCCCTACAACAAAACTGGACATAAGGCCTGCCCCACCCCCACCCCCCCACCATCTGCCCAATGAGGAATTTCGTCAAGTGCATCAATATGCATTATGTTTCAGCAAAGAAATGTTCCCATTCTGTTCTCTCCTACCCACACATTTCCTGTCTAAGAATATGTGTCAGTAAGAATCACTGTGAGTCATTTCCTCTAGCTGGAGTCAACATGGTAGCTCCATGAAACCCTACGCCACCATCACCAAGTGATGGGCGCACAAAGTACAAAAAAGGAAGCTATAATTACCCAAATACATGTTGTCACTATTTGAGCCAATAAATACCTACCAATCAATCCAAGTCAAAAACCACATCCCAGACATGTTTTAATTGAAATCATATAGCTCAATGCCAATTGCGCATGGGAGTGTATGTGTGTTTTACTCTGACATAGTTTATTTCCACAACTGTTTCCTCTCAGCTATTCTATGAAATAAAACAAAATATTTGATCTCAGTTGGCACCGTTTTTGACATATGCAGCCACATTTATTTTGTTGTTTTTTTTTGATCTCTCACATTTGTGAAAGTTGTACTTTCTCACATACATCAAAAAAAGCATGTGAAAAATGAACAAATGAGGAAACTGATGCTTGAGATGTCTGCTTCACTAAAAAAAGAGTTAACCAAGAAAACATCAGAAACTTTAACTCTGAAAAGAAATGAAAGCTATCTGCCTCACATTATTCACAGCCAAACCAAACAGGCTACTGTGGTATTCGTAAATCGCTCTGAATTAAGTCAAACATGCATAAAATCAGGCTTCCTTTGTGGTAAAAATTTCTTCCAGCTGAGCTGAAGAAGAGGAAAAAAAGTTACCCAAATATCTTTTGTTAAACCGAGGACAACTTTAAAAGGTAGATGCCATGCCTCTCTGGTGGGGGTCTCCTGACAATTTCCTTATCTTAATAAATCATCTGTGGGAATCGTGATCAAAGTTACTGCCACTCAAAAGGAAGAGCAGAGCTGCAGATGCCTTTGTGTCTTCTTGCATCAATGTCCAAGTGTTTGTGGGTTTACATTGATTTGCAAGAGTCACCTAAGCTAATTTGAAGAAAACAAGTAGCTTATAATGTAACCAAACCCTAATATTTCCACAGATGTGAAGCGTCCCATTTCATCTATATCTAGGGAGAGAATACTAGTACAATCTACAAAGATAAAGCCCACCCCAAAAAGTTTAAGACAAAAAAAAATTAAAGCACCTTAATATAGGATCAAATAAAGGGATCGTCT
The DNA here is from genome assembly GCF_023159225.1 of Perognathus longimembris pacificus. Taxonomy (NCBI): domain Eukaryota; kingdom Metazoa; phylum Chordata; class Mammalia; order Rodentia; family Heteromyidae; genus Perognathus; species Perognathus longimembris. The sequence goes on from NC_063163.1 coordinate 4,756,991, forward strand.
ATTTCAATATTAAATTAGATGTAACTGTGAGAAAGGAGGGGTATTCTTCATAGTATGATCAATAGACATTGCAGTCACAATCTATGTTGTCCTTATGAAAAATAAGCAAACAAGGGGTGGATTGGTAGCATTATTGTTTGGGGCCAGCCCAGGCAAAGGCTCAGAAGACCTTATCTCAAAACCAAGCTAGGAGTGGTGCTCTGTACCTATAATCCCAGCTCCTCTGTAGGAGGAGGTTTGGAAATACTTGCTCATAATCTCAAATACTTCACAGGGAGCTGTGATACCTGAGAGCAATAGGGTGACACCCTCTCTAAAACAAACAAACAAACAACAACAACAAAACAATCTAGAGTATTGCCAAAAAATAAATATAAAAATAAATGAACACTGTGCTTTTAAATATGACTAGAATGAAGACAACCCAGAGTGGTTATCTGTTGCCAGACTTCCTACCATCTACTCCTTGGCTTGCACAGAGATTGTCTCATGACACTGATGCACCCTTGTTTGTTTGTTTTTTGTTTTTTTAAAAATTTCCCTTAGCTACAGGCAAAGAATAAAGAGTTCAAATGTAAATCCACTGTGTCTAAAGTTGGTAAAGCTCAATCTCCCCTTTTCAGATGAATAGAAAGCAGCCATTCCAAAGTTCTTAACAAAGTTGCTTTCTAGGATTGAAGAAATGGTACCTGCTGCAATTAAGCATTATGGCTGTTAATCTTTTTTAATATGTAATAACGCTTTGCATGCTGGGATTGTCCATAATGGAACAGTGAAAATGAGTATGGCTATATTTCTAAATTAACCAAGGTGTCAACTGAGTCTTGTATATTCAAGAAATCAAAGTTGGCATAGTATTGGAAACTCTATTATGAAATACAGAAAGAAGGGGGTTCACAATCAGGTGGAAGAATGCCCTGCTAAAATTGCTTTCCTGTGTATGTTCCTCAAGGCCTCAAACAAATGCTGCTGGCTCACGGAGAATCGGGGAAGTCCTAAAATGAAATCTATCTATCTATCTATCTATCTATGGAAATATTTATTCCAACCATAAGGAAAATAAATTTGTAGACTCAAAAATTCATGAGAATATCTACTTTAGGATTTTGCAGATCTTAATCTCAAAGATCTTAAATAAGATCTGTAAGATATTGTTTTTAGGTCTAACCTGGGAACTCAAACTTGGTACCTGTTGCTTTCTGCTCACTGGCTAGGTCTTCTACACACCGAGCCACACTGCTAACCCCAGTGTAAGATAATAACTAGATAAAACAATAAGATATTATTGTCAGGGCATGTGTATTGAGAAACTTTCCCAAAGTAGGGAACTCTAGCAAGTTAAATTAATCTTCAACATTATCTTAAGATAGTCTTCTTTGACCTGTGATATAAAAGAAATGAAAATAGAGTGTCACTATGATCCAAGTGCACTTCATGCATGGAAATGTCATGCTGAAAACCCACACTGTATGCATTTCATTAGTACCAATACAACTGTTTACACAAATGAATGAATATTGTAATTGAGACATGATTTACAGATCATCCAATATATGCAATGTGTGGGGGAAGAAATAAAGGCATCAACAGGTACAATTGTCTTCTCTAATAAACTTGGTGTGAGGTTAGAGGCAAATGCATGAATTACCCTGATAAAGGAAACACAAGTCAGTAAATGAAACTTCAAGTACGGCCTGTTCTCAGAACAGCAGAATAGGGAGTTAAATCTTTTATTTATTTATTTTTGCATGTCCTTGAATCTCTAAAAAGAAGAATTTAGAGGAGATTCTATGGAAGTCCAGACTTTTCACCTGAGTGGGGTGGGGTGAAAACATCATTCTCAGTCCTATGTTTTGTTATCATTCACCCTCAGCAGGCAATCAGGCTTTGCTACTTGCCCGGAATGTACTTCGGTATGCAGTTTAGGATAGTAAGTCATACTGAGGAGCAATTCAAGAATGTAATTAAAAGTATATCCAAGAAACAATTTATCATGTGCTATCTGAGGTATGATTTACTTCTTCAGTATTAGAAAGATTGGCAAAGAGGGGCCTTTGAATTGTTTTTCGGTCTTTAAAGCCAAGTCTAGGCATACAGGGAATCTGAGATTTTAACATAAGGCAAAGCTGTAGACATTTGGGCACTTAGTTCTTAAAGTAGCCCTGTAGATGGCTTCCGGTAAGAAAGTAGATAGAAGATGACCGCTTATAAAATCAATGCCTCAAGTGAGAGTTGTCTGGAGCCCCTGGGGGGAAGAACACACACAGGAAGATCCTAACCGAGCTACTGTGCAGGGTGGAAGCCTACTTCTCAGTTATTCAATGTGGTAGTGCACAGCATCCTTCACACACTTGGGGCTATCTAAACCCTGTTATATACACTAAGTCTTATTGTGCTAAGTGTATACATGGCAATGAGAAATCATGGGCTTATAGATACTGTTTTATGAAGTTTGGGACAGTGTGGACCAAAGGAAACTGGTTCTATTCTACAATTATTATTATTTTTTTTCATTCTGGCAGTTGTATGACAGATAACGCACAACACGTAAACCTTTAGAGAACAGTGGACCGAGTACTGCTTCTGCCACTGTGGCCTGTGAACTGCTTAGAATGAGTGGAGCTAGGAAATGTGAAGAGGCTGTTTCGATCTACCCATGGTGTCCTCATTCATGGGTCCCATAATGCCTACTATCCTTGTTCTGAGAAAGTAGGAAGCAGGTTCTGGTGCCTGAACGTTAACGAAGCAAAGATCCAAATAAACAAAATGTTTCTTTTTTTCCTTTTTGGTGTTAGTCCTAGGTCTTGAATTCAGTGCTTGGGCACTGTCCCTGAGCTATTTTGCTGATGCTGTATAACTTGGGCTACAGTTCTACGGCCTGCTTCTTGGTGATTAATTAGAGATAAGATTCTCATTCTCAAGGACTCTCCTGCCCAGGCTGACTTTGCACCACTGTCTTCTGAGCTCAGCCACCTGAATAGCAGGATGATAGGTATGAGCCACTGGCACCAGGCTTTGTTGTCATTCTTAATTATGCCAAATTTGCTGACCCTATTAAAGACAGATATCTATTTTCAAAATCTTAATTGATTCCACAATTCAAAATTTCATATATGAGGTATGTAAAGTGTGTTCTTAAGAACTGACTGTTGAAATCATGCAAAGGCTGTGTGTGAAGATATGAATTATAGGATTTTGTACGCATGGAAATAGTAAAGAAGGTAAATTAAATAATAATGGTAATATATTCTATTCATTATATTGTCTCATGGAAAATAAATGTACAATGAAAAGTTATAATGCAACTTGCTATAGTAAATTCAAATGGTCATATTTTTCATTTTAAACTTTTTCATTTATAAAAAGGGAAGTATAGGAAATCGGTTGAAGAAACTTGTTTACAATGTGCCTTCCAAGGCCACCCACCCAATATTGAAGCTTCTGGCTGACTAATTAGATACCCTTGTTTTATGAGCCATGTGCTTTTAGAACTGGGATAATTTTGAATAGCGTAGCCAGGAAAAATAACAGAAGCAGAAAAATATTTTTATAGTTGAAAATCTTGGCACCGGCTTTACTGCAACTGAGAACACATTTTGGCTATCCTTTATGAATATCTGGAAAGACAGAAAGAATTGAAATGCATACAAAAGGGTCTAGAAACTGAGTTTTAAATGATTTGCATAGCAGCACAGAAATATGAACTCACTCTTGAGGACTAATTTCAATAATCAAACATACAAAGCCATTTTAAAAAGAAGAATGAACCCAAGGGATGTATAATGCAGCATAAAATTAAAACCAGGCTGACCTGACTGACATTAAATCTGATTAACGAGGATCTTCTCTCCAAAGAACATCTGCCCTTTCAATCCTAAAACCAGTGGCGGGTCAAATGAATTAGCTATGTAAGTGGAGGCTTCAGTGTCAAGGAAAATCCACTGTCTCTGATATAGTTCCATTCAAAACTGATTTATTGCTCTTGAATTAAAAGTTACAATTATGCTTATGTTCTAAGTGATTGTTACTTAAGGTTAAGCTTATCACATATGTTAATAAAAGCTCAGGTTACTACAGATTTTTGTTGGTGATCAGAAATTTATAGTTGTTGGTCAAATAGTTGAGAGTGATTAGGGTGAAGTTCAGATTATAATTTAGTCTTTTATGAAAATAATTGTTTAAAACTATAACCTTAAATGGCATCGAAACATGAAGTAATTATATAGTATTTGTATTCTGAAAGCATGAATACACAGAGAGAAAGAGAGACAGAGAGACAGAGAGGGGGAGAGAGAGAGAAAGACAGAGAAGATAGAGAGATCTTGTACAGAATTTGAGTCACCCATTTGAAAGTCATTTTTTACCAGATTTAAAAAAAAAATGAGTTTTCCTTATCTAATTTAGGATGGGGAGTGTTATCATTGGAAGCTTGTGCCAAGCTTGAAGAATCAGAATGTCATTTATGACCACTGAGCCTTGGGTGCTAGAAACAAGTAAATTGATTTTGTAGATTTATCAGTAACGCCCCCTAAGAAATGCATTTGAGAGCTATTTGAGCCCAGCTGACAATGAGCAGATGCTCTTCCCTGAGTGAAAGCAAGGGAAAAATCTCCCATCACGACCCGGGTCAGAAGAACGATACAGTCTCCACTCCCATCTGCTTTTGTGAGCTTAGGAAGTACCTCTGTTCTCAGTATAATCCTCTATCTTCATCAGAAAGTTGAAGTTGGACACCCTGTCATGGGTCATCATGCTTACATATATACACAGGATGAAAATTCTGTGATTTTAATAGTCAAGCCCCTGGTGCGCAGAATGAACAGTGCCAGAAAAGATTCACTTGTCATAGAAGTTGCTGCTGACTTCCCGTCTTCTTTCACTTTTCCTCTAACTCTACAGTGGTTTATGCTGTGTTCCCCCAAATGCTATGTTTCCCTAGGACCTCAGCATATGACCTTGTTTGGAAATAAAATCTCTGAAGTTCTGATTGGTTTAGAACTTCAAGATAAAAATCATTGTAGTTTTGGGGTAGATCATAAATCCAATCACTTATGACTTTGCTAGAAAATAGGAAGATTTTGAATACATTGAAGCCAAATAGACAAGAAGCAGAGGCTGAGTTATAGTACCCAAAAAACAAGGGTCTTCTGGAGCCACGAAAGCTGAGAGAGACGAGGAAGTTCCTCCCCTAGACCTCAAAAAGATGACAGTGAGACAGAGTGACAGAGACAGAGATAAACGAGACAGACAGACAGACAGACAGAGAGAGAGAGAGAGAGAGCGAGAGAGAGAGAGAGAGAGAGAGAGAGAGAGAGAGAGAGAGAGAGAGAGAGAGAGAGACCAGTCCTTCCACTACTGTGATTATGGAGATAATCAACTGTTCCAGAATAAATTTCTTGGGTTTTTAGCCACCCAGTTTGTGGTAATTTGTTACAGCAGCCGCAGGACATTAACGCACTGGGTATACGACAGGCAATTTGGAAAGGTTAAAGCTTTCACAGAGAGAAGAGAGCATCCATTCATTGACTACAAACTGTGAAAAATGCTCTGAATCAGAGGTGAGATCAGTGAATGCAACAATGGATATAATGAAGATGAAATGTGTTTCCTTGTTCCAGGCTTGTAATTTTCAATTTAATTCCTGTTTTAAAATTGTTGTTCAGTTTAAAGATAGAAGGGGCAGTTGCTGAAATTTGTGAGAAAAATAAAGGTATGATTACCATGGTATCTTTTTTTTATCTTTTTGTGAAAAGACATCTTGATTTCTTAGATATCATTAGTTTGCTTCTGCTGCTGTAACAAAATCTCTTAGACTTGGTCATTTGTAACAAACAACAACAAGTGGTCCTGGGTTTGGAGCCTAGGCCATCTCAGCTGAAGGTGAACACAGGGTAGGTGTGGAGTCCAGGGAGCTGTGGCTGCTGGTCCCCTGGAGGGGATGAATTCTGCCTTCTGACATGGAGGAAGGTTGGGAAGGGATGGCAGCGCTGCTGCCGCGTTTAGAGTGTCACTGCTCTCATTCACAGAGCAGCTATTCCATGACTTGATCGGGATGTAAAAAGGACCACCTTTCACTACCATCCCAGGAGATTGTACTGTGAATGGAGGAAGGACACAGACATTGAAACCACAGCAGATACGGCGCAGCTGTCATCCTGACAGTAAAACTAAAACCATTTTTACAAAGCCAAATATAACCTTTGAATTGAAATGTAATTGGGTGTTGATGGGCCAATACGTTAGTTCAAAAGAATCCCTATAAAAAATCTTTGAAAAATTACAACAAACGGAATATTCTTTTTTACTCCATGTTTTTTTTCTACCAAATTTTAGCTTCTTCTTTTTTTTCTGTTGCCATTGGTAACTCCTAGAAAATCTCTCTTCTTTTTCTAATGTCCTTTATTTATTTTCATGACATTTCTTAAATCTTCAAAGCTACGCTTTATAGTATGTCAGTTCAAAATTGTTGATATATTGACTCTTCCTATAATGCCAAATAAATATCACAGAAATTTTGGGTAAATGCAGAATGTTCTCTATTCTATCATTTTTGTGTTGCTCTTTTGTTTGCTTTTTGTGAACTTAATTGCATTTTTCAGTGCTAATATATTTTCTTCCATTTGATTGCATGTTTTAATAAATATAAAACAAAACATATTAGATAAGCTATTTCTAATTCGGTTCTTTTTATATTTTACTAATCTTTTTGTCAAGTTTTTTCTCAAAAGCTCCAAGAAAATTTATAATATTATCAATTGAAGTAATATTATCAATTGAAGGGTGGAACTTCACAGTTAAATATTCACTACTCTATTAGCTTATTCCTTACTCATACTATGTAGAGGTTTCCTTAAGTTGTAGAAAACAATCAGCCTACCTGAGGGATAAAAGTGATATTAGTTTCTGGTTGTAGTAATTAGTTTGTATTCCTATTTGGGTAGTAAAACTTACAAGTCAAGGCCAATCCAGAAAAAAAGTATTATTCTATCTGAACTTCATGCCATGCATAGAGCACATGCTTATAATCTGTGCCACTGAAACCGAGGATTGTGGACTGAGACAGAACTAGGCAAAGAGTCCGAGACACAGTCTGAAAAGTAGACTAATGGAAAAATGGCTTATGCCATGGTACAGTGATTGAATGCCTTTGTGAGTAAGGAGTCTTGATTTCCAAGCCCAGTACTGCCTCCAAAAGATGAAATTTAGGATTTATTCCTGACATTTCTTAGATATGGGTTACTCCCATTATTCTCTGTAAATATGTGATATTTTTATAATTTTGCTAGTAAAGACATTTAATTTTTGTGCACAACTCCTCTAGCACATTATTTTAGAAAACTCAGTTGATTTATGTCACCAAATTACTGACTTGAGATTGACTATTTGCCCACAGGCCTACATAATTAGCTTCCATCAATTATTTATTGAATTTGCACATTAGCTTGTTTATCCTACAGAATCTTGAGTCATATTTTCAATAACTACAATCTTCTTAAAACATATGAAAATGGAAACAAAATCATTATACTTTTACAATAGTCTTGTAATTTGATATTATTGGCATTAACAAAATAACTTAATTTTGGACTATATTTTTATTTTTCTCCCTTTTTAACTTTATCTTTTCTCCCGTTTTTATTGGTACAAACTAATTGTATGCAGGACTTTCCCATTCCGTTTCCTTCCTTACATATAACACACCTTAATATTCAAATCGAAGTGCAGGTAATCCAAGTTGATTCAGGTTGATTAGAAACAGTATCTCAAGGAGTAACTGATGCACAATACAAACAATGGGGTACATTTTGTATGGTTTTCTTTGTAAAGAAACATAGTGTTCAATATAATGAGACTGTGCATATCTTCCAAGTAGAGACTTAACGAACGCTTTTGTGGTAAGAATATGGATTAGAAATGGGACTTGAGTACAGATACCTGGGCCTTAAATCCTGCTACAATGCATAATTTGTCTTGGTACATTAGCAGTTCAACTTGAATATAATGATCGAACCTACACTATGTGCTTTTCACAAGGGTCAGAGGAGAAAGCACTTGCAAAGAATGCTGGGATTCTTCCGCCATTCTCCCCTTGGCCCTGTCCTGACGTGGAAAAGGGAAAGAATGCAGGCAAGAACGCATTGTATAGATCACAGAATTGCAATATAATGGAAGACGTGGGTTGATGGAGGGGAGGGTGCGAAGTGTTAAATAGATGAGACAGATCAGAATGCATTATACACATTAATTGCATTGCTAAAAGACAAAAAAATAATTAAGTGCATAACCTAAAATTAAGGGAAGTAAGGGAAGGGGTAAGTTGGGAGGGGTGAGTGAGAATATCAAAATGTTCTGTATTCATAAACTGCTTTGGTGAATGACAATTCTTTGTGTAACGACTTAAGGATAATAAAATATTCAAAAAAAATTGCAGCTCATGCATGTAATCCTAGTAATTTAGAAGGGGAAATCTGAAGACCACTGTTCAAAGATAGCCTGGGCAGGAAAGTCCATGAGACTCTTATATCCAATGAACTATATTATAAAACAACAACAGAAGTAGATACATGCATTAACTGGTAGAGAACTAGTCTTGAGCAAAAAGAGGCTCAGGATAGGACCTACACCCCTGAATTCCAGCTCCAGGACTGGCATACACACACACACACACACACACACACACACACACACACACACAATAATATTAACATTAAAAAAATTCTCTATATTGAAGTAAAAGAAGAATTAGGAATCAATGCTTTTGGGATAATTCACTGGTTAGTAGTTAAATCTGTATCACACTTCAATGAAATGAATGTAAGGTTTCATGTCTTAATGGATAAAATGGATAAAACCATTTTATACAAGTATGAAAATAGAATACCAAGACCGGTTAAAATTGTTCAAAAGGTTGTAGATTAACAAAGAGATGGGCTGAATTTGATTAGATGCTTTAAAATGCACATAGAAATAGTACAGTAAAACTCTCTTGTATAATTAATATATGCTAATAAAAATAGAACTAGAAAAAGAAAGAAAATTATGTGAACCTTGCCAGAAATATTTCTGTATTTAGTAATGAAAACCTAGAACATTTTTATTTGAACCACTAGGTAATTAATTTATATTAGAAAATAAATATTTTACTCTAATGGAAAATGAATTGTAGAAATCTTATTTAGAAAATTAAACTGATATTTGTGTTGATTCAAGTTCATAACAAAATTTCATGAAAATCTTAAGAAGATACTAACATTGTCTGTATTAATGTCTTATTAATAAGGATGAGTCCAAGTCAATCCTTCTAAAAGTAAACTTCTAAATTTATTACTAAGCAAGAAGCAATGGCTATTTTTATGTGAGCCCAATTACCATGAGTAAGCCTCAAATAAACTGAAATTTTCCTTTCTTTCTTTCTTTCTTTCTTTCTTTCTTTCTTTCTTTCTTTCTTTCTTTCTTTCTTTCTTTCTTTTCTTTCTTTCTTTCTTTCTTTCTTTCTTTCTTTCTTTCTTTCTTTCTTTCTTTCTTCTTCCTTCCTTCCTTCCTTCCTTCCTTCCTTCCTTCCTTCCTTTTTTTTTTTTTTTTTTCCAGTCCTGGGTCCTTAACTCAGGGCCTGAGCACTGTCCCTGGCTCCTTTTTGCCCAAGGCTAGCACTCTACTGTTTGAGCCAGAGCGCCACTTCCAGCTTTTTCTGTTTATGTGGGCCCTGGGCATCACGAATGCAAGGCAAGCACTTCACTGCTAAGCCACATTCCCAGCCCCTAAACTGACATCTCTTTGACAATAAATAAATAATTATTCAGAAAAAAAGAGCAGATTATATATGCTTATGAAGGTCCACAAATGAAGAGCTTGGTATTCCTCATAGTTTGTATGCCCACTCTAAGTCAGGGCACAGGATTTCACAGGATAAAATATCCTGGGTAAAATACTAGTTGCATTAGCATTTTTCTCACGGTGTCTGTGAATGTAGCTCCTTCAGTCACCATACTGATGACTGGGACCAGAAGTAAGTAGAAAGTATGACTAGTAGCATTAGACTAGCAAATGACTTCTCTCACTTTGTCTTGACAATTATCTGGCTTTTTGGCTCATAGGCTCTGAACTGATCAAAAATCAATTTAATATTTTTTTAAATGCTAGTCAAAGCTAGGATCACAAGAGTCCAATAGCTATCTATACCCTTATGAGCACATGAGATGATGCTAAGTGAAATGAACTCCATGTTATGGAAATGACTGTTAAATCACTGTTGTAATTACTTTCAACATGCCATGTAAAACCATAGCTTCTATTGTTGATGATCCTCTTGTATATCCTTCCAGTGGTTGTACCTGGACTATCTATATCTTATCTGAGTATATTGGAAACCGTGTATACTGCTATTAGAACTAGGAAACTGAAAGGGAATACCAAAATCGAGAGACACGGGGTAAAAAGACAACTACAAAAGCAATAGTTGCAAAACTGTTTGGTGTAAGTGAACTGAACAACTCATGGGGGGAATGGGAAAGGGGGAGGGGGGAGGGGGGAATGAGGGAGGAGGTAACAAACAGTACAAGAAATGTGTCCAATGCCTAACATGAAAATGTATCCTCTCTGTACATCAGTTTGACAATAAAAATTTTAAAAAAAATGTTCTTTGGGCTAAATTACAATGTTAGATAGGGCAATGGCATCCAGTCAAATGTTCCTTGTAGCAGCCTGTGTCATGGTGCTTTGAGCCCAGGCAATACACGTGCTCTGGAATTTGAGTGCTTTCTGTAGTTCGGAACTCAGCAGTAGGATTTTAGTACAGGCCAACATATTCTGGAAGATAAGGTTGAAGCATTTCAAGCCTAATTATTTTCTTTAACTTTAAAAATTTACAAAGAAATCAAGTAAGCCACTTTTCTTTGTGTAATTATATAATTGTCCAGATTCTATCTATCTATCTATCTATCTATCTATCTATCTATCTATCTATCATCTATCTATCTACCTATCATCTAGCTAGCTAGCTACCTATCATCGGTCTACATATCATATATATCTACATATATGTGATTATAACAGACGTATTAGGAAATATAGCATAGATAGTATTCCCAATAATACATAAAAATAAGTTTGCAAATCTCTGTAATAAGATAGGAATTTTTAGATACAATTGAATATATTGTTGTTTATGTGTTATGGTCAGTTTGCTTTGGTTTATGCAGACATTCAGGCATATTCAGTGGATATCTAAAAATTCTGAACATTATTGTACTGTGATCAAAATTTTCCTTCTGACTTTTTAAAAAAAATTAATTTTAATCTAAAAATTAAGAAAACTTAAAAAAGTAAAGTGATATCAATTTCAAAAAGGTATACTCTAAATTATGGAAATAAAATGTATATTAAAATACGAACTATATTTTGATAAATTATTTGATTATGTTTTATTATACTATATGTCTAATTTTTATATTCAACCAATTTTTCCATTTTTATTATCCATCATACCCTATTCTTTTCTTGAATAAAAATAATTCAGAAATTTTGAAGCACTATAGAATTTAGAGCCATAACCACTGGTTTTAATATAGAAAAATATAAAATACGTGACTTAACCCATAATAATCAGTGGTTTCTCTGTATGCCAGCAACAAAAAGAGCAAGGCTAAAATCAGAAAATCAATTCCTCTTGTAATAGCCTCAAAAAAAAATCCTAGGAATTAACTTAATCAAAGAGATGAAAGTCTTCTATGTTGAAAACTTAAAAATCTGCAAAAGGAAATTAAAGCAGAACTAAGGAAATGGAAAAAAAATCTCCCATGATCCTGGATTGGGAGGATCAACATCACGAAAATGACAATACTGCCCAAATCAATCTACAAATTCCATGCAGTACCCACCAATGTTCCAACAACGTAAATTCTTATGGAATAACAGAAGACCCCAGATAGCAAAAACAATCTTTACCAGGAAAAAAACATGGTTGGAGGAATATCAATACCAAATTTCAAACTCTATTATAAAGCCATAGTTATAAAAACCCATGGTACAGGCATATGAACAAGCCTGAAGACGAATAGAATAGAATTGAAGACCCAGAAATGATCCCACAGACCCAGGGCCACCTAAACTTTGATAAGGGAGCTAACAAATTTTGTAGCAGAACATGTTGGACAGCTGTAAGATAAGGCAAGTGTCCTCGGCCTGTTTGAGGTAGACCCGGCTTAGCTCTGATGTTCCGTAAGTTTGGAACACTAAATGCCTTCTACCTTGTTATATTCCCAAGCTATGATTGATCACAATGCAACCATCTAGTAAGTCAAAAAAGCATCTGTCATTTCATTGATAAAAGTTCCCCTGTGGTTCGACTCTTCATGCCTGGCTCTGTTCCCACCAAGTTCCTAGCAAGCAAGCACAAGTCTTTAAGTCTCCACATCGTTCTTATTCTTCAAGAATACCAAGAAGTTAAAATTATATGTGGTATGTAGCTTCATGTGCTCAGAGATGAACATTTAGCATTCCTCTAAGTCCTTTCATGGATCAATCAGTCATTTCTTCTGATAGATAAATAATAGGATATCCTGCAGTACATACAGTGAATCTGTTCTCTCTCGTGCCCTCTACCCTGCTTCCTCCATCCCCACACGGGCTCTTCTGTAGCCCTTCAGGATTTCATCCCAGACCTCTCCCGCTGGTCTCCCGACACTGCTGAAATGATCAGGCGTTGCAGGTGTCTTGTCGGCACAGTGTAATGGCAGGCATCTAGAAGTCTGCTAGATAGTAATTGCAATCATTACCAGAAAAGGTAATATGAAGTATGTCCAGATATTGTCAGGTGTTCCCTAGGGAAAGGGAAAAGAGCCACACGTTGTGAATGATTTCTTTGGCATTTCTTTTGACTCACAGTGGTCTTAATGGACAGGAAGGCTTTGTCCACCCAGAGGCGTACCGTGGTACAGAGTTGGCTTTAGAAGTGGGGGAGAGCTTGCACAATCTGCGGTAAGACAATGGAAATGCATCCTAGTGGATGTCTTTAGGAAAGTGACGCTGGACTTTTGAAAGACGGCATGGAGAAAGGGTAGTATTTCTTTCCATCACAGCATCATTCTGTAAGGTAGTGACCTGGCACAGCTCAAATAGCAACCAAGTATGATTCTACTTGAAGCTGGGATGGGCTTGCATTCTCACCAAGATTTGTTAAACTTCACATGATTTCCAAAGACTTGTGAAAAACAATGAACTGAATAACTTTTTTTTTTGCTACATATTTATAGAGTGTGCTAGAATACCTAACCTACCAATAGAATCTCTGGAGTCATTTTCTGAGAAATGTCCACATATTTTGTGGAGAATATATTACACATTTCTACTTAACAAAATCTTTGCATTAGGGATCTTGTAAAGGAAAAATATGTAACTAACTGAATATATCTCAACTAGTGTTCAGAATCCTTTTAATATGCATGAAAATTTCCCTTATAAGTCAGTGAGGGATGGTGTATATATCTCAGAAAAATGAATTCATCACAGAGTGAAATCTGGACAAGACAACATTTAATCTATGGAATGGTAATACAAAATGTCTGACAAAAAAGCACTCAGTGTGTCTTTGTTTGACGGCCCACACGCATATACACGAAGATGTATGCATACGTTATATGTATACATGTACTTCTGTGTCCAGAAATCACAGGAATGACGCAACTTTCCTTAGTAAAATCACTTCAGAAATTGAATACGAGCAGTACAATGACTACAGTTTCTTTGAGAATGGAATTTTTTATTGGGTATTATATAGATTTTTCTCCATTGTTACTGCATTGAAAGGAAAGATTTTTAAAAAGTATAATTAGACATGCTAGTGCTAGGAGAGACAGAGTAGAAAAGCACTGCTTGAAGAAGGAACTACCAATTCAAAGGACTGAAGAATAATTATGTGTACATGGAGTTTATGGATGGTCATTTTTTATCCTGATATGTCAGAGCCAATATGCAACAATTCATAGAGATTAAAATGCACAGGCTCTGTAGTTGCAAGATGCATGTGGTGTGGCAACTAGTGATTCTATCATGACCTCAGAGGAAAGGCAAATAATGTTGGATGATATCGTTAAGAGTAAAAATTTAAAAGTAAGCAGATTAGGGATATTTTTCTGAATATTCTATGACACCCGAAATCAGAAAGACTTTTTATATACTGTACTGAGTGCAGCTGAATTTTCCACCCATGATTTGCATGTCTGGTGATGTAGATCATCATTTTACATCACTCATTCCACTGCAAGAGACAAATTTCACACTCTGTGCATATAGAGTTCTGACATTTATTTGGTAAGATTTATATTCATTTAAAAATAGTGTAGCTGTCAACATTAGAGAATCCTTTTGACTTTATACCTAGCTCAAGATCTTGTATCTATTTTTTAATACAAAAAACTTCTAGCAAGCTAAGAAATCCAGCATTTGTCAGCATAAATACATAACTTGGTGTCCATTAGCTTCTCAACTCATAGTGGGATTTTTGCTGGTTACATTGTGTGTGTGTGTGTGTGTGTGTGTGTGTGTGTGTGCGTGCATCCATCCATTTGTATGTGAATCAGTCTACAATGAAAGTAGGGAAAAATTGTAGGCAAAAATGATGTTAGAGAATAATAATCTGTTAAAATAATACATACCTTTTTGTCATTGTAGAGATGGCAAAAATTCATATTTAAAACTTCTCTTCATTTAGGTCACTATTTTGTAAATCTAAATCCATAATCATTTTAGGTATGTCCCAATGACCACTCTATAAGATTTTAAGCCCCATTATGAAGAAAAGGTATTAAGTGAATGGAAAGGTAATGAGTTAATATCACTTATTTCTACATGTCTTATAATACACAGCTGTAGTTGAATGTTTAATGAATTACCCCTAAGCCCTTGTGCCATGACCAGAGTTTGTAAAATTCTTGTTTCCAGTTTACTTTTAAAACCATATCAATATTGATAAAAATTTACAGCATTTCTTTCCCATTTGTCTTGTCATTTCCCAGGCTTCTGAAGAAGAAGCTGGTTTCTCTCCACAGACACATGACACAGGACACATGAATCAAAATTTAAGTAATATTATAGAAAAACTAGCATGATCTTTTTTTAGAAAATGGAATTTATGAACACTAGTTTAACTAGCTGGCCGGCTACTTCTCCATCTAATATTTGTAGCTATAGAAATAACAGAAATAAGTCACTGTGGAACAGAGTCAGCCTATTGTTTCTAGAACATTCACAGAAAAACTGACAAAGATGAATACATGAACAATTAACATATGATGCTTTCAAACACCATACCTTTCACATTTTATACCCATACATTTATTACACGTAATTTAATTACCTGTGATCTTTCATCCAGGAATGCTCCTTGAAGTCTGCCCATGAACTGTGAGCCAGGCTATGTGATGCTGCAGATGACCTTACCATGACTACAGGCTTACATCTGGTGTCAGAAAGCGAAAAAGTGACATGACAATTCTAGTAGAAAAACGTGTTATTAATAGCGAATGTCATTATTTCTGCTGGTTGGTGCTGGCAGACCCTTGGTAGGTAGCACTTTTGATCATGTAACTTCTGTTCTCTTAGTGTCAGCATGATGCTTTAGTTGTATTATTTATTTCCTCAATGAAATTCCTCAATGGCTATTTTTCCAATGTGAGAGGATTGAAGTTAACAATAAAATGATCTTTTCCCAAAACGATAAGACAGTTAGGAGGTGAAGCTAGAATTCAGAATCACAGTAACATTGAATTCCATACTCTTAATTCTAAAAAGGGCAGATTGCCAAATGAAATTTTTGTCTCTGAGGAACTCAGGGAATTAATGACCATTTCATCATTTATATATTTAATTTACATATCAGCTATTGAGGAAAAACAATGGTATGCGATTTTCTGAACTCATGTTGATAAGAATGACAGAAGGCTAAACCAATAAAAAAATATGAGATGCTTTCCATCTCAATTATTTCTACATAACACAACGAGTTTGTAACTTGTCAATAACTTCCTCTTTCAATATACTCATGTCCTGCAGTGTATGTAAATATTGCTATATAGATGTTTGTCTAGGAAGTTCATGGTTTCCAAGAAGGATTTTTTATTTGTGCATATGCACATACATCAATACATACACCTGAATATATATATACATATATATTTATATAAAGCATATATGTAATTAGTAGTGGTAAATATAGCTTTTTTAGGAGAATAGATACAAGTAAAGAAGAAAACGATTGGTTTTATCATTGATAATGACAATGTTTGATGGTCATTGATAATGTTGGGGGCTAATTTCAGTAGACTTTTAAGAACACATATCAGACCAAAGTTTATTGCAAAGTGTTTGAATGTCAAATTAATTAGAAAACTCACTCAATGTACAGTTTGCTTATTCATTATTGTTATTTAATTATTAAGTAGTTGCACAAAGAGATTTCAATTAAATAAATCAGTATATGAGTAAAATGTATCTTTCCCAACCCCATTCCTACTGTCAAGTTACATGGTTCCACTTTCACATAGGTAGATTGGGCTTTAGGACTGTATCTATCCCTCCTTCCCTTGTCCATTCTGCTGCCCTGTCTCTCTTTGAACCACCCCTCCCCGGGTGTCCATGTTGTAAGTAATTTCTTTTTCCTTTGAAAATCATTTTGTTCTAAAGAAGGCGAATGTCTTTCTAAAACAGTTGTAGAATATCTCTAACATGGTATTGAGCTCATAGGTGCTGTGGATAATCATGATAAGTGACACTGAGGGAAAAATTAATGTGTTTAGAGGATTTTTGTGGAATTATAGTGTTTGTAGGACCATAGGATTAGGGTTCAAAACCCAGCTGTTTGGCAATTGCCAGAGCCAAAGTGCTATGAGTTAGAGTTTCAAATTTGCATTGCTAATAACCATCCTGTAATGAGAGCTACATTTGCCATGGCTAACACTTTGCACATAATGGATGGCTTTGAGAAGGCCATGTATTCAACAGACAGGCAGCTAATTCTGGGCCTCAATGATTGTATCAAGTGAAAAATGTGCCCATATTTTCACTATGATGTTAGGTTATGGAACTCTTCCTCTTATAGGGTTTTATAAGTTTGATTTATAGTACTTTAAACTCACCCATTCATCCGATTTTTTCCCCATCCTCCCCTAAGACAACACTGAAACCAGAAATTATGTTTTTAAGTATTGTTCCAGTTAGGGTTTTCTTTCTAGTCTTCTTCTTGCCAAGGAACTGAAACAAAATTAATTTCCTCTGGAAATGCCCTTCTCTCTGCCTTTGCTGTCATATTTAATACATATGATTAACAAATGTCAATCATGAAAGGTCTTCTCCAATTAAATTTTGGACACATGCTAGAGTAAATGAGAATTACTTCTGAACTTCATAGAAACAAAAACAGACCACTGTTTCCATGTGTTTCATCACTTTATAAGAGTGTATTTATTACGGACAGTCATGAAACCGATTCAGGTGACCTCAAGAGCCAAACTGACCCATCTTTTGACAACTTCGTCTTTCCATTGTGTGATTGACCTCAGATGTGGAGGAAGAACCCCTTTGACCTTCAATGTCTCCAGATGTTACTGTTAAGTCAAAGAGCTGGTAATGACTCTTCTGAGCCATTAGTCTGAAACAATATTTGTAATGAATGAAAACGGCCATCTGAAAAATGTTACCCTCCCTTATACTTGCATCAGATTCCTTTTGACTGATTATGTTCAATGGCTCTTTTACAGTAATTAGCAGCATTTAGCTTCCAGTAATTCAAAAACCCAAGCCAAGTGGGACTAGAAGGCTTGTTTTCTAAAGGTGTAAAATTCCTGCCATATCTATATTTGAAGGATATTATTCAAGATTTTGTCATCTATGATTTTCCTGAAAAAAAAATTGGCAAGTTTTATTCAGAAAGATTATAAACACATGTGTGCCAAACAATCTCACTGAGAAATGACGGTTTTCCAATTCATATGATTGTTTTCTTGCTATTGGTAGGAAAGAAATAATATGAGGCAGTTATGGTAATAACGATTAAGATAAAAACAATTAGAAAATTGATTGTCATATTCACATGAAAACAATGTCGTTTAAAAGCCATGGACTTTGATTACTTATGTGCATATCGTATGTTCAATTATGTTTCTATTTATCAAATTGGTTTTAAGTGATAGATGAAATATCAAAATATGCACATAAATATAATCTCACGTGGTATGTTGACATGTTTAGATACTGTACATTGTTTGCATCAGTTCATCTGTATCCCTTTCTCAAATATTTATCATTTCTTTAAAGTCAAACATTTAAGGTCTTTTTTTCTAGCCTTTTGAAATATATTTGTTTTATTGAAATTCTTAAAATGAACAGAGTAATCAACTTATATAACTGGGACCTAGGAAATATTCCTTTATAATAAAACACTGTTCACTGCTTAGGTATTTAAACTCTTGATTTATGTAAAATATTTAGGAGCTATTAATAAATGTTATGTAATTATATATACACATTAAATATCATATGTATGACATATATAATTTTTTTTCAAATTTTTATTATCAAACTGATGTACAGAGAGGTTACAGTTTCATACGTTAGGCATTGGATACATTTCTTGTACTGTTTGTTACCTCCTCCCTCATACCCCCCTCCCTCTTCCCCCTTTCCCTTTCTCGTCCTGAGGTGTTCAGTTCACTTACACCAAACAGTTTTGCAAGTATTGCTTTTGTCATTGTTTTTCTTTTTTTACCCTATGTCTCTCAATTTTGGTATTCACTTTCAATTTCCTAGTTCTAGTACCAGTATACATGGTTTCGAATATACTCAGATAAGATTACAGAGATAGTGTAGGAACAACCACGGGAAGGTGATACAAGAACATCATCAATAATAGAAGCTACAGATACACATGGGACGTTGAAAGTGGTTACAACTGTGATATAACAATTGTTTCCATAAGGTGGAGTTCATTTCACTTAGCATCATCTTATGTGTTCATAGGGGTATAGCTATTGGGCTCTTGTGATCCTCTGCTTTGACATGCCTAAACCTGTACTAATTATTCCCAATAAGGGAGACCATAGAGTCCATGTTTCTTTGAGTCTGGATCACTTCACTTAGTATAATTTTTTCCAAGTCCTTCCATTTCCTTACAAATGGGGCAATGCCATTCTTTCTGATAGAGGCATAAAATTCCATGTGTATATGTACCACATTTTCCTGATCCATTCGTCTACTGAGGGGCATCTGGGTTGGTTCCGACATATATAATTATATATTATGAGATTGGTAGAGAATTTAATATACTGTTTTACAAATTCTTTCTCTCAAATTTTTCTTACAAGATTTCAGCTATGGGAAATTAAAAACATACCAATTTGATTATTCAATGTGTTTTGGAAATCTCTCTGTAGATACTGGGTTCATGTTATGTTAGTTTGAAGAAAGTGAATGTGAAAGAAGTAAAAAAAAATACAGCACGATCTATGGCACAGAGAAGTATGGAGTATGTAGAAACGGAAAAGCTCCTTTGGAGAATTCTGGAACCTTAGATCCTTGCTCTCAAATATGCTGTTGTTATTGTTGCTTGTACTGTGGTTGTTATCTCCCCATGTTAGTTTTCTTAGTTGCCCTTTGCTGTGCTACCTGGTCCCATGGGCTCCTGGCAGGAAATAAAGTTCATAGGGCACAAATGAGTGTGTGAGGTCTCTTAGTCCATCCGGGCTGCTGTATCACAGTTCCTGAGGCTGCACGGTATTTCACGTGCAGTCTGGGAAATCCAAGACCACTCTTCTGCCAAGTCTGGAGTCAAGATGCCTCAGTCTCCACTTCCAAGATGGTGAACATAATGCTGTCTCCTTCAGAAGAGAGGATCCCTGTGTTCTCATGTTGCAGAGCTGAAGAAGACAAGCCTGTCCTTCAAATCCATCACAAGGTCATCTTTTCCGTCCCTCAAGATTCTGCTCGCATCACCTACACCCCTCCCCAAATCCTCACTTCCTCATGCTGGCCCCCCCTTTGACAACATAAGAATGTTGAAGGCCATAATGGAAGGCAAATTCTGATTCTCTCTCTCTCTCTCTCTCTCTCTCTCTCTCTCTCTCTCTCTCTCTCTCTCTAACAATATCTCACATGAGCTGAAGGACAAAAGTGAAGGTTGACTTCAGGTGTGTCTTGGGGGGAGGGGACAAGGTCAAGGTGGAGGGCTGGTGAATGGAGAGGGGAAGGGGGCAAAGCTAGTTGTAATATTCCACATCCACGTGTAAACATGAAACTAGGAACACTGAGGGGCTGAGTGGGGGAGGGGGCCAGGGAGCTGATCAAGATGCATTGTACTGTTTTACTCTTAGATTGATCTATTGGGTTGAAGCCCCTTTGTACAATTAAAGATAATTCAAAGAAAGACACTGCAAAAAATGTTGTCTTTGTTTACTTTTTTTCCTATAATGAAAGAAGAAACACAGGTGAAATTGGGAGTGTGGACAAAGAATCACAAAGTTTTATCCCAAAAGTCAACACCATCATGTGTCTTACTTAATTAAATGAATTTGGAATTCCCAGAGAAGTAATCTCCAATAAATTCCACTTGCTGGTGCTCATGTGCATGGAAGATGTTTTCTGCATTCAGATTTATTGTACAACTGTTTTAATTTAAACTCAGATTCATAAGTCATTATAAAAAATAGTTTTGTAACATCATAAACTACTGAACTTTCTCCAATTGTACTTAAAATTCCCTTACAATGTATTCATTGTATTTATTAAAGGTTACCTTTAAATTTAGTACTTTTAAATCATATCAATTTTTTGAAACCATTAGGCCTCCAATTTCCTTTGAACCTAGTTACTTTATAGGGACAGTTTCCAAAATGAGCATTTGTTAGTCTTACGTGGGCTATTTTCTATAACATAAATATGGTTTTTTTTATTAGTTAGCTGATTGAATAAAGAATTCGTGGTCTCCATGTCCTGGTTCTGGGTTTCATGGAAGAACACCCAGCTCACCCTTTCTCAAGTGGCTACTCTTCCCCAGAACTGCAGAAATTATTTATGTAATAATAGCAGTACTTTGTCGGCAAAGGAGCTAGTGTACGTTCCACTATGTTCCACTACCAACAATGCTATCTGAAAAGGATGCTATAATTCTATATTAAATAAATGAACATTATTATTATTCAATCAATGAGT
Organism: Perognathus longimembris pacificus; assembly: GCF_023159225.1. Classification (NCBI taxonomy): domain Eukaryota; kingdom Metazoa; phylum Chordata; class Mammalia; order Rodentia; family Heteromyidae; genus Perognathus; species Perognathus longimembris. The sequence goes on from NC_063163.1 coordinate 4,778,186, forward strand.
TTCTTATTATGTGATTACCATTATGATATTTTTATTATTACTTCACTGATTTATTTATTTTGCCAATCCTGGGCCTTGAACTCAGGGCCTGAGCACTGTCGCTGGCTTTTTGCTCAAGGCTAGCACTCTACCACTTGAGCCAAAGCACCACATCTGGCGTTTTCTATATATGTGGTGCTGAGGAATCAAACCCAGGGCTTCATGTATACGAGACAAACACTCTTGCCACTAGGCCATATCCCCAGCCCCAGTATTACTTTTTTCAATCACAAAAGTAGAATATTTTGTACGATCACAATACAGTATAGTCATACAACAAAACTGATATAGAATTGTCAAGCCCAACTTTAAGTTGGTGTGTTACATGATAACACCTCCTTACCAGTTAAACATGTGCAATCATTTAACCTTAAAATTGCTTTAAGCTCACATGAACAAAATATGTATGTGTCTATGTGTGAGTACGTGTCTAAGTGTGTAAATAACAAATTGACATATGATTTTCCTACTCATGGCAAGGATCTGTTTATTGAAAGTGGGCAAATTATAAAAAAAATATGTAGCACTTGGAACATTATTGATAGTAAGCACAATTTATGATTTTCATTATAAAAATTATTCACTTAAGGTCATAGGGTCATGAGTCATCATTTATAATCTATCTTTGACTTCTATTTCCAGAGCTATTTTAAGGTAAGCCCACAATTTTTGTATTTAGATTGTAAAGATGTAGTCTTGACACAATTTGTGGAAATATTTTCATGCTTTGATTTATAATTAAAATGTACATTTTGGTCTCCTGTACTGTGCACATGAACTTTATGGGGTAAGCAGGTGCGGGTAAGAATGAATTCACATGAACATCACTTGTAGGTGTTTTGGGGAATTCATGTGCACACAATAGCATATGAACCTTCAGACATAAGATATTCTTATTGTAGCTGGGTCACTAAAACATAATACTGTACAAATAATTAACAAAAACTATATTCAATGAGTTTTTGCACTCACTACAGAGGCATGTTAAACATGAACTTTTCTGAACGCTGTGTCAGGTTATTCCTTCTAGGTATTTTGTGTCTAATGGGAGAGCAAGATTCTTAGGAACCAGTGATCTGTAACTTAATAAACTCCCCTTGCTTTGTTTAGCAAGTATCCCTTTCTCCCCTCCATATTGAAAATACTTTAGATTCTAAATCACACACACACACACACACACACAAACACACACACTTGTGCATTTGCTGAACATACTTGAATAGCACTTAGGACAGGTTGATTTCTCTTAACAATGTCTCATAGTCAGAAGGGCATTTTTGACATGCTCACAAGCTATGTGCTTCTAGAAGACAAGTTTAAAGCCTAAAGACAGAGATCAATAAAAGATGAAAGAGAACTCCTGGGTCTGCTGGGTCAGGAGTAAATAAATCCTGGGGTTGGGATTTTCCTTTTTGGTAGACGCCATGACATCTTTTGGTTGCAACCTATAAGCTTCCACTTTCTCTACTCTGTAAAACGACTAGAAGAAAGTCTGCGTTTTGCTTCTGCTTCATATGTTATTTTCCTTTGCTTCCAGATTAGATAGGCTTTATATATGTTCCCAAGACACCCTGTATATTTCTTGGCTGTTTATCTCACTTTAAAACATGCTGTGTGTTTTGCTGCTAGAGGATAAGTTGTGAGTTCTTTAAAGGCAGGATCTGGGTTTTCTCCAAGAGATAAAATTTATCCCCCAAAGATGATCTATGTTAGATAAATGTCTGCTTCAACAATTTTATTTCCACAATTTAAACCACTGGATATATCCTCTCGCATGGTCAGGAGCAAGACAGTCCCGAAGAATCTCATCCGCTGTGGTTTCCTTCATGAGCATGAAGACATGGACATGTGCTAAAAAATGATGTATGCATGAAAAGAGAAGGTCAAAGAAGATATACAATCAATCTGCCATTTTTTAAAGTTTCTTGCCTTTCTTTAATAGAATAGTAAAAATACTTTTCAAAGATAGTTTAAAATAAATTTAGCGTGCTATCCACTTCTTTATAGAGATAATAGTGTTGATTTGTTGTTTTGTAGCATGTTTCATGCTCATTCTAGAGTCTAGTGTGGCCTTTTAAGCTGTGTGCTCGCAGCTTCAGCTGCAGTGACTGAAAACACTGTTAAATTTGGCTGCCACTCAAACCTAATGCAATTTATATGTCAAATGGATTCAACGCTTCCAAAAGTAGAATGTAATTTATTTTTTGGCAAATAGATGAGTTCCTGGTTTGAAGAAAAGGCTATTGAAAAGTTTTTCATAGCACTTTTTCATGTTTAAAAAACAATATTTTGATGAGTGACTATAAATCAATTAGCTAACATCGCGTGTGATTTAAATCCTCTGCAATCTTTTTAAAGGGAGTTAGGGAGTTAGTCCATTTGGGCCTAAAGTCCCTTTTCTCGGTGACACTGAAAAGAGTGCGCTGCTGGGCTTACATTAGCACACAAACATGTTTTCAAGTTCTGCTGATGAGGACACTGATGTTACACCTCAACCAGTCCAGAGACCAGGGGTGAGGGCCAGGAGCCTCAGGAATATGCTAGAACAAGAAGGTCAGAAGTGTTGGTAGGCCAGGCTCCTGTTGTGTAAAGCAAGTCTTTGATGAAGGAGTCCAAGTGGGGCTGGGCAGGGTTTGTGACCCCAATCCCACTGAAGGAAGGGAGGCGGGGACCTTGAGCAAGTCTTGATAAAGAAGTCCTACTTTGATCACTGAGCTATTTACCCAGTAAAGGGAAAGGGCTGTTGGTCCAGAAGAACAGATTGTTTCTTGAAAGGCACACTTTGAGGAATCTGTCATAAAATGACATTAATGACTGACTGACGGGGTTATCATCGTCAGCAAGAAACCCTCCAAAGGAAATGCCGATTTCTGTCTAGACCCACGGCTCTTTCCCCCAATCCCCACAAAGTGGAGCTTCAATCTTATCCCCAAAAGCATTGTGGATTCTGAACCGCCAAGTATGGAAAGGGCACACAGATGTACGGTGGGCAATGAGACTCTCGCAAGGGAAGGTGATCCCAAAAAAGTCATTTTCATCAGCGTTTCCACTTCCTTTCTGCTTTCCGCTGACTATTTTTTTTTTTTTTGGAGAGAACATTTACAACTTCTCACTTAGCAGTTTTCACACATTCCCCAAGGCTTCCTCACCTGCGATCACCATGTACCACAGGTTTTTGTTTTGTTGTTGTTGTTGTTGTTGTTTTGAAAAAGACCACCGCCTCCCCCTTCTGCTCGTGGGAAACTGGAGTATCCTGTTAGTTCTGCAGTTCTGATCGTGAAAAGCAGCAGCGTAAGAACGATGTGGATGTCTAACCAAATATGAGGATTGGGAAATGAATGCATAGAGGCAGAGCCTGGGCATGATACCACACCCTCACCATTGACAGATGTCAGCCAGCAAGATGATTCTCGGGACTTCCACTCTCTCCATCGAGTTGTTTGGATGTTGCATCTGAAAGCAAGGAGATTGAGAAAACCAAACTGTCTATTAAACGCATCACGAATACTGATTTTTTTTTTTTAGTTTGTTTGTTTTTGATAGAATTAAAATCAGAGCAAAGGGGCTGGGGATATAGCCTAGTGGCAAGAGTGCCTGCCTCGGATACACGAGGCCCTAGGTTCGATTCCCCAGCACCACATATACAGAAAACGGCCAGAAGCGGCGCTGTGGCTCAAGTGGCAGAGTGCTAGCCTTGAGCGGGAAGAAGCCAGGGACAGTGCTCAGGCCCTGAGTCCAAGGCCCAGGACTGGCCAATAAATAAATAAATAAATAAATAAATAAATAAATAAATAAATAAATAAATAAATAAAATAAAATCAGAGCAAGGATTTTAGCCTTCAAAATTATGGTTGTGAAGACTATGGAAAAATGCAGAAAAGTTGTTCAGAATGAAATTGAGGGGGAGGATTAAAGGATCTCTAAACTTCGTTATTTCAACTAATTTTACAAAACATTTACTAGGTATCAGACTGGAATTTAGGTGCTGGGGTTTATATGAAAGTAAAGCATAAAATGGCACAATCAAGATCACTCTTTTCAAGACTATAGTAAAAATAAGGTTAAGAGATTATGGCCACTTATCTTTGAATAGTGCAAACCTCACTGATATTTTCTTTTATACATTTTATTTAAGAATCCAAAATAAATGTTTTTTTCATGAACCTAGATCTAGAGAATGCTAAATATTATAGATGAATTGAGGTTTTAGAAAATAATCTCTTTGGCTTTAAATCCAATCTCTATAAATCTAAATGGCTCTAAGGCCACCAAAGTATAAGTGACTTAAGACCCTAGTTGGGGATTTTTAATTCCCAGCTCAATTATCTTAACCTTGTCTCAAACACATCTCAAGGAGAGAGAATACTTGAAACCTAAGCTAAAGTTTAGACCTGAAAAATTGTTAAAGTCAATCACAACAATCCATAATCATAAAATAGACTCATTTACAATTTACCTGGGTCTATTTTATACTTATAAAATTAGTAATTGCTTATTACAGAATAGTTTTTTTAATAATTACTTATTTATTGTCAAAGTGATGTACAGAGAGGTTACAGTTTCATATGTTGGACCTTGGGTCCATTTCTTGTACTGTTTGTTACCTCCTCCCTCATTCCCCCTCCCCCTCCCCCTTTCCCTCTCCCCACATGAGTTGTTCAGTTGTTTTACACCAACTGGTTTTGCAAGTATTGCTTTTGGAGTTGTTTGTCTTTTTATCCTTTGTCTCTCGATTTTGATATTCCCTTTCAATTCCCTAGTTCTAATACCAGTATATACAGTTTCCAGTGTACTCAGATGAGATACAGTGATAGTGCAGGTACAACCACAGGAAGGGGATACAAGAAGATCATCAACAATAGAAGCTACAGTTTCACATGGTGTGTTGAAAGTAGTTACAACTGTGATATAATAATCATTTCCATATAACATGGAGTTCATTTCACTTAGCATTATCTTATGCGTTCATAAGGGCATAGCTATTGGGCTCTTGTGATCCTCTGCTGTGACTAGCCTAAACCTGTGCTAATTATTCCCTATGAGGAAAACCATAGAGTTCATGTTTCTTTGGGCCTGGCTCACTTCACTTAGTATAATTTTTTCCAAGTTCTTCCATTTCCTTACAAATAGGGCAATGTCATTCTTTTTGATAGAGGCATAAAATTCCATTGTATATATGTAACACATTTCTGATCCATTCATCAAAATGTAAATCAAAACAACATTCAGATTCTACCTCACCCCAGTAAGAATGTCCTTTATCAAGAAAACTAACAATAACAAATGTTGGAGAGGATGTGGCCAAAAGGGAACCCTACTTCATTGTTGGTGGGAATGTAAACTGGTTCAGCCACTCTGGCAAGCAGTATGGAGATTCCTCAGAAGGCTAAACATAGAACTCCCCTATGACCCAGCAGCTCCACTTTTGGGCATCTACCCAAAAGACCACAAACAAGAACACACTAAAGCCAACAGTACAACAATGTTCATCGCAGCACAATTTGTCATTGCTAGAATATGGAACCAACCCAGATGCCACTCAGAAGATGAATGGATCAGGAAAATGTGGTACCTATTACAGAATCTTAAGACATTAAAAAGTATTAATATACCAACTCAGAGACAAAGTTTTATAAACATGATTTGATAACAGAGATGAAAATTGTCACATTTAATTATATCTATAATTAATGTTAAATAATTTTATTTTTCAGAAATAAATTTTAAATTATTTAATTACTTAATGTTCATTTGTAAAAAAAAGTTTCTTGTTTATATTTTGCTTATATTTTTATTATCTAGGTTTTACAAGCTTTACTATTCACTAATTTTTCTTTGGAAAATTAAAATATATCTAAATGTACTTGTCACACATAACTGAATGTGTATTTTCTTTTCAGAACTACATTTCAGATCAAAATTGCTTTGCTTTAATGAAATTCATATATCTCAAATATTAGAAATGAACATTAAAATTGATTTACTACAGCAAGAGAATAAAAACTATCAAGTATAATGAAAAATTTTATTTTAAAATTGGTGCAGTTTGAAAAATAAAAGTAACTTGAAAAATGTGTGTAAAATATATATATTTATATTTCTGCATTCATTACATATACACATATATGCATGTATATACACATGTGCATACACACACACAGATTTCCAGTGAAAGGAAAGGTCAATATCTCACACATTGAAAGTTTTCAGTGGCATTACCTTTTCATTGGTTGCATTTCAATTTTCTACAGCAAATACAATTTTATGACAGATGACCTTATCCCTGTCAGTAAGCGATGTGTTTCTGAGCTGTACATCAACACAAAATATATTATTATTTTTACATCCTTACAGGAACAGAATAGCACATCTTCATTAAATGTCAAGTGTTTATCTCACAAGATTTAGAGTTCATGAAAATGTAGTAGAAAACTGTCACAATAATTGATTTGACACCATATTGGTTTATACTTTAGGCAAAAGAATAGGATAATACAAAGAAAAGGATAATACAGCATGTCAGACTTGACACCATTTTCACATAGAAAAAGTCTGCCTGCTGAAGTTCTTGTTGTCCACAGAGAATTCCAGAAACAAAACATTTTTTTAATAACAAAACCACCATTCTGTAAATATGTTTTCTGCACTTTGGGCATACTTAAATGCATTCCTTTGACCAAAAACAAAGTGAAGAAATACATCATTATGCAATAACCAGCTTTATTCTATGCCAATATCTTTTTCAGGCAATAAAGAAATAAAAACAGTCAGTTGGTTTTATATTGAAGTTCAATATTGATCATCATTTTCTAATGCATAAATGATAGAAGTAACGTTGTCCACCTTTGTTGGTTTTATGAAAAAATACATACAGGAAAACATCAGCAGATTTAAATCACAGTTTGAAAAAAATAAAATAGGCAAAATAAAATGCAAATCGCTAGAAACATCACTTCTGGACTTAAAAATAAACGAAACATATGTTCTGTCCAAAATTTAAAATTAGAACCCCCAAGTGGTCAAGCAGTCTCACTTCTGATATATCTACAAAGGAAATGTAATGTGTACCTGGAAGAGGTCCCCTCCCCCACACCGTCTGCAGCCCAATTCACAACCAAGTTACAAGAATAGCCTAAGGGTCGTCAATAGGCAAAAGGATAGAAATGTGTGGCTCTGAAACAATGGAAGATTATTCATCCACAGAAGCAAAGAACCGTCCCTGGAGATGATGTGCTTATCCTTGGGGGACGTGAGGTGAAGCAAGAACCAGAAATGCAGAAACTTGTAAGTGAGCTCAAGAGGTCAAATCGATAGACAAGCAAAGAGGGAAACTGGGGTCCCCTTGAGCCACTGGGAGGGGAAATGGGGATAATTTGAGCAGAGGGTACAGATTTTTAGCTGTGAGAGCAATTGGCTCTGAGGATTTCTGGTGAGGGTTAATTTGATTGTGGTGATGATTAGATCATACTTATAATCTGAATATATATATATATATATATATATATATGATCTTTGTCAATTTAATAGTTCCAAGAAAAGAAAAATTCACAGGGGTTAGGAGAGATGGCAGATCTGTACAATGAACCAGTACTTTTGGTTAGTATCCTGCTATTTATTTAGACAGGAAGTGGAGCAAGTCAAGTTTCACTGGTGAGAGAGAACTTTCCATACTCTTTGTCCTGTAGCTATATGGTTCTTCTGTTGTCTTCAAATGGTAGTACTACCTAGTAGGAAACAGTTGGTAGTCATTTTCTAGAAAATCTGTCATCCTTCTATCTCAAGCCCAAACTAAGGTAGTAAGAGTTCCTAAGAATCTCATTAACTCATTTTTTCCCCATAAATGAGCCATTTGAAAGACTTGGATTCACTAGTGATATAAAGTGCCCTGTGGTTGAAATTAAAAGGTGAATCAAAGCCTTCCAGATTCATTGCTCCTCTTGAAATGTATTCAATGCAAACATTTCTTGAAACTGATATATGCATTTTCTTTAGAACTATAAATCCTGTTTTGTTCCCAATATTTATTGCACTGCGAAATAGTGCTGGAAGGGATTTCTCTGATGTCAGTGAAAGACAGTATTAAATTTTGTCTAACCTTTCAAGGGTAAAGAAAATATTGTCTTGTTTCCATATTGACTCAATGCTCAAGTGGCTTCTGTAGACAGCAAAAGTATGACAGAGAGCAGAAGAAACGATGTCTCTAAACCTTACTTTTCCACGTGTCTTTCCCTTGTTATTAGTTTTACCAACTAACTTTGAAAAGATCCTAGAACCTGAGCTGCTTTGTATTATTTTAGTCCTCATTGAGAGCCATGAAAGCTCTTTCTTTAGGTCTAATTCAAATAGTGTGTGTGTGTGTGTGTGTGTGTGTGTGTGTTTACTTATATAACACTAATTTGCAGTAGGTGGTTCCATTTTTATAGTATTTTTGAACTGCACCCCAGAGATTTAGCAATGCTATTTCAGACCCGGAAAGTGACTATAGAGAGCCATTCCCTTCTGCCCCACAGTTTGTGACTTCTCAGCGGCCCCTGCAGAGTTGCAGGTCTTTATTGACCCCTGGCTGAAGGAGTCACTTCTTTTTTCTATTTATTTTTTATTGTCAAACTGATATACTTTTTATCACATGGTTTATGCCACTGAGCGTTGAGAGACGTATGGCACCTCGCTTGTGGCGTTGGAGGTCTCAGCTCAGTTAATTGTGGCAATGATGACAGAACATATACCAACCATCACAAGCTCCATGGCTTAAACCAGAAGAACCCTGTGGCTGCTCAGGTCTGAAATGAGTTGTAGCCCTTGAGTATAATTATTTCCTGGTATTTTTCTGCTTTCGTAGGCTGTTCTTCTTCCTTCATGTTTGGGCCTCCCTGACCTCAGTCTATGATCTCTGGATCCATCTCCCATAAATCAATCTGTTAGTCTCCTTTCTCTCACCTCAACTGAATCCACTTAGACACTCCTCCTCCTCCTCCTCCTCCTCCTCCTCCTCCTCCTCCTCCTCCTCCTCCTCCTCCTCCTCCTCCTCCTCCTCCTCCTCCACCTCCTCCTCCTCCTCCTCCTCCTTCTCCTCCACCTCCTCCTCCTCCTCCTCCACCTCCTCCTCCTCCTCCTCCTCCACCTCCTCCTCCTCCTCCTCCTCCTCCTCCTCCTCCTCCTCCTCCTCCTCCTCCTCCTCCTCCTCCTCCTCCTCCTCCTCTTCCTCCTCCTTATTTGTTCCTCTTCCTCCTCTTCCTCCACTTCCTCCTCTTCCTCATCTTCCTCCTCCTCTTCTTCTTCCTCCTCTTCCTTCTTCTTTTTTATTTTTTTTCTTCATTAAAAAAAACATTTTCTTAACTCTATATCCAAGGCCTCTTTTGCTAGGGCAACATATTAACTACAATATATGAATAAGGATTTAGATACATTGAAAGATAAGAGTGGGCATTATTCTTTCTATCATAGCTTGGAACAATGAATCTACAACTTATTATGTGTTTATTTATTTGCAAGCTAATGTATTACTTAACTTGTTTTTCTATTTGTTTTGAGCTACTTGAATTTCAGTTCTTTGTGCTGGCTAGGCAGATTCTCTACCACTTGAGCCATCCTTGCCCTCATCCCCAATTTATTATTTATACAAATAAATACATTAAGATTAACTGACCTAAATTAGCTCATTATGATTTAGTTTACAATATAAGGAGGCAAATCTTTACCCCAAACAGAAAGAATACAATTGGAATAACTCGTAGTGAGTCAATTAATTCACATTTTCTGAAAGGAAATGAGTCAAATGAACATAGGCATAGAACATTTGCTGAATGCCTCTCATATTATCAGATATAATAGAATTCATAATATCACATCATGAATCATTTCTTCTACCATGAAGACGTCATCTCTTGTAAAAGAAAGAATAAACACAGATATGAAAAACTTTCAGCCTGTAATCTTAGCAGTACAGGGAACTGAGATCTGAGGTTTATGGTTTGAATCCCACCCAGTCGAGAAAAATCTGTGATGCTCATCTCCAATGGACCATCTCAAAGCCTGAAATTGCTATGTGGCTCACGTGGTAGGGAGCTAGCCTTCAGCTCAATGACAGCACCCCAGAAGTGAGTTGAAGTTGTAGGATTGACAACCTCGCCCCTCATAAAAGAAAGTGTCACTCGAATGGGATAATATATAAAATTTTTGTTTTTTATATTAAGGAGAAAATCAATTAGATGTGTAGTCACCCAAGCCTTGAATGTAGTTTAGACTTGAATATTAAGATACACCTGTCCAAAGCAACAATATTGCAGAACACATGTTCAACCTAATGAAGAATTTTGTGTCAGTTATTTGGAAATATATACAAAGGCCCATGTAACTGGTGCCTTGGTTGAGATTTAATCTGTTCTTGTCTTCTTTCATAACACAAATTTCATTCATTAGTCACCATATTTCCTAATGAAACATTTTGATTACTGCGCCATGCCTTCTGAATCCCACAGTTTGTCCTTAGCTAATCACCGGCATCTTTCCTCCTTCACCTCCCTTTGTTAAGTCAGGTAAAACATACCAGACCTCTGATGTTAGAGCTTTGTGTTTCAATGGACCTCCTCCCATGGATGTTATTTCCAAACTCTTAACACTTATGGTGACTCTCTATCCCAATTATCCTAGATTGCTCATTCCTTGACATTATCGTATACTACTTATGCATTAGCTAACATGACTGCTTTATTTACAACCACAGTATTTCAAGCCAGAAGGAAAGGTAGGTTTTCTCCTTCACACTGTCTTTCGGAACACTTCTTTCTTTTCTGCCTGTAAGACATTAACAGCCTTACACGCCCAGACTTGAGAACCATAGTGTACTCCTTGAGTGATACCACCTACCAGCCTTCCGGCTGTCCTGCGCCTGCCTCAATCATTACCGTCATTATCCATCTGTTACTTTAACCCAGAAAATCAGAAGACTCTACGATTTCCTCCCTTCTGTCGTTATGCAATCGTCCAATTCTTCCCCTCCCTCTCAATCTTCCTTTCAAACGTGTGTAGGTTAGTCGATCAACTAACTTGTGGTGTCCTTGTAGTATTCTCATATATGCATGCTACCTGTGTATCCAGATCAAAGCTACTCCTTTCACCCTAGTTCTTAACCAAAGGTCTAAACGTTGTACTATGAATGGGAAGCTCTATCACAGAGATGCCTGTTCCTCCTCCACCATCCCATGAGCAGACAGGGCTATCTTATGCCTAGACTATTGAAAAATAGCATTCTGGTCTTCCTTGGCTCTTCTTTTCTTTTTTGTCTCCTCTTCTCAGAGTTACAATAAGGACCTCCCCTTTATACTTGCCTAGCTAGCTAGCTTTTATAGATACATAATAAATGTTCATATAAATTATATTCTAGTCTGTCGCACATTATAAATTTTATTATATTATATAAGTTATATGTATCCATTTCTTTCAATTACATATTAAGTATATTTTATATCTATATCACACACACACATATAGTTTATGGGTAGATATACACTTATGCAATGCTTGCAGACAAGAGTGACATTAGTTTCTGTGCTATATCACATGGCTTTTCTCATATGACGGTCTAGGCATACAGTGGCTAAATATTTACTTTCCAGAATCCTCTTCGCTAGGGATCTTCATGCATGATATTCTTGCAGCACGCTGCTTCCACAATGGCTGACCAGTGTAATGCAGAAGTTGAGAAGGAGCCATGAAGAGAGGAGACCTTTGCTGTAAGGAGCCAAATAATTTCAACCAAGGACTCAGTACAGGGCTGCTCAGAACTTGAAGGAGGCAGAGAAACAGAATCTTTAGGGACCAATTGAAGCCAGAGGAAGAACAAGGGACAGTGAATATTAAGAGTCATTTATATTTCATGTAAATCAAATGAAACTAGTTCTTTGGCCAAAAAAATCCTTTGTTGGAGGATACTTTTTAAGAGAAACAAATGCATCCCATGCGTCATAATTTACAAAAGAAACTTCCATCTCTCTTCACATGCATCGACTTCTATTTCCTCCTCTTCACAGAGTGTGGAGTGTGTACAAACACACTGATCTCTAGACCATGGCGGAATATTTACCTCTGTACTTTCTTTATCCAAATTACATTCTGTCCGCATCTTCCCATAACCCCTGAACTTCCTTTATTTCTCTGCCTAAATATGTCATTCAGAGCTATGCTTTCAGATGACTGCATGAAGAGACACTTTTAATTAATTCTGATATCAAAGTTTTTAGGTGAATAGTCCTTCACAGCAATTAGTATAATATTTAATATTTGGATGCACTTGTCCACCTCTTTCCTATTTTCTCTAAAGGCTGAAAAGATCCTTGAGATTTCTGTTCCTTTCTGTTTTGTTTTTCTCTTTCTGTAGTTTTCCTTCTGTTCCTACTCCAGCAACATTAAATGAAATTCTGCAGCACAATATCAGTAAATATCTGTCTAAATAAACAAGAAACAGAAAAGATGGTGATCAAAGGGTTTGTGGTGAAAGAAATAATGATAAAACTGCAAGTTTAAATATTGTCTGATAATGTAGGAACAGAAGCTTACAAAATTCATGAAAATGTATGATGTATAACATTTTGCTTATCGTTATACATCTTCTCTATAAATAATCAGATGGTAAAATAGAAAATACCTTAAAATATTTATTTGTTTATTTACCCTCTATCAACAAAGGGGTAGGGAAATTACTTTTAAATTCTCCCTGAAGTTCAAGGCCACATTTTCCAGGAAACATAAAAGGACCATTGTATTTATACTAAAAGGAATAGGAATAAAATATTTATAAGTGTTAACTTACAATATAAGCCTCATAAAATTCAAGACTGCTAGTAAAGAGTCTTTTTAAAAGAAATCTCTAATGTTTTTCTTCAAATAAGAGCCACCTAAACTGACACTTTATCTTGTATCTTTAGGCTTTTTTTTTAAATTTTCAAATCAATTCTTAAAAATCTTATTCCCTATAGTCTTTCAAATCCCAGTGCTCTAAATATATATTTCTTGATTTTGAAAGACATCTGCCTTTAAACACAACAAGTGTTTCTGCATGATTCTCTAGAGACTGTTCTGTTATAAACAAGAGCTACTGTATCTACTTTTCTTTTCTTACCAATTTTATTGGTCAACCTGGTGTTCCAACTCTGCCTTCATAACTCATATGTCCCAGCTTTCTCATAGTTTCTGTGCTCCACGAAGAGCCATTTTTGGCTTGCCCTGAGGATGAATTAGAGAGGATAGCCTCTCTTGAGGAGATTATTCTGCTTGCCATCCAGCTAGTGTTTCTTACTTTTTTTTTTCCTTCAGGCTTTATCCTCTTCCAGGGAATACCTCTCTCCATGAGAAACATCCCATAGAGCACTTCTTCTATCTGGGTCTGATGTACTTCACTTAACATGATGTTTGTCCAAGTCCATCCACTTTTGTGGATGTAATATTCTTCCTAATGAATAAGTAAAATTCCAGTGTGTGTGTGTGTGTGTGTGTGTGTGTGTGTGTGTGTGTGTGTGTGTGTCTGTGTGTTCCATTGAGGGGCACCTAGGGGGTTTCCGGACTTCCATACCTTGGCTATGTTAAATACTGTAGGCAAGGGGGGTAGACAAGTGATGGGAGGAAGAAGGGAGAACACAATCATAAATATCAATGCATATCCTACAGAATGAAGAAAATTGAGGGGGAGTATAGGGTTGGAGGGATGAGGAAGTGTGATGAAAAGGGGAACATCTATCCAGATGCTCATTCACTGATTGGTTGAATGGTAGTTCCTTTTCACAACTAATTAATAATTTAAAAAATCAAAGACATTATCCTTCCCTATTACAAAATATACTATAAAGTTACAGTAACCAAAAGGGCATGTTTCTGGAATAAAGACAGACAAGTGACCAATGGTATAGGTAGTCCAGTAATAAACGCATGAATTTGGAAATCTAACTTTCAACAAGTGTTAAAGACAAACAATGAGGAGAGGACATTCAACAAGTGGTGCAGAGGAAATATCCAACATAATACTACTGAAAAGGTTTGGCAGAGAAACTAAAGTTAGCACCTATTGAACTTTTGAATATCAAAACTGTGATAAGTTGTTTGGAGGTATGGCTCAAGGATAGAGCATCTGCCTACAGCCTTGAGTTCAAACCCCAGTTCTACCAAAAATGTGCTGAAAAATATAAATCAAAGCATCAAGTTTAGATATCCAATATATCTGTAAAATACCACATTGTAATGATCTATGCATTTGTCAATATACCATGTTTCAGCGTATTTTTAATTTACACAACTTACTCATAAACATGATTTTGGAGGTAACTTAATTAGACTCTCAAAGTTTATGGTAAACTGATACAAAAAAATAAGGTATACCATAGTACAATTTCAGCCAAACAATTGATTAAGAATTTAGTTCTGTTCAGAAATTATTTTTAATACACTGGGTTGTTGTTTCATGAAGTAAATATTTTCCAGTTTACTTAGTGTTTTTAAAGTAATTTTGCATGTACTAAGAGCTTCAGTCTGCTCATAGATGTCATTTCTGTCTGAAGGCCTTTTGGTAGCCCTATCTTACATTCAGAAAAAGCAGTCGTTGTCCAAGTAATAATAAACATAGCAACATGTTTTTGAAGCATGAAGGAGAATAATTTAGGAGCCTAAAAGCCCAGGTACAAATAATTATACCTAAAATTGGTTAATTACAACTCCAATTGCAATTGGAATTGCTGAATTGCCAGCACAATTATCCAATTTCAGCCATAATTAGTGGCTCCTTTATTTTTCTCTCTAAAAACATATTCAATATCTATATATGCACTTAAATATCAAGCACACTTTATTGCACTTTTACAATTTAAAAGAAAATACTGCTATTTCCTATTTTTAAGATTCCGTTAAAAAGATTTCTAAGAATCCTATCTAAAATGAAGACAAAATTAACCACCAACAAACTCAATATTATACCAGTAAAATTAATTCCCTTCACCTATATATTAGATGCTGAGGATAAGAAAGATAAAATAGAGGGAAAAGACAAATGGGAGAAGGATGGAAGGAAGAAAGGAAAGGAAAAAGGGAAGACAGGAATGAAGGATGGATGGAAGGAAGGAAGGAGAGAGGGTGGTGTTAGGAAAGGAAAGAATGAAAAGTGAGAGAGAGGAAGTAGCAATAAAAATGTTGCTAATTGGGGCTGGGGATATGGCCTAGTGGCAAGAGTGCTTGCCTTGTATATATGAAGCCCAAAAGGCCAGAAGTGGCACTGTGGCTCAAGTGGCAGAGTGCTAGTCTTGAGCAAAAAGAAGCCAGGGACAGCGCTCAGACCCTAGTTCAAACCCCAGGACTGGCAAAAAGAAAAAAAAAGTTCTTAATGTAGCTGAAATATTTACTCTGAAATAAGCACATTACATTTTACTTTATAAAAGTGACTTAAAATGTCCATGCATTCGATTCTATCCCAAGGAAATGTGTGGAAATAAATCCCAATATTATCTGCTAATCTTTACTTGAAAACTTAGAGATCAAGCCAAATTTTAACTTCATTTAATCAATCAATCACTATTTTTCCCTTTCATTAAAATGCAGATAGACTTCTTTTGTGGAAGTCAATAGCTGGATGGAGACTTCTTAGTTCTCTGGATTCTAGCTGTCTAGTTTCAACCTGAAAACTTGGATAAGTAACATAATGGAGAAATAGTGTCAATAAGTATAAGTATGTTGGGTAAATAACACAACTCCTTTACCTATGAATCTCTGATCTATGACTTGTTAAATTATTCTTCTTACGGAACTTCTGCTTTCCTCATCTCGTACGTTGATGTGTCAGTATGCAGAAGTTGAGAATGAGGGTCTTTGAGAATGTAGGTAAGATGAGGCCATCACAAAATGAACTAGTGTAGGATTTTACATCCAACAGGACAGTGTCCTTATCAAAAGATTCCCCAACACAGTCATGCCCATGGAAGAACACCGCAAGAAACGAAGCTGTTTTTAAGCACACAACATTGCAGTATATTTATAACTTACATTACTGAGAAAGGGAGGGTGATACCAGGGAAACCAGGAGCAGCTGAGAAATACCTAAGACCCCCTTCCCCTTCCTTCATCTTGTCAGAAGCAACCAGCCTGCTGACACCTTGTTTGACAAGGGTAATCTTCCTAACTGAGAGACAAAGTTTCTGTTCCTTAAGCCATCCATCCATCCAGTTCTCAGTACTGTGGAGCAACAGCAACCTTAGGAAACCAACAATACCTTTACCTAGTCACTCTGTCATTCACGTCTGTTTCTTCTCCCTTCTCCAGTAGAGGCAACAAGAATGTTAAAGTGATTTTTTGAAAGCACGCAACAGTCATTACACAATATCAGAAAGGTACTCATAAATTCCCACAGTACAGGGGAGAAAAAAAAAACTGGTTAGAGAAGTTCCTGGCAAACAAGATCTTTTTGCAATAACGGGCATGCCTGTGGATTTAAGTTCTGAATTAATTTTTCAATATCTAATTTTCAGGTAAAACTCGTCATAGTATTTCTGTTATGGAAAACTTCAAATTGTTATATAAAGGTTTGAAAAGTAAACTTTTTTCTTGGCAAAATAGTCTTCCAAGTCAGTAGCACTGTTTGTTTGTTTGTTTACCTATTTCAACAAGTAAGCAGTCTTGTGTATAAACTTAATTTTTTGTGTAAATTATGGAATGTGTTAGAGAGAAGAAATACGGTTTAATTTAGTAGAACACAACAGTAGGAAGAAGCAAGAGAAACAAGTGTGTCTTAAATTAAGTTTTATATATATATATATATATACATATGTGTGTATATGTATGTATGTGTATATATATGCATGTGTATATATGTGTGTATATATGTGTATGTGTATATATTTGTGAGTGTATATATATATTTTTTTTGAGGAAAATAGAAACTTCAGTTCCTCAGTTGAAAATCTGTCATCTCTATAGGAAAAAAATCATCTGTGTAACAAAAGGTGTTCTAAGATTCCAGCATTTCTATAAAAAAAGTATATTTCCCAATGCAAATTGATTTGACATGTGCTTGATTGATCACTTGGTTGCTTGTTGTATTTCAATTCTTAGCAGTTTGGTTTGGTTCAGATTCCCATAGGTTTACAGAGTATTTACGCTCAAACTTCAGCTGGGTTGTCTGATAGATCATGCAAAAGTTATACCAAATGCTCTTGAGAAGTCTTGTGACTAATTTAGGGATTGTGTCATGAGGGACAATACCTTTACCCAGGAGAGTCTGCTCTCTGATCAAGACATATGAGTCCCTCACTTTATCAGATAATGGCACAGAACAAACCAAACAGCTCCTAGAAAATAAGAAAGGAAAACTTCCTGTTCTCTCCTGAGAATAAAGTTTCCACTTGATATTATATTGCCACAAATCTTTTGACAGTTTCAGTTTGGTCATCAAGAACACATTACCTCTTCTATCCATTGCTAGGAGAAAACTGTCAACAATATTGATTGTAAATATTTTCATGTCAGAGCAAAAGCTCAGCTCCCAAACCCCAAAGCGTGTGATTGCAAAGCTGCATTCCTTCTACAGTTGCTTTCAAAGTGGTTACTAGCATGTTAATTCACTTCGTGCTTTTCAGAGAATTGTTGCTCACTGCTTGTGAGACAGAAAAGCTCAAAAGAGGGGTAATTCCTGTCTTTACTCTCAAGCAACTCATTCTGAATATAATTGTTGATAAAGTATTAATAACTGCATATTAAGTAGTAAAGATAATTGATGACAACTCATGTATCTTTGTTCTATGTCTTCCTGATCAAGGATCAAACTCAGAAATTCAAGCTTGCTAAGCAAATGGTCTACTATTTGAGCGCTACTATTTGAGAGCAGTCCATGGGACCCAGGAAGTTTTCATTTGTTTTTGAGGCAGGGCTTTGTATTGAACGGTCTAGAGCTACAGCTTCCAGTCCTACTCACTGGAATCTAATCCAACTGAAATGAGACACTTTTCTTCACGTTGACAATAAAACTGTTGAACCCTTTTGTAGGCAATATTAAAATGATTCTAATTCTTCTCAAATACCTTAACATAAGCTTTATAAGATGGTACATCATACACAAATACAGAGATCTTCATAGTGAAGTATATAGTTCAATTTGATTCAAATATCTAGTGACAGAAAATATTTTAAAAAGTATTGGAAATACATTGTAAAGGGAACATAAAGCAGCTAGTACGACCATTATTTTTATATACTGTTATTTTAGGAAACTGCATGCATAGTCAAATTATAATATAATAGAGTAACAATGAAGCTTAATAAATATGGTTCTTATACTTTTTGACTACATTCATAATTCATTAGCAAAATGACTATACACTGATATCTAGTAGGAAATTTTATATGTATATATGATAAAAATTAGCAAGTTTGATTTGTAATATACTTTAGAGATTTTTCATTCTTTTATTATTGAAGGTGTTTTATTATCTTAATGATGTTAATACAAACATGGTAGTTCTAACATTCAGTTTACAGAGCTGGGAGTATAGCTCAATGGTAGAGATACTACCAATCACTTGCAAGGTGCTGGGTTCAATCTTTACCTATACAATCATTATTCATTTGGGTACAATTTACTTATTCACTTAGTCATTCATTCTATTAAGTGCATACAAGGTACTAAAATATTTTAGGTAAGTAGATTTCTTTGCTGAAATGGCCCGAGGAGTAATTAGTGGTAAATTTCCATACCCAGGGATATTTTTATGGTTTGTATACAGTGAACCCTACAGGTAAGCTGACTCCATTCAACAGAACTGAAGAAATTTCCCAAAGGACAAAAATAGGCAAATAGGATTAAAACACACTTAATTTTGGAGTAGTGCTTGCATCATTAATTTGCAAGAACTAATCCTAGTTTGGAGCTTATAGTTTGATTAAATTAATGTTTTTTCAATACTTGTAGTCAAAGTTGACTGAAAATATATTCATTCAAAATGTTCTCTCCCTCATACTTACCTTTTAAGACACTCATCGCTATAAACCACCCACATCTATTTCTAACTATAGTGCTGACTTGATAAATAATCCAGATACAAAATGTTACATGATGCCACATTGAGACTTGGATATTACATTGAGAACCTTGACATTTTATCAAATGACACACAGATATGCTATATACTATGTACAATGGAAATGGCATCCATGATGGCATAACTATTGGTTATGAAAAAGTTGTAGAGATTCAATTAGAAGAAGTTTGAGTACTGAGGAACAGAAGTGAACTTTAAATAAAGGTGTTACTATGCAACCTAAACAACTAGACAACCGTGAACATATTTCCTTGGGCTTTAATACTGTTTGATGTAACTATTGTCATTGGACAGAAGCATTTTCAGAGGTAAACAGTAGAGATTGACTGCAAAGAGTGCAAAATAAAGAACTCCATTACTGCAGTTTATTTGGACAACAATATTATTCAAATATCTACATTGCCCTCAGGATATTATGTGCTGGGAAAATGATGGAAACCCTAAAATCATTTCCAAGAACCCAATACATAAAACTAACACAGAGCTACCTTTTGAAGCAGCAAAAAGGTAATGAATGTCCCACAGCTTTTCAACAACTTTTATCTCAGAGTTCAAGAAAAAAAAATTAGACATTTTCCTATACACAGTGAAAGGGGCTCTCTTTCTATGTGTTTCATGGGATTTGGGTGAATTTCAAAGTTCTTAAAAAGGAGACTTTTAGACATTGAATTAATAATGTGTTGGAACCAGAAGAAATTGGAATAATGATGCCAATTTAGTATTCACACACACAAAAATCCTTAAAGTGTAATAAGAAAAAAGTTCTAGACTCCTAATTGTGGTTCAGTTTTCCTAAGTGTATATTAGTAAATATATGATAAAAAATTAAATTAAGACCCATTCACATTTTATCAGTGGAATCAAGAGTGGGTAGCCTAAGTGTCTTAATATTTGGGCATACATGATATTTTGTACCACAAATTACTGTATATGAGAGGTTAGGGATGGTAGAGCTCTGGTGAAGAAACAGTCCTATGCTGGAATAATATACATAATATATATAGCATGTATATATATATATATATATATAATATAACAAGGAGGCTTCTATCAAGTTTTAAAATAGGAAAAAAAACCTTACTTTTTTTACATGTTGCAATGGGCTAAGCTCAATAAATGGAAAACTTTTGGAGAAAAAGCACACCAACCAACACCCTGTAGATGAAAAAGTGGAAATTACCTTAAAAGGAACGTAATTATGTGAGAGCTTTGACATTATTTTCATACTTGCATCAAATGGCTTTTATCTTGATTATTTTCTAAATATGAAAATTGCTTGATAGGCTATAAATAGATACGGAACAGAGCAGACATATTTTATAAAAAAATAAATTATATACATAATCTTAATTCATCGGATAGTGTATAAAATAATTATAACCTATTTTTCTCCTCTTTAATTTCTTACTTTGAAAACCTAAATAACTAGGCAAAAATTGTCAGTTAATAAGAATTCATGTTCACTAAATTTTGGAAGTCACTAGGCTCTATACAATTTAAGACTATGCTAATTACATTTAGATTAAAAGTATCTGCTATTAAACAAGTAATTATTATCACTAACAAGACAAAAATAAATAGAAGTTAATTTTTAAATGTATTTGCTATAAAGACAAAGCATCATTCATGAATGCACTGTTATAAAATAGAATTCAGCAGGAAACGATCAGTGAACATGTTTACAACTTTTGAACTGGTCAGTCTGATTAAAGAAATACAAATGGGTCACACTGTGGGAATACAAGAACTTGAAGGGACAATTTATTTATAAATTTTTTGCCATGAGTCCCAAACCTTACTAGGAGACAGGCATTTAATACCGTTATATTTAGTATAGATTAAATGTGATTAGAGTATCTGGAGAAATGATTTCCACCAGTGCAGTCAATCCCAGGTCAATCACCAATCACCTTGGAGAGGAGGAGATAGAGACTCCTGTTTCGGTTGAAACCGGATGTAACTTCCGGATTGGGTCAGAATACAAAAGACTTTGTGTCTCCACCAGTGGAGGAGGAGATGCCCCAGGGATTACTTGGGTTCTGTCGGTAGGTCCATCTGTAGAGGGAAGGAACCACAGCTGGAAGAAGAAGACCAACTGTGCAGGGTAGAGAGCAACTGGTTAAAAGGGGCACCCCAGTAGGATGGGAAGGAAGCTGTGAGAGTATTTAGAGCTCACGGAAGCGCCTGTGAAAAGTAGTCATCTCACCCATCTATTAAACTCAAACCTCTAAGGCTCACTGAGAACATCATCAAGGAAGAACTTTCCATTGCATGTTGCGCTCTGCTCTTCCCAGTTCCAAACTCAAAGAGCCTGAAGGAGGGCAGAGATTAGAGAAGTAAGGAGCCAGGATAAAGAAGAATGGAACCATTACCCCCTTGTCTCTGAAGCAGAGGAAAGTCTGTGATATGTTCTAGGATGGGAAGGAGGCTGAACAAGGGAAAGTTACTTGTTTACTTATGACCTAATATGGATAAAGTCACTCAATATTTGTTGTCCTGGCCAGTCTTATACACATTAGCATCACTATACAGATTTCATATTGGACTTGTAAAATCTGACTCAAACAAATGACCTAAGTTTTCAACAGAAAAACACGATTAAAAATAAAAATACCTCATTGAAATGAAAGGAGTTAAGAGTCTGGGTCTTGTGGCTCAATTTTTGTGATCTACAAATGAAATAAATTTTAAAAAAAACACTGAAAGGAGAAAAAATGCCTATAGAAATAAGTATACATTTAACAATTTAAGTCATAGTGTTATTTCTTAATTCCTTAAATATTTTAATAAAACTGATTTCAAATTAGAATTGAAAACACTAAAGTTGTCCTTATCCACAACATCTTATACTAGAGACACAATTCTTCATTGCTTCCATGCCATCTGTATAGCATTTGTGCATTTTAAAAATGATCACATTAGTAATTGATTCATCTATATTCATATTTTAGGTGGTAGATTCTTAGCCTCAATAATATCTTTTTGCATTTGTTTAATCAGTATTTCATTAAGCAGTTATCCTTACTTAGCAGGTATGCACTTTAAGAAGTGGGTTCAAATCTCAGAATATAACAAACACAAGTTCTCTCTTTCTTAGTGAGGAAAAGGAGGCAGACATCAAACAGGAATTATCAGGGAGCAAAACAACTGGGGGAAAGTAGAACCTGAGAATTGTGTTTGGAAAAAATACAATTTTGTATGCCCTGGTCTTAGAGCTCCATGTGGAAAAGAAATACTTGAAGACATCCCTAAATGAAATCAGAAAGAGTGACCTTGTTAATCTACAGGAACATTAAAATAAAAAGTTCAAACCAATCTCATGCTAGTCCTGAGGCAAGAGGGGCCAAGAGCTATGAACTGTGTGGAAGAAAGAACAAAGCCTGGAGTAGAGTTAACCAGGAAGAAGAACTAGGAGGAGAAAGAAGCATGGCCCAATGGGGGCTGCAGATTTGCTGTAGTGGGGTAGGGTACCAGCAAAGGGTAGTTGTCCATCAAGGAGTGACAGCTGCATCCATTCCTGGTCTCATTGCTCCTTTCAGAGAAAGAGCAACAAGGGGTGAGGGCGAATTTCAGGGCGAGGCCCCGCAAGGATGCTGGGCAGAAAAGTGTTCAGATTGTGGGTGCAAACAATGAGCCCTGGCTAGCCATGAACATGTAAATTGGAGAAGGTGATTTTCCTCAACCAGGTACCATGCTCTTAAACAACAGAGTATGTTGACTACTATGAAGCATTCAGACCATTTGAAAATGGTTCACAGAAATCAGGTATTCAATATCTGATCATGTATGTCATTTTGATTACAGCAAGTGAAACATTAATTTTATAGATTAAAGTGTATCTATAGTATAGGTTAAAATTGAGGAAGTCATAGAAAACTATACTCAGAACATACACTCTACTTAAAGGAATAAGATTTACACAGCCCAGGAAACAGAAGATCTAGAAGGAAAAGATTGTTTGGAAGCAGATGCTTAACGTACAGTTAGTTAGCTATGCCATTTGGTTTAGGCATAGCTTAGAAAATTATTTACTCATAGCCATTTAATTCATGGATTATGAAAACTGTTCATTTCAGGGCCTTCTGAAAATATAAACCATCCCCTGTCAACACTTTAACAAACTGAAAACACAAGGACTATGGCAAAGCAACTTTTAGATTCTAGATAATTCCAACGCTTTGTATGGTGGGCTTGTGAATTAACATTGTCTTTTGCTCTGAAAGCCATACAAAGGTTTAAGAAAGGCCACATGAAATGGAATGTACAGCAATTCAATAAACAGCTTGCATTACCAGAGGAAAAAAAGGCCACAAATATTGTTAATTCAAGTCTCTTCAGGAAACGTAATTGCCTTGTCACTGGTAATGTTAGAAAGAATGGGAACATAGAAATTTTTAAAAAATTAATGATTTGTCTGAATCTGTTCACTTAGAAAGTTTTTGCAAATATAAAATTTAGTTTTTGGTGGTATTGGGCTTTCAACTCTGGATCTGGCAGTCACTTGGCTTGTTTTTCTGTTTTTTGCTTCAGCCTAGCTTCTCACTGGTTATTTTGGTTTCATTTATCCCAACATTTAAAAAAATGTTACTGCATTTTGTTACTGCATACTGTTGCCTTTTACTTTCATCTTTGGACAATTTGTTGTTAGTATATACAAACGCTATTGAGAAGCAGTACACATAACATTTGGAATCTTGGAATACAATATATTCATTGTTCCTTGCCTTCATGGTGAAGATTCTTTGAGTGAAAAGCAAGTATGAGTCACAGAGCCTGAACAAATGCATGCAGAATTGAACTTTTTTCTTGTATGAGGAGTGTGAGAAAGTTTAATTCTTTTGGATTCTTACTGTGCTGGATTCTTTTTTTTTTATTAACCCCATTTCCTTTGTATGGTAATGATATTAGTGTTTTGCCCCACATGTACCCAAGTGAAACTTACAGTTCAATAGTTCATTTCAATTAGGGATTAGAGGCTGCAGAGATGGTCCTTAAAAGTTATTATCTGGAAAATTTCTCAAAGAAAAGCTCATGTGTTCATGTGACTGCTCAACTTACTTGATAAACTGTTTCTTTTTAAAGTGATAATGACATTTATTAATAACATTATTAAGTAAAGCAGCTCGAGCAAAATGGCTATTTATATAAGGTTACTATTTTCTTAATAATATATGCAAAATTTTGCTTCACAAATCCTTTTTCCAGCTGCTGCATATTGGAAAACAGTAGCTTGAGAAGACTTCGCTGAAAACAAACTGCCAACCTGGACGGCCAAGTGTTATACAACAACACAAAAAGCACATTTCCAACGCAGATGATAATCATTCTATTCCTCACAGTCTATCACTGGTACTGCTGGAGCGCAAGGACTTCTTAAGTGGAAAGTAAATTAATCTTTATTAATCTTTGTCATCACGATTGCATAATGTCTGGATTTGAGTCTGATGTGCAACATTCCCTTCTTTCCTCTTTCTCTGGCAATCAGATGTGTGAAAATAAACCTCAAGCCTTAAAAGGAATGCTGAGTGTTGAAAAAGTGGATATAACCATCTGAACTATTATGAGAAAAAAATACAGGAGAAAATAAAATACACACAGTGTCAGAGTTACTGACACCGTCTCTTATGTAAATATATGCACTGTTACATGTCAGGACTGTAAGATAGACACTGAAAAGAAGAGGCAGGTGGCCAACATAGATGTATGAATAAAAAATTATCCATGCACATTTTTCAGACACGTTCTTTAGAGCTTAATTAATACCTCTAAAAGTACTTCCCTGAATAATGATATGTATAAAGTCCCAATATGAGATTGTCATTAGGTGTTAATTAGGAAGTAAGGTCAAGTACCACAGTAAATAAACAAACACAAACATAAATGCACATGCTTGGTGGAGCAACAGTTCAGCATTGACCCTTTCCTAACACTTCCAATGTTTCCATTTGCTGGTTTGGTTAGGAACTCCCTGTGAAATATATTCATCGTCCTAAGAGAAGATAGAAATGATAATGTGCTAAGCTTCTCTCTACACAAGTCTTTCTTTTTATTGTCTTTCCTTGATAGAAACAACCAGCGACGACAAGGATGCATGACCACCTGTGCTCAGGTTGTGTACTTGATGCTACATATCGGTGAACAGAAATTTCACTTTTATTGCACCGTTGACAATTTAGATCCTATATTCCATTTCTAAAAAAAAAAATAGGGCTCAAAGTATCATTGCTCATTGTGCTTTCTAAAAACATATTGATTAATATTCCCCTTAAAATTATCTTCTTATCTCAAAGAGTATATGTATCTTAATTATCAACATGTATGTATATTCCTATTTATGATCATATACATAGGTTGCATATATTTTGTGACATGCATCTACCTCATACCTATAAGTTTTTAGATATATATATTTTTTCATTTTTTTAATCCTTTTATATTTAGAAATACATATTTCTAAAGAGATGGCTGTGTACTTAGATATAGTTTTAAATGTGCAGAAGTAGATAGAAATATATTCACAGAGATTGATATGTATATGAAGGATTTTTTTTGTCTTGAAGACACATTAGTCGACACACAATCTTCAGACTATAATGGTTGTAAGCAATTTTAAATAATGTTGCCACAAATAACCTTGCTGTCTTTGCAGAAACTCAGAGCTTAAACCATATGGAATCAAGAACCATAATTAAAGCCAGCAGTTTTCAAATCCTTTTCTTTTCTACTTAGTGTGTCTTATCATTTTATTGATGTTGAAGTCATACCCCTAGGGGTAGTGGCCACAGACCATTTTATGCTGAGCATTGTCTCTGGATCCATACTGAGCTCTAAAATCTTGTCACAGTTGGAAGAAAGGGAGAAGATGGTCCTGTGTGAAGAGTCCAGGCAGGCTAGCATCATCCATTGCAAAGCTCCTGGAATGGGCCTTACCTACAGTTCATTATTAGCTTCTCCAAAGCAACTGCAGCTGTAAAATGCCTGCTCTAGCATGAAGAGACAGACTCCGTGCCAATCATCTGGAAAACACAAATAGTTTACATTTCTTAAACTATCTAAATTCAGAATTAGGATTTTCCTTTTGGGAAAAAAAACAACTTCTTTTTAAAATTTAAAGTTGAGTAAATTCCCTATCAATTGTAGCTGTTCCATTCTGTATTGAGAGTTTATCAGATGTCTCTGTGTCTGTATTTTATTTTTCTTAGTATATTGCAAATGTGGGAACGTCACTTAGAATTTAATGAGACTCAGAATATCCTTCACAATCTAGTACACACTCGTGCATAATTTCTTGGAGCCTCACATCTTTTCCTTTTTGAACTTCATGGTCAGTTTTGATTGGTAACTCAATTTCAAAACCACATTCTATGCACGAGTTACAGTTCAACTGAATGAATCATTTCCATTGTGGAGATCTAATTGCTCCAATTCCTTATAACAAAAATACAAAGATCTCTTATATTAGATATATTTTCCTATCTTTTAGTAGCAGTTTTTCTTCTCCTTTGCTATTTCATGTTACACAGTCAAGATACTGGTGATATGAAACTGGAAAGCTCAAAAATGTGAATGTTCTCACTGTTTAATAAAAATATAGCTTCAGATGAAACCCAAATTTAGCTGTATCTCTTTGGCAAGGTACATGCATACAACCGGGAGCACTTCAAGTATAGAATGAAAAAAACAATCATTAGTAGTACTCAGTGTAATAGTAATTATGCCAGTATTAGAAATACAGAGGGGAAAATTATGACCATTCATGGTTTAGCTGATCACTTTTCTTATCTTAGTTGAATTAATTACAACTATTACCTGAGCTATGATTTTACTAGTATTTGTTCATTGTTTCACATATATATCTTAATTTCCAGGCAAAAGAAGCTCTGAAATGCACAGGCATTTGATACTGCTGGTCACCAAGGGCCCAACCCAAGCCAATCACCTAACCTCGGCCTCCTTTGCCTGCCTGTTAAAATGGGGAGAATGTTTCTAATTCCTGTGTTAACATATTCTGTGAACAATCCCTGGCTTATATTGCTATTAATAGCTTTGGTACCCTCATTTTTACCTTCATCATCATCATCACCATTGTCATCATCACCATTTTCATCATTTTCTCATTATCTTCTGCACTCCACCACCATTATTTTCATTATGATATCATCAGAAAGAATCTATTTTGTGAATATTCAGAAACTGATCTAGCACAAGCAAAATCTTTACATAGAGCAGAGGCAAGTTCATCTTTCATTGCTAAAATACATCAGCCATAAAAAGGTAAGAAAGTAACACCATGTTTTTGTACCTAACTTCTGTGAAATCATATATTATTTTCATATGAAAATTTCCAAGTAGAAATCATGGGCTGGGGATATAGCCTAGTGGCAAGAGTGCCTGTCTCGGATACACGAGGCCCTAGGTTCGATTCCCCAGCACCACATATACAGAAAAAATGGCCAGAAGCGGCGCTGTGGCTCAAGTGGCGGAGTGCTAGCCTTGAGCGGGAAGAAGCCAGGGACAGTGCTCAGGCCCTGAGTCCAAGGCCCAGGACTGGCCAAAAAAAAAAAAAAAAAAAAAATCATGCTTTTTCAGTTTTCCTAAAATACATGCAAAAATGGCCACATATTTTGTTCCCTAGATGAATCACTTAGTTGTGGTGATTGTTACATTAATGTTCCTATACTTTACTTAAGTATCTTGAACAAACACTATCAAGATTAATTGTGAATATGTTTGATATCCCATAGTTTCCAGTAACTGAAATCGGTTAAGGATATGAAATAAAGTAAATATTTTGTTGATTTTATAAATGACCAAAATTTCTTCATTTTAACGTCACCAAATTAGTATTAAAGAAACATACAGGGTATCTTTTCTAAAAAAAAAATTATTAACAAATTTCAATTCAGAAGGCAGGATATTCAGCATGTTTTCAGAAGATAAATTAAAAATTTCCAAATCTTCTAATACCTGTAGTTTCTTAACTCAATCACTGAATTGCTTTAAAGCTCTATTTTCTCGATTGATACCGCAAAAAAAAGAATCAAACAAAACAATAAAACCAACCATTTGTTTTTGTTTTAAAAATGAATTGACATAAAATATTTAACTGACTCTTTTCTCATCTACAAATCTGTATTCGTTCAGATGGATGTGCTTATAATTGAACCAGATTTAAAAAAGAAAAATAAAACCGTATGGTCAATTTAGTGGGGGCAACTGTTTAGAGAAAATAAAATATATTCCTTTATTCGGGAAAAAAAACTAATTTAGAGTAATTATGTGAAGTGACTCGAAAGTCAGTATTGTGTATCTGTGTGTGTGTGTATGCGTGTGCAAGCATAAGTGTGTGTCTTCTTTAATGCCTTTGTGCCCTCTAAATATTATCGTGCGTTGCTAATCATTGTTTTTCTAAATCCACCCGTGCATACTCCATTCTTCATCCTTTCCCTTTTGGCATGAAGACTGCAGCTCAGGCAGGATTTGGAGGCGGAGGCCTTTTCTGGATTCCCCGGGCAGGAAGAGCTTTTCATCTTCCCCTCCCATCTGCTGGGCCTCACCTTCCACCTTCTCTTCCCAGGCACTCTGTAATTATCATGTCCGTGGATTTCTTTTCTTCTCTCCATCAGCCTTGACAAGAAGATGGACCCTCAGCTACAGAGGATGTGTCATTGTTCACGAAGCACTTGCCCAACAGGAACTTCAATGTTAATTGTGAAAAGGCGGCATGGGGTATGGATCTTTGATGAACTAAAATTACTGTTGTGCCATGATGTGAAGGGCCTTTAATTTTGCCATCTGGGTCTAATTGACAGAGAATGCCTAAGAATTGTAGCTTGGAGAATTGATGAACTTTGCATATGGACAATTAACTTGACTAAGGACAATTCGGTTTGGAAAATTGTGGGTAGCTCAGCAGAGGAAATGTGTGCTGCCTTTGGAGCACAAAGCCATGTTTCCATCAGGAAGACACACAGCTTGTGCTGAGCTGAACAGGAGTGAAGACCATTGGGAGTTGGGCATTTGGACCTAAACAAGGATTTTGGCAGCTTTCACTCTGGGATCTCCGGGTTTTCCCTCAAGCCCTCTCCTTTCTCATGACAACAAAATGTCACACTCTCATGTCTGAGATGGAAAAGGAGTACTTCACACCATGTTGCATAAGTACACAGGCTACACAGAAAAAATAGGGAAATGCCTCATAATTATGTGCATTTTAACTTAACAGACATTGATTTATCCCAAAAATCAAGTCCCATTTTCACAAAAGCAAGAACAAGTTAGATATTTTGAAAGCAATCAATTCACTAGAACAAGTAAACAGAGAGCTATTCACATAACATAATGTTTTCCATGTACAAAGAAATGGATAGACCTGGAAAGAATTATGTTAAATGAAGGAAGTCAGGCCCAGAGAGACAAGGGACGCATGTTTCCTCTCGTATGTGGAAGCTAGCACTATTTTATAAATGTACAAAAAAAAAAAACACATACATGGCTGTATACAAGTCTACACTAAAGTATGCACTCAAGGATGATATTTTCAGGGGAAGTTTCAAACAGTATAACTTCTTAAAAAATGAACTCACAGTCCAATAAAATGTGTCCTGGAAAGTGGCACTTAAAAGGTGTGGGTTGGAATCCACAGGAGGGAGTAGGTGATTAAAGAGAGGAAGCAGAGGATAACTCAGTCAAAATATTCAATGTATATGCTTTGAAATTAAGAAAACTGAGGGGAGGAGTTGGGGTGGAAAGGATGAGGGAGAATGATGAAAGGGTGACATTGATCAACGTGTATTGAATTGATAGACCGATTCTTAGAATGGTAACTTCTTTGTACAAATACTTAAAGATAATAAAAATACAATTTAAAAATAGTTTTTATTGATTTTTTTCAGTCTCTTATTTGCTAATTTTTAGGGTTGGGATTTTTTTTTTTACCAGTCCTGGGGCTTGGACTCAGGGCCTGAGCACTGTCCCTGGCTTCTTTTTGCTCATGACTAACACTCTACCTCTTGAGCCACGGCTCCACTTCTAGCTTTTACTGTTTATGTGGTGCTGAGGAACTGAACCCAGAGTTTCATGCATGCTAGGGAGGCACTCTAGCAGTAAGCCACATTCCCAGCCCCTAATTTTTATTTTTAACTGCTTTTGTTGCTCTCCTTCTCTTATTATTTGTTTCAAGTCAAGCCATTGGAATAGAAACACAGCCTAAATTTCCTGCATCTAAATTTTGTAAATTTTTCCAAGGAAAAAAATATTTTTTTTTCTGTTTCACTGCAAAGCCAATGAAAATACACGTTTTCTTTATAAATTCATACTAAGTGAATTTATGAAATAAGTAAACTTGAGGTTTTGTTCATTTTGTTTAAAGAAACTAGCAATGTTTAACACGTAGTGCTCCTTGGGACTTGGAGCAATGCTAGGTGTGGGAAGGTATTGAGCTGTTTGGCTTTTGTTTTACACGTGATACTGCCTGCAGTAAGTATGGTCCATTGCAGCACACATGGGTGTTTTCTCGGTGGGGATGGATGTCTGCAGCGCAGAGGCTCTGGGGCTGTGCCTGGTGTGTACTCCAGGGTCTCCACAGCTGCTGTCTCTCCTGCCTGGTGCATCTACTGCCTGGAGAGAGAAAGTCTGAGGTGTCTGGCCCGGTAGCATGAGCAAGACCAATGTGGCACAATGGGCAAAATGGCGTCAAGTTATACGAAATACTCATTTTGCGCATAAGCTTTAAAGGATACTGACAAGGCTAGTTGGTTTTGTGCATTTCAGATCATACAAGGAAGAGGACAAGCAAGAATGAATTACTAAGAAAAAGTGTACCTACATTTCCTATGTAAAATATTTTTTCAAAGAAGGAAAAAACACTTTTCAGTAATTCCTTACAAGGCCTCAGATACACGGATGAACAATTTTCACTGGGAAAATGGCTTGATAGCTTAGTAAGAGTTCCTCATCATTTTTGACACTGAATAAACCCTGGATATATACTTGAAGAAAATGTATGTTTTGAGTATGTATTTGTTTTATAAGTCCAGAAAGAAAAGAGGAAAAGCAACTTTTAAGGAAACTTAGACATATTCGCATGTACTCAGCCTTGCAAGGCCATATTTAATTTTGATATATACTCTCAGATATATGCTAAAATCAATTACCTTTTATTAAAAAAAAATCACTCCAAGACATATAAAGCCAGCTCTTACACAACAGAACCCACCCTAGACTGATGGAATCCAAGAGGTCCCTGAACCCTTCTCCTTGGTTGGGCCAGCCAGTGTGAGCAACGCAAAGTTGCCAATACCCCTTACGGAACCCCAACGTTTAAAGAACGCATGACCTGGGAAACAGAGGTAGGGGCTGTCCAGATTCCACACTTCCGACGCTCGAAGTGCATCAGTCTGTGGCACTGCATCAAGCATGGCTGCTTACAAAGCCTTCCCAATCTCATTTCTGCTGTGCTTAAAAATAAAAAGAAGAAAGAAGAAAGTAGGAAAGGAAAGCAGTATATTTCTTGAGATTCAAATGCTGCTCCCCATGTGTCTTTTGTACCCTGCCATTAGCCAGTGATGAGATAGTCCATACACTGATATCAGCCTCCTCTTTCTCTTCATGCCTGCCAAAACATCTTCATTTAATAACACCCTAACACAGGCCTTCTGTACTTCCCCTTATATAAATGTATTCCTGTTCCTGGGCTTTATTAACATCACCAGCGCTGTCTCCTAGGTAAAAGATTAATTACTTGGCTGTGATTCACAGAAATGGAGTAGCAACTAAATTACTGAGGGGATATATCCAAAAAATCAGTTTTTGTTATGTCACAGCTAAAACGCTTTACAGCAAGAAATAGTGTCTTTAATATAGCGGCACGCCTCCACATCAGGACCTAGCAACTCAAATCTATTTTTTATAAGTGGATAGGTAAGCACAACCATCAATAGGCCAATAACTGATGCCTACTTATCGTTGATAAATGACTTCAGACTTTATCTCTTTGCCTACCCATTAATGAATACCACTTTGCTGCTCATTAATTAAATTTGGGTTAGCTCTAATTCTGCGAACCCTCAATAATGGATAGGTGCTAGGGGAGAAACAAATCTCACTTCTAATTAAACAGATAATTGTGAGTTTGGTCTTAAAAGTTTGTTTTATCCAAAAAGCTATTTCTGAGCTGATGTTTTATTTCCTAACTTCTTCCAAGAAATACATAATTCAGGGATCTCATAAAACATTAAATAGAAATCTAGCTCTCATATCACATAAAGCACTTTGTCATCATTACTTATTGCTCTTAACAAAAAATACATACAATTCATTCTCTAATCCGTTTCAATTTTTGGAAATTTATTTCCAAGTGTGCAGGAAGTAGTAACTCTATCATTTCACAGAACTGAGAAGGCATCCTTGTGAGAAAGTCAACTGAACTCCATACTGAGACTGGCGGAGCCGTGTGTGGCACGGTTAGAGGAAGAGTCCTGGAGGGAGAGCACGCAAGGCTCAGCGCTCTGTGAGGCACACCTATCATCTTCCCATGACTGCCCTACTTTATTTCTGAAATAACAGAGAACATGAGCAAGGTGAGCAAATATATCAGTGGTGCTCACTGGACACCAGTTGTATACTTGTGGGTGCGTCTGGGATGGATGCAAAGACTGGGAGAGAGCAAAGGAAGAGGAGACATGGTTTCAAAAGAATTGTACTCATTACCTGATTCATGTAACTGTAACCCTTCTGCATACCAACTCCACAATAACAATAAAAAAGATAGGGAAGGGACAAATCCAATAAAAAGCAAATCACTCAATATATTTGCTGAGAATTAAAAAGTAGCAGAACACACACACACACACACACACACACACACACACTGATAGGTTCCTGCATACATTAAAAAGAATAGCTAAACAGAAAACTGAAGTAGAAGATTCAGTTAGACAATAATGGTTGGTAAGTCATGCAACTCAAGTCTAGCTTTTCTTGGGTTCAAAATAATATCATCAAAAATGTCCACGCAACACAAAACAATCTGTCGAAGCAATGAGAGTCCCACCAGAAATCCCATAGAGGAATATACAATATAATCATAAAATTCATGTGAAACCATAAAAGACCCCAAGTGGCAGAGGTAACTTGAGCCACCGCAATGCCAGGCTATCATAATCAGAACAGACCTCGAAAGCAAGAGGGTGTACTGGGGACAGAGATAAGCACACGCATGTGCGCATCTGAGCTGGGTACTGAAAATCCACAGCGAGCAAAAGCCTCCCCAAGAGATGGTTGTGGGGCATGAGGGGAGGGGCGGGGGGGGGGGGACTGAAAACATACAAGCTAGATTATGAACTTGGGCTCTTACCTCGTGTTACATGTAAACAGCATTGCAAATATATTGAAGCTTATGAATAAACTTCTAGGTAAAGCTCCCAGGAGTAAAGCTAGGGATCATGAAGTGTGGAAGTGCAGTTCTGCAATCCGATGCTCTGGAGGCTCTGACAGGAGGAGTCCAAGGTTCCAGGACAGTCAGGTCTACATAGTTACCAAACTACAGACAGACAGACACATCTATACACACGTACGTACACACATGCATACCTACACACAAACACACATACAATCTTTGTGAAAAAAAAAAAAAAACCAACCATGTGCTCGTGCATGTGTGTACACAAGTGTTTCCTCTTGTAGGAGACAAGCCCACCTGCAAGGGTGCTGGAGTGCGAGCTCCACCATCTCTCCAGCTCCAAAATAGCCTGCAATCAGAGAAGATGCTAATGGAGCAAAGTTTTGAATGAAAGATTTGATTGCAGTCAAGTGTCATTCCTGAGGATCACAGAGCAAAATAATCCCAAGTGATTTTTTTTTGACTTGCAATACTTGTCATAAAATAATTAGAAATGATATCGTGCTTGTTTCTACTTTGAGACACAAACCACGTTGATACAAAAATTCTCTTGGTGGCAGTCCCATATATCATAAGCCAAGATGGTATTAGAAAACCTATACTTGATTGGAGCAATACAATGGTAGTTATAGAACTCTGAAATTCATGGTTATTTTGTCAAATTCTTGGAGAATATCAAAGCACGAGGAAGCCTCTGTAATGAATAATTCTCCTTCTTTCTATCCATAGATCAAGAAATAGTTAACTGTCTGTAGCTAAACTTTACAGCCAAATTTTTATTAGAAATTGAACATAACCAGAGAGATTATGCCTTAAACTGTTAAGATTTTTTAAATGTGTAGAAAGCTATATCATTCCTACCCATTACTGGCTATTTTTCAAAGTGTTTAGATTAAGTCAAATGTTCTCCTATTGAATTTGTGCCCCCATCTGCCAAG
Source organism: Perognathus longimembris pacificus (assembly GCF_023159225.1). Taxonomy (NCBI): domain Eukaryota; kingdom Metazoa; phylum Chordata; class Mammalia; order Rodentia; family Heteromyidae; genus Perognathus; species Perognathus longimembris. The sequence goes on from NC_063163.1 coordinate 4,812,628, forward strand.
TGTTGTAATTCCATATGTGTACCACCATGCTGGGCCCGTCCAAGATTTTAAATTAATTACTAACTTTTCTGTAAAACTCTCAACAAACATTTGTGGTCAATGGAATAGAAAATAGTCTCCATCATGGTAATATCAGAAGGCTTTGCAGAAGTCAGTACGGAAAAACATCATTTTTGCTACTGTGGCTCAATATCCAGTGGACTATGTGAATCGAATGAAAAAAAAAGCTGGTTTTAAATAAAATATTGCTGTTTCTCAGAGCAGTAATGTGAAATGTTTTGCTAAGCAATATTTAAATCTGATTCTAAAATGTTACATTCATAGTATCTTAGGGACACATTATCATCGGGTAATATATGTAATATGTAATGTTAAATATTAGTGCAGACAGTATAAGTATAATATTAAATAATGATACGCTTAAAGGAACTCTACTTGAAATAACTAGTGGAATAACGTTGATCTCCTAGGGAAACTGCCGCTACGGTCTTCACTCTAACTCACCTCCTCATGGAGACTAAATTTTAATACTGAGAATCTATTGCCCTTATGAAAATTATAAAGCAATGAAACATTATCAGAATGAGTTATTTTGTGTTGACATCAGCTTACTTCAAAGACGATAATTGTTCCTGATTTTTTCAGATGTGTTTGCTGAGTCCAGTTCAAATGGTTGCTGCAGCTCTACCAGATAGCACACAAGGAAAATAAAACATAAAGGAAGGTAAGTAGAAATGATAAATGTAGAACACTCATCATTATAATGCTAATTAAGTATAATTCAATTAAATATAGCATAATTTATTAACTATAGGATCTGAATTATTTAAAAATGTTTTTGATTGGGTTTAAAGGGTTGCTATGTAAAGTATTAAGGAAATAGATGCTATTCTTTTTTTGTGACTGGGATATTCAATAGTAAAATAAAACTATTTTAGTAGCACAGTTCACTAAATAAAGATGTCTAAATATTGTACAACCCTTCCCACAATTACAGGATTATCTAGAAAGAAGTGTTGGATTTTAACATGTAGATATTATTTTTATAACTAAAGTATAGTAACATATTCAGCTGAATTTTTGAATTTGGTTGTGGGAATATTTTCCACTAACATCATTCCTATTCTTTATCTGGGATAAATACTCTGTTCTCCAACATGTGTTGAAATACTGACATGGGCATCAGACAAAGCAACCTTTAACAATTCACAAGAGAAATGAGGAAGGATCTTAGAGCAGGAATGGACAAATTTTTGCCTTACACACATGAAATCTGGACTGCTTCCAGTTTTTTTGTAATAAAAATACTTTATTATCTTTAAGTAGTTGTACCCAGGAGGTACCATATGACAGAGCAGTTTATGAATACAATGCTTCTTGATCAGTGTTACCCTTCAACATTCTCACCCATCCTTTGACCTATCCCTTCCTGTACTATTCATAAGAAGGGAAGAATTATTAAATCACAGCTGATTTCTTAGGCTCATTTATTGAGGTATACACTGTTCATGGCTGCTTTGTTGTTATAATACATATTTTAGTAATTGTGCAAAACTTATCTTCATAGAGAATAAATATATTTATCTATTTGTAGGTCTTGTACAGAATTACCGGTTGGTATTTAGAAGACTCTAGAATGCTCTATCTAGACTGTGTAAGCTTCTCAACTTAAATGGTCTATATAGCTACAGATGCGTTCAGACGTGCATAACAGCACTGGATTTCACAAGAATTTCTGGAGCATATATTCATTTCAATTTCATGCATATGTCATCTATCTTTTGCACAGGATGGGGGTGTAACTACAATCTGTGCACTTCCTTTGTTCTTCAGTGTTGAAAGCTTGGAAAGAGCTTTTTACTATTTTTCTCACTTCTTTGGTAAAATAGGCTCAAACAAATATTTTTATTTCCAGAAACATCTTAGTAAACAGTTCCAATACCTTTTCTTTGGGCCAGTTTTGTGTTGAGGTTGTTTCATATTTTTGGTTTTGTTTTACCATAATCTGTGTAATCATAAAACTTGTACCAATTCTTTAGAGTCCTCAAGTATAATTCTAGGCTTAAATGGCTGTCTTCTATTTTTCTCCTGTTTCCTTCTATCTACAAGTATTTAATTTCACAAGGATATATTATGGTTTATGACCAGTGCAAAATTAGAGAGTGCTTTCTTTTGGTAGTAAGGCATTGGGTAAAATTAATCAGGGAGGAGGGAAACGTGTCTACGAATCAACAAAAATATAAAAATAAAAAATGAATCTCAGCAGTGGGTAGACATAGGAGCTCACACACCATAGACTTGAAACAAGGATATTGTCTGTGATCTTGACATTTAGTAACAATATTTCATTATGTGTTAAAGGGCAGAATACTCGAAGATGATGACCCCATGATCAGTTTGTTACTCTGTCCTTCTCATCTGGGTAGATGGTGTGTCACAGTCATGCAAAATTCTAACTCAAAGAAACACTACCTGCTTAAAACAATCAAGCAAGCAAACAAACAAACATTGTCTCACAGTGGACTGCATTTGAAAAGAATACAGTTCTACTGCTAACACAAAGGGTTTAGTCCTTTAGCAAGGATACTTAAAATATCTAATCCTAAAACTACTTATATTTTTAATATTTCTATTTATTATTTTTTATTTTTATGTATTTATCTTCATATGTGTAACAGATCTTAGACTATGCTCAGGTGGCCTTGTACAATAAATGAAACACTATAGATGCATCTAATTTTAATCTTAAAGCTCAGTAACTTGCATATGCTCATAGTATTATTTTAAAATAACCACTCACAGGTCATGAAAAGTTTAATGTGAAGAATCTGAAGACAACCTGGATTGTTCTCATAACCCATTGCTGCCTCCGTTGGCCCCTGACCCCACCCACCGGGACCAGTTCTAGAGAAACATCCCCCCTCCCACTCCCCCCACTCCACTCCCACCTGTACCCGCAGCCCACTTATACCCCCAGGCTCACGGTCACCCCATGGACCTGTCTAAAAGTGCACACTAAAAGTGGCCACACCCTCTATGGCCTGGATTCACAACAGCTAACAGCTCACTTTACTACTTGGTGCCTCTCTTCCTTGCTGATTAAAACCTGATCTGATCTGTTCAGGTCTCTGCCTTCTTTCCCTTCATGCGCTTGATCTGTCCTAAGAGTTTATATGTCCAGTGAAAGTTTTCTTGTACCGGAATAGGTATTTCCTAGCAATGTGAAAAGAACTATTAAATAAAATGCCTTTCCGAATGGAATAGAATTATTGGAAATTAGCATACACATTTGCAATTGCTCTAATCTCATTTATAAGAAAAACAAGTGAACAAACTTTGTAACAGCTATATTAGCATCTAAACGTCAAGCCCACAATTCGTCAAAGATAAATAAATACAGGATGGGATTCTACGAACTACTTCATGCTTTTATAATTCATAACTGCCAAAGAACACACTCCCCTTTTCAGCTACCAATACTTATACCTTCTGAGGTTGTAAAATGTACATGTGTAAAATGTAAGAAATTCGAGTAGCTTCTTCGTACCCGAGAGAAAAACATAGAAATACACTCTCTCAATAAAGCAAAAACGAAATGAGGATTCACTTTTCATTTCTCTCTGTGTGTCTCTCTGTCTGCCTGTCTCTGTCTCTGTGTCTCTGTCTCTGTGTCTCTGTGCCTCTGTCTCTCTGTGTCTGTCTGTCTGTCTGTCCTTTTGTGGACTTGTTGTCCTTTTGTGCAAGTGCTGGGGCTTGAACCCAGGACCTTGATCTCTCGCTCAGCATTCTACTGGGAGCTGATGCTCTTGCTCTTGAGCCGCCCCCAGCACAGGTGGATTTGCATTGGTGTCTCATAGACTTTCCTCCCTATGGTGGCTCCCAACTGCAACGTTCGCTCTTCTCCTGGCCGCTCTGGTCCCATCTTCCACCGTGAGTCAGAATCACCCACGCGTGAGGGTGCCATGGTGCATTCCTGCTTGTGTCCCCAACATCCACATTCAGACCCGGCGCTCAGGTTCTGCTCAACACCCTGGCCATCTCAAAATACACGGTTCCATGGAGATTCTTCTTCATTTTCAAAACAGGGGTAAGTACCATCTTTCTTCTCCCTTTATTATCACAGTAGTGCTATTCAGTAATGGTATGCATTGAATTATAGATGAAGTCACTGCCCTTGTCCAAGATACCTTTCGTGACCATATCAATAATATCTTATATGAAATAAATTGAATATTTTATATTCTTTTCTTTTTTTTTCCCGTAGTACCATCATCACTGCTAGAAATGCAATTGTTTGTACTCTGAGTGAATCCACACACCAGTTACATATGCTGGACTATGCCTGCTTTGACAAGGTTAGCCGACAACAAATGTGCTGTTTCAAATTGCCCTGATTGAAGTCAGTCACATTGGAATTAGCCGGGGTTAGAATATGGCTTTAAATGTTAACACATTTCAGTTTTCAAAGAACTCTAATGGAAAGAGTTCAGGAGCAGATGTGTGGAGTTTAGCTGCTGGAGTTACTGTAATCCAATTAGAGATTCCATTCATTCGATTATTCAATGTGCAACACTGTCTGATATCAAATGTACATCGCATAATCAGAATAGGAGGAAGGCTTTTGTTTGAGACTTGATTTAAAATAAGCACCTGGTTTCCTATTTGGGAATGCTTCCTCCTGGTCATGGAGTGCCCCCCCCCCCCAGACCTAAGAGGGTGAGAGCTCACAGCCCAGTCTGGGATGGTGATGGTCAGAGGTCAAAGAGGTCGATGGATGGAAGAAAGGGTGAGGGACCAATTAGAAGATCACAAGTCATTAAACGCGTACTTAGAGTTTTTCATCTTTACTGAAAAACATATATAGTTATTACTTCTGACCCAAAGGTGATGGAATGTCAATTACTTCCATTTGTTCCTTTTATAAAGTTTGTGTGGTTGATCATACAATATAATAATTAAAGCTTCAACCCTGAAGACATAAACATTCCTTTTTTAACCTTAATACATTACAGAAAATTATTAAAAAAAATCTGTGTCAATGTGGTTACACTTGAGAAGAAATAAACGAAAGAATCCTGAATTAAGTTCGACAATCTATGGGAAGTTTAAATGTCACTTACTTGAGAGGAAATAAAAGCATGCTATACTGACAATAAATTTATCATGGGAAACACATACCATATGAGTGTCCGTTATTAAAGCTATCTAAAATTTTTCATTGTATTATGTTGTACCTTGAGTCTTTTACATTTAAAAGCAGAAAATCTCATTTTTTAGAAAGTGATTATTCCTTTTACTTTCCACAGTAAATGATTCATTTTTTATGCACTAAAGCTGTCCTGCTTTTCCAGATGTTTATTATGATTCTAAAATTCCTTGTGCTTAAACAAATGCACTTCATGAATCATTCCACAAAATAGTAAAAAAAAAAAATCTAAGTATAAAAAAATGCTAGACAATTCATGCTTTAGGAAACTGTCTGATTACAACCAATGCAAGTTTTAAAAATAACTAGACATTTGTAGACTAATTTTCAAAGATTAGCCCATTTATCTGAGCTTGTTAAACTCTGCAGTAGACTGGAACCAATTAAATAAATAACTCTAATTCTATATTATTAACTTCAAAAGTCCTCAGTCATGATCACTACAGTGCCACGAGAAGTGACTATTTTTCAAAGCACAATCCTACTCACCCACAAAAGGAAGTGTAATTTGGCACATTTTGATGGAGTCAACATATATTTGACTAGATATGGTCAACTGAATTTTCCATAGTATATCTTTACATACTCCTATCCTTTAAACATGACTAGAACTGTACCCTGACAAACATATAAGTTACTTTTGAAAATCCACTGTGTTGTGTGTATGTAAAATCAACTCATTTCTTGATTTAAAAGATGGCATTCTACTTAATAATTCAATTAAAAATACGTCGTCAATATTGTAAAAACAAAATTTTATGTCCACTGCATCTTTGTGAAGTAGCATAGAACAGAATTAAAATGAAGGAACTTTACTCAGAGACTTTCTTCCACTGCTTAGCAACAAGTATCTGGCACAAACGGGATGTTATTTGTCAGTACTCACAGATGGCTCAACAGGGGTAGAAACGTTGATAGTTTTATTTCACAATTCAATAGGAATTCAAAGCTTAAGTTCCTTAATTAAACCTAATTTATCCTGTGTTGGTTAAGCCAGAAATCAATGCAAGTTAAACACAATATATTAAAACAAGTATTTGAGATAAAATGATCTTCAACAGAAACATTTGTTGATTCTTAAGTCTTGACTAGAAATTAAATGTTAATGTGAGTACCCTTTACTGGATCTTTAACTACAGTGGTAACTGAAGGTTTCATGATACTGAACCTGAAGGAGATTTGGATGTCTGCTGACTAGGGTTCTTTCTGAAGAACTGTCATTTCTCTCCTTTCTCTATATTTTCTTTCATCTATTTATCTGTCTGTCTGTCAAATCTATTTCTATATCTACCTATTGTCTATTTACCTGCCCTCTATCTTTCTATCACCTGTCCAATCCATCTCACAGTCATGCATTATTTCGAGAGATGATGGAGTTCAAAAGACCTCTGTTAGTTCATATTATCAAATAAAAATCTGTTCGTTCATAATTCCTTCTCAAGGCCACTTTACAGTTCAGAAAGTATAATGTAATCTGATGTGTATCCCGTAGTATTTAGAGCAAAAGTGACATAACAGCAACTTTTCATATTCCCAAGGGAAGCTTGGATGCATCAAATGCCTTTGTACTTAATATCATGTCGCCAAAGTTTATATTAGTAAGAATCATGTATTATGAATAAAACACAGGGTTGTATTGGAAAAAATTAACCTATCTTTATTTTTTCTTATATTAATTATCTCTGGCAGCTTTAATAAATTATTGCAGAAGAATAGAAAAGAGTCCGTGTTCTATTACATTTTTAAATCACTTGTGGAGACTTTGAGCAAATATTTAGTCACTGGCATTTTCTGACTTGATTTTCCCACCTACAAAATATGACTAGTTATTTCTTTCTACCAAGTATTAGTAATAGGAAAGCTGCAAAATAATGTGTGTGTTTGTGTGTGTGTGTGTGTGTGTGTGTGTGTGTGCATTTTAAAGACAAGAATCCCTGTTCTATTTTAGCTATATTCTTGCTGTTGGGTGGATTGTGGATTCATTAGGACAGAAATCCTGTCTTCATTCTGGGATTCTGCTCCTGACGGACAACCTCTGTCAGGTCAGGGTTCTCGTAGCTGCTCTCATTCCAGTAATACTGCTTTTCCTGAAAGCAGGTGGCCACGTTTGAAGGCAGACTTCCTCAAGGGCAATCAAAACCCCTCCATAAAATTTCTTTGAAGGTTTGTTGCTCAAAGTTGCACACTTGTCAGAATCAAAATGCTTATTTTGTTATTTGAAAAGATAAGAGGGAGAAAAACTAATATTTTGGAGGAAAGATTAATAAAATATTTTCCTCATACTACCAAATTCTAGAGGATTGACATCGTATGGTAGGAGATGGAAGTATCAGTAAACCTAGAGACACCACAGTTAGTTAGAGAGAGCAATACAGAAGTTACATTGCATTCATTTATTATTACTATGAAATATTTATCATGTATCTGCCATTCATTTATCTATCTACCTTGCATCTTGTATCTATCTTCTATCTTTCCATCCAAATTAAGACATCCCAAACGTTACACACTCAGAATCTATTACTCAAATTGTTTGCTGAAGAATGTGGCTATAAGTAATTAACTTATCGTTTTATTTTCTTTTGAGATAAGAGATGGCAGAACTCTTTAAAGAATTCTTAAGTGTCATAATTACAGTTAATAAATTCTTTGGGTAAAGAGAACTCTAAGGAGCTGACAATTATGTATCACATATTTTCTGCATTATTGTTCTCAGAATGTTACCATTTGGCCACACAATCCTGAAGCCTAATCATTATTTTTAGATGAGTAAACCCAGGTAAAAATATTTCATCACTTTCCCCAGGGCCACTTCTGATGTCGTAGACTTGTGACTGCCTCCACTTGTCACTTCATCTATAGGGAAGTTTAGAACACTCATTATATTCATTATATCAATTTCTTTTGAGAAAATTGATCAGCAGGTATGTGATGTGGGGGGGGGGGATTCCCAAGGAAAAAAATATCCTTATTAAGTTTTAATTGCAGTTATTATACTTGACATTTTTTTGCAAAATAATGATGGAATTGAAGTATTATAAAATCTTTGAGTGGACAATTCTCTAATGCTGAAAGATAGCAATGTAATGATGATAATCTAGGTTGTTATCATTATCAAAATTATCTGTGGAGAGTTCTCTGGATAATTTAAAGGAAAGAGACAAGTGGTGGTTGTCCTGCCAAAATTTTCATATTAGAATAGATATTCACTTTCTGAAATCTACATCATGAAATGGACCAAAGTCATCAAGCTAAACCCACTTTCTGCAAATATGTAGAATCTCCAAGCTCTAGACAACTTGGGATAAGAGTATCGCTTCTTCCTGATTTTGCCTCAGGAAGAGATGCCTCTGGGCTTCCAATAGCAATTTCTGAAATGACACTTTTGTTCATTTCTTACTGAATTTTGAGGAATATTTGGCATTGTTTTCATTCTCACTATACAGAGAATGAAATCCCATGTATTTTCCCTACAAAAATGTGAGGATACCATAAGCCATTTCCTCCTGCAGATCTTTCCACTTTTCACAAGCCAAAAAGGTTTTTCAATGTCAGAACACCTATGTGTGCTCAGAAATGTTTCCCTTCTTTTAAAATTTTGGACATCTCCCATGAATGACCTTGTACATGAATATTTATCTTTTCATTGTAGATATGACCATCTACACACTCATAAACAATGTATCACTATGTCTCAACAACAGGGAAGAGCTCTAATTTGTTGTCATTTCTGCCAATCTTCTTGTATTTGATTTATATTTATCTCTTTATGATTGAGGTAATATATCTTTACAAATAATTAAGGTCTACTTATTTGTTTTCCGGACACTTGCTAACTTTTATAAATAAATTTAATTCCAACAGAGTTTAAAAGGCCATTGGTGCACATGGAAAGTACTTTTTCATCTAATACTCCTAAAAATGAAATATTAGCTTTCTTGTTGTTGTTGTTGTTGTTTCTTTTCTGTTTTGGTATAAGGCATAAAATCCCCCGTGTGTCATCCCATTGAGAAAGTGAACAGTTTGGCCAAGGAAGCGTAAGTAGAGGTGTGACTCGGTAGAGAGTTAAGGTCTGTGAGACTGGCCTTGCGTACTATCAGTGGCGAAGCTCCGTCAGCTTGGCCGCTTTGAGGAGCAGCTCAGAAAGAAGTGAGCACAGGTGCATCAAGAGCCAGCCTTAGCTGGACCCAGAGGAGGAAGGTGTGGACTGGATCTCCCTGTGCGCGGGGAGAACTGGTGTGCAGGAGAAAGAAATCTTGTGGGAAAGCTCCGAGCTGAGAATAATGGCCGACTGTTCTCTCTAGGATACCCCTGAAATAATATGCACATTATCATTATTCATATGTAAATATGAATATATGTGAATATATGTATGTTTGTATATATACACCGGTCATCCCAACATTTGAGAAACTTAGCTCAGCCTGAACTACATTTTGAAATGCTGCCTCCATGTAAAAAAATAAAGAATGAATGAAAGCAAAGCACAGAAACCACAAACTCTTGAGTGAAGAGATAAATACTTAAAGAAGAAGATTGTATACACTAGACTTCAGGTGTTGCACATCCTGAGGCGGGTTGAAGGGGTGGAAAATAGTGGCACAAAGGTTCTGTGTCTTTCTGTGCTCTCCGCACTGAGCCAGCTGCTGATCCACTTCTGTGTCAACAATTTTAATTGTCACAGTTACTTTAAGCAATTCAGCACATGTAACTGATAACTCTTATAAGTTTTATTCACATGTACACTAGAGTAGACTGGATGTCTTCTTGTTTCCTCACATATTCTTTATTCGATATGTGTTCTCACTTGTGGTCAGTGATACTCTATTGTACAGAGAGGCATGTGCATGTGTGTGTGTGTGTGTGTGTGTGTGTGTGTGTGTGTGTGTGTTGCTCATTTCTGTTTAAAATCATATTCAAATTATTTAAATCCAACCTTACTCAAGTACTGTTTGTGTTTTTTTTTTAAATTTTGGTCAAGTAAAGACTTCTTAAATAAATGTAATAGTGGAGTCATTGCTGTGCTTTATTAAAATGGTTTGAAAAATGATGGAGCCTATTGTGCTTTTCCTCTGCTTCCTGGACACCACCATCAGCTGCTCTGTTCCAGCCCACCCTCCCCACTGTCACAGATGGAAACCTCTGAAGTGACTTAAAACTTTTCCCCCTTCACTTGTGTTACTCAGGACCGAATCTGACATAGCAGGTGCCTTCCAGGCCGAGTCATTTGTTCTAGTGTAACACCTGTAGTCTCTCTATCCAGACGCCAGGCAGGTCATTACACCGCCAAGAGAAGAAGCAAGGGTTTTCAGCATCTCCACACTTCCCCTTCACTTTGCACTGAAAGGGAAGTTGACATTGAATTTGGTCAAACAGAACATCTGATTACTTTTTAAAAAAGATTATCTATGTCCAGCCACGCACTTTCTTGGTTCATCTAATTAATACCATCAACTGAACAAAGAATTTGTGAATGCGTATACTTTATTAAAGTAATCTGCAGATAGCACAACTCCCAGAAGGATGTGGCAAGAAACATCTTCATTTATTGTTTCTTTTCACTGATATTGTCTTATTAATATATATATATATACTAAAATCATTTCAGTTAGCATTCAATACAAGAGATCTAGTAATAAGTTCCTTCCTTATACTTTGCAGCTAAATACTTCTTCTAGAGAGGTTTCTGACATTTATCTCAAAGATGAGCACTATAACTTAAATTTTCAAACATAACTTCTACATGATAGTAAGAAAAAAAAGGAAGACATGTTACACACGTGTTCCAAACCATTTTTCACCCGAATAATTGCACGCTTTTGCATCTGGACATTAATTACTTGTGGGACTTGAAATATCAGAGTACAGGGCAGTTAATTCTATGTTTATGCATTGTGATTTGGGTCTCTCAATCAGAATCTTAAGCGATTTAAAATGAAATCCTGGCCAGCTGTTGAGATCTAATTAAACTAGAAACACAGTATAGAGTGAACAAAACACAGGCCACATCCACGTCACCACCTGCAGGAGCTATGTCAACCTCTCATGTCAGGGTTGGCCTCTTTTCTAACTGTCCCACATTAAACACGGGGCTCAGGGGGCTTAGTCCACGGTGTTTCCCACCGTGGGGTCTGCCCACCAGCTGTGGGCAGAAGATGCACTCCCCCTCCCCCGTGAGTGACTGGAATTTATTATGTATTCCCGTTGTGAAACTTTGGAACCTGATGGGTAGAGGAGACTCACGACAGCCTCCCCGTGTACAGACTCGGGCTAAGGGATGGACAGTTTCCGCGTGCCTCCGTTATGGGAAAAATGGTATAGACAAATCTCTCCGTCAGAGACAGCACACTCCTGTGAACCATGCTTCATGGGCTGAGGGATTGAGGAGGGACGGAGGTTTGGTGTGGCAACGACGACTTCTGGCACACAAATTCAAGTCTGAATCCACACCGATGTTTGCCCTCAGATAGTTGTAATCCTTCAATTTCCGTATTGCTACCAGGGGTGGCGTCATCTTGCTTTGAAGAGTCCACATGCAGGTATAGTCTTGAGGGGCTGAGCAGAGTTATTGCAGCAGTAGGGTTTGAAAATAACTTCCTGGCATACCTCTTGGGGAATTATACACGATGAAATCCAACACATTTTCAAATAACTGGCCCAAGTAAAGTTAAACCAAATGATTTCTTGCAATATCCCTCAAGTACTTTTAGGTGATAGTGTTTACAATAAATTGGTTTTTAAATAGTATATCAACGACCTCATCTAGTGCTCTGAAATCGACACATTTGTGAAGCTTACATTCTGTTGGGATTCACAAGAGATGACAAACATTATTAAATGAATTGCCTCATAATAGAGGAAACTGAGTAGAGAATTTGGCCCTTTGAGGGCAGAGCATAGTCCTGGAGTGCTAGGGCGAAAGAGGATGTTTTTATTAAGGGGGATTCTGTATGCTCTCATCACAAGACATCAGCAGTATTTGCAATGAGGGATTACCCAAGCATCTCAGTTTGATCGATGCATGATGTTTACATTTAATGAAATATTGCACTATACCCCATAAAGGCAAATGAGAATTATCTGTCAACAAAGCTATAAGAATAAAGAGGAAAGAAAATGTCAATGTGGCCAAATGTTGGTTGGTTAACAATTTGGGTGGTGGCATGGAGGACATGTTCCTGCTAACTACAGGATAGATATTTCTAGGAAGAGAAGGGAACAGATATAGGGAATATTCCAGGGCAGCAGCCAGAGAAAGGGTTCAAGGTGGCTACAACTCAGGGAACAGAAGAGAATGCACACTTGTCAGCAAAATGATGAAAATTCGACTTCGGCTACATTGCATGGAAAACTGTCATTCAATTTGGAACTCAATGGGGACATGAGCTAAGTGTGTTACTGGAGTTTGATGACGAACTCTGTCAATAAAACTAAAGGTGGAGCTAGATGAGAGGCAAATTGAGGTACAACTATCTCTTCGTATTTTTAGAAAGAAAATTGAAGCAGAGACTAGGATGTTAGTTGTCTAGGGCTGGATCTTCTCTACATCATTGCACCTACAGCCAGTATCACAGTACCGTACGCTTTTACATACATTTTGGAGAGGCTTGATTTGATGTACCTTGCTCTGACAACCAACATGCACATACATCAACATAGTGGATCTTTTGGTGATGTCAATACGTTAAGCATTGACATAATAGTAAATGGATGGAGTCATGAAGCTTGCATGTATTTAAATCAAGTGAAGCCTGTATATTTAAGGTGCAGCTTTTCTATGTCAACTGTACTTGAGTTTACAAACAAACAGAAAGAATAAATCAGTAAGTAAAAATAATTAGGCTATCATGTTTTTCAGGCACTGCTGCAGTTGAGCCACCTGTTGGACATCCAAGAAGAGATTTCAAGTACAAAGTTGTGCAAAGCATGTAGGAGTCATGTGATGTATTTCATGGAGAAATTTGTTGCAATTAAATGTCTGTGTGAGTCAATCCAGAGAGAGAGAGAGAGAGAGTCAGAGACAGAGACACAGAGAGAGACAGAGAGAGAGAAGAGAGAGAGAGAGAGAGAGAGAGAGAGAGAGAGAGAGAGAGAGAGATTCTGGGGCTGAATGAACACTGTGCATTCATAGTGAAGATGGGAATCCAAGAGAAAGACTGAGTTACCAGCAGGTAGAAGAGACAAAAGCAAATCAAATGTAAGCCAAGTAAAGGAACTAAATTCACAAGAATGAAGTATTTATGAGTGAGTGGTCAATTCTATTGGTAAGGCTTATAACTGACTCTGGACCTTCAGAAGAGATGAATAATGTATTTTTAGAAAAAACAAAAATTCCTTAGTAACATAGTTATAATTATCAAAAATAAGTAACTCTGTGTGTGTGTGTGTGTGTGTGTGTGTGTGTGTGTGTGTGTGTGTGTGAATCTATCGTTAACATTTAGGAATAAGTCTGGAAATTATCCTAGAGATTGAACACAATAATATCCTTAATCGCATTTTATAGTCAGACAGAAACAAATGTTCCTAGGAGAATCTGTTGAGATAGTAAAGAAAATCCTCCCTAAGTGAAAGGCCAAGGTAGGCTCTTAAGTCTAGATGCAGTAGCTGTGACAATTGCATTGAAAAACACAGAGACTTTTGTGTTTTTATGTCAGTACTACACACAACCAAAATTCCTCCATTTTTTCATTATTACTATTGAATATTTGAAAGTTATAATTGAATAGCTCAACATTTAATATGCACAATATCCCTGTTGTACCAGAGTAAAGAAATGGTGTTACTTTCACGTATTTTTAGCTATAGTTTTGAAAGTAGAAACCTCAAAATCAACCAGAGATATTACGTAGAAAATGTGTGCAAGTTAAAGAATGTCCGTGTGAAGTTCTCCAGAGTTAAATTTAACTGTGTGAATTATGATGGTTACCTTGAATGTTCCTCTTCAACTCAAATCCTCCAAATCCTGCCCTAAATCCTCTCTCATTTCTCATTTCACTTGTGGTATGTTGAGAGTCAGCTTTGAAAATAAAAATTGCCAAGCACACGATTTATAAAAAATCTTTGCTGGCTTTCTAGTTCCTTCGGGATGAATTGTCTTATACCTTCATCCTAACTTTGGTTATCTATCGGAGTTCACGTGCTCCTCTCCACCTCCACCTTTAATAGTTTTCATTAAAATATGCATTCCATGCCCTCTGCTGTCTGTCTTGATTTGAAGAGTGACATGGTGCTTCTCTAGAAATATTCTACCACAGTTCACACCCAACCCAATCTTGGGTTGGTTCTACGAATCTATAAGGTCCTACAGCTCCCATGTTTCAAAATACATTTTTTCTTCTTCATCCTTTCCAAATTTCACAGTAAGCAACTGAAGACTGAAATTACCTCATTGATCCCTTATTCCTTTGTGTGGCTTCACAGTTGACAAATATTTATTGAAAAGTTTGAAGAATAATAAAATGGTTTATAAGGACGCAACACATAGTTAAAATGTAGAAATAGAGAAATTCATGATGTGGTAATATTTATTTTATGGTAAAGGAAAAATGCCAAATCAGATGGAAATGACAAGCAAGTAAGTAAAAGTCACTTAGCCAATCAAACAACTATTGAAAAGTTATGTTAAATGTCTATTTGCTACTAGAAGCCCAAATTAATTTAATTAATTAATGGCTTCTGGGATACCAGATAAAACATGGGGAACCATTATTTCTCATAAAAGGACCAAACCATTTATTGAAGCTTCGAACAAGAAAATGTCAAGTGGAAAACAACAGATTTATTTACTGAGATGAAATATAACATCGAGTATAGCATAAGCATATAAAATTAGGCGCTATGTAACAACATTTGAGGAAAAGTTTTGACTTGCATAAACAGGAAATCATTATGTAGGCTCTTAAGAAGGTTCTTTTAAAACTTAAAAAAAGAAATCCAACTTTACTTTTATCCACCGCCATTGGGCAGATTACATAAACCGTGGTGGGTGACATTCTCCACGGACCTCCTGGAATCTTGTGGTCCTGGACAAGTCGTGGGGCTGCTATGTGTGTTGTAATTAAAATTGTTAAAGGTGCCCCGAAAGTAGCTTTGGAAGTTAGAGGCTGCTTTACTCCTGACAGTGGGGACCTGTGTCTCTTCAGTATCATAAAGACTGTTTCCTTCTGGGCAAAGCTCACAGCGTTTTACTAGACGGCACAAAATATTTCAGATCTGTAAGCACAGTCTCTATTTTCTGCATTAAATTCAACTACCTAACTAAGTATTTCTTGGCCCCTTTGTCTTTAGGCAGATCAGGCTGCTGCTCTGAAGAATGAAGTCCTCGGCTTCACTGGGGAACATTGTGTCCCTGCCAGCAACTAGAAACCTATGGAAATCTAATATTCTGTTGTGGTTCCTCAAGACCGAGTGTTTCCGAAGAATCAACATGTGGCTAGAACAGTATCTCAGGGGTGGAATGTGGACTTAGCATGCAACAGGTTTGGGGTTTTGGCCCCAGCATCAAAAATGAATGACTGAAAGAATAGATGAGCACGTCAGTGAAGAAATGAAACTTTCCAGTACGCATGGCCAGTTCTTCAATCTCAGGAAACACAGAAACGAATTCAAGGTAATTTTAACATCAAACTGTTAAAAGCTAGCACGTTTAATTTTACAAGAGTATTTTGGAGATTTTGAGCAATCTCTAATATTACTTATCACACTATTCATACGGGGTAATTCAAGGATATGTCAAAAATATCTTTCAACCTGTCTACAATAAGAAGTAAATCCCCTATTTGATCCATCCATCTGGTGGCTCAGAATTTATAACTCACAGGTTTGTGCAATGATATATTCATGAGTGCATATTTTTGCAGCTTTGGTTGTATTATTAAAAATGAGTGAAAAATTATACACAACATTTTAACAGCATCCTTAAATAAACACAATAAGGGATCACAAGATGGAGGGTTTTGTCATAACTTGCAAGTTACATTCAGGCACGTCCTGGTTGATATTGGAAAACTGTCCTGACATGTGAGCATGGGGATAAAAGTGATGTGAAAGTTCCATCTAGAGTCATACCAAACTTGGAAGGTGATATCCGGTTATCCATTAGAAAACACAAAAGGCAAATAATAATCGTTATATACTAGTGGATATTCTGGCTGTAACGTGAGTATGTATTTTGAGATTTCTGGCACCTGGAGACTCAAGACCCAAATTTTCAATAAAAAGACAAAAGAAGGTTCAATCCCAACATGCATCCATAGACCGAATCTTACGTACAGTGAAACTAGGTTTGTGACTGGTACAGCGCATCCACCTGTCAAGCCAGGGAAAGATTAAGAGAAAAATGACACGTTGGAAGCCAAGTAAGAATGACTGGTGGCACTGGAAGCCCTACACGCTCAGCCTCCCATTGGCTGAGCTGAGAAGATCAGTTCCCCAGGGAAGTCACTGAAGAACCAGAAAGGTGGCTCTCACTTGTGAGGCCATCACAAACATTCATTTTTAATGGAAATGAGTTTTAAAGTGCCGAATAAAATAATGTTCCATGCTAAAACAAACATACAGGGTGGAAAAGTGAAAAACAGATAGGCACAAGCCTATCATAGATGGCTGTGGTCTTCGAGATTTTCCATTGAATTAGAAAGTTATGTGAGAACACCTTCATCAGCATTTGTAAAGCCTTTGAGAAGACATTCACTAAATTCCTCACTGATTTATTTCAAAAACAGGCTGATTCTTCACTAATAAATGATATATTTGTGTTAGGCACTGATAGTGACAGTAATTTGCAATTCATAATTTATGAATTGTCAAATAACAAAAACTTTTTAAAAAGCACACAGCTGTCATAAATAATGTCTATTACTTTTTGTTTTGTTTCTTTATACAGACAAACCTTTTCACATAGGGTATGTGTCACTGTTGATCTTCTGAACTGCATGGTTATATCATAAGCAGCTACATATATGTGATGTGAGCAGCTATTGAATAGTTGATTAGTACAGAAATATCCATTGGGCATATGGTGAGCAAGTCCTTCTGTGTATACTAGATATCACGATAGTATATTTCTGAATGGATCAAATGAGAGCTATGTATATTGTATATAATGTGACATGTTCATATATTACATATAAATACATATGCACAATATATAAATTATATATGCATTATTGAATATGTGATGGGTAGTACATATAACCACAATATGTGTATTATATGCAATATGATATATCCCATATTACATGTATTACATATATAATTCAACAATTCCTTTTCACTACTGAAATTTACACAAGTTGAATTATTACTTACATCTGGAGTCATCATAGCTAATACATTAATTTCTCCTGTTTGTTTTCTAGTACCATGAAAAGCATCTTTGGAAATGTGAAAGAAATCCTTAGAGATTTCTTCTACTGAAGAAAAAAACTTGTTTAGGCACAAGAAGTTTCATTGAGAGACTTTTCTAGTAATTTGGATTCAAAACGAGCAGCAAGTATGCACTTGGAGTATTTTGAAGTTATATAGCATAGGTATGAGGAAATATCCAGGCACAAATAAATGTGTGTGGTTGTAACTGTGTTCATATCAAAGGCTCTCAGAGCAGCTTTATATCTGAAAATATATTAAGCCATAGAAAAATAGCGTGACAGTGTGATTCAGCTTCTTGCTATCTTATTGTATAGTCAAATATTCTGATGAAGCTTATCAAGTTCTGATTTTTTTCTGATAAAATTACTCATAAATAAGAACCAACTCAGAAATATATGTGTTTTTTTCATAGAATAACAACATATCTAATGAACATCTTATGGCTTAAAAACCAAGACCCAGTAGTGTTTTCCTCAGGTTGACTGAGCGAGCCAGTTTATCTTTCTTGTGAGTAGTCTCAAGACAACTTCACATAAGTTGGCCAAGGTACTGAAAATCAAAACAAGTTTTCAAATGACATAGTGATTATTTCTAAGAACCATTGTGCTATAATGCCACAGACAAAATTATTTCTTTCATCACTAAATAACTGCTTGGTGAGTCAAGTCCTTTTCCTAGCACAGGATGCCTTTCATTTAATTTTAAATACTGCTTTCTGAGTAATGAACCGTGAAAGATCCCTATTGATTCTCATGCATAGTCGATCAATGTACTACCATCTCATTCTGTCGTGCTATGACAACACATAGGGTGTTTTCTCCTGAAATTAAATGTAATACACACTCAAACCCTTAAAAAAAAGAAGAAGCAAACAATACCCCAGTATTATACCACAGCAATTATATTGCTAATATGTGCTTTCAGGCTTTTCCTACATGTTTGTATTTCTATATGGTTGACAGCTTAACTATCAGCATCTTACTTTCCGCATGAAATGAAATACCTATATTCGAATTTAGTTAACCAGTTGTAAGAAGATCTGGAAGTTATTGTAATGAATAGCAAGTGAGACTTTATGATGATTTTGCATTTAAGTTTCATTTCTGCTGAGCACTCCCTTATACTCCAAAGGGAAAAATCAGGAAATTACTACCCACAGGAAAACTGGGCGCCTGTGTCTGTAGATAAAGTTTTCTTGGAATATTTCCACAGTCATTTGTTTATATGCAGTCGGTGGGTGATTGTAGTAGAGTTTGAAAGTTGTGAAAAAGATGTCACAGGCTGCAGAAATGGAAATATTTATTATTAACAACTACAGAAAAAATTCCTATCTCTGCTTTATAGGATTTCAAATAAATTTTACATTTTGTTACTACATCAAAAAAGTTATAATGTACCAGAGCAGAAAATATATACATCAGATAAATAAACATCAAATAGCTGGGACTTGACCAATACATTCTCCAGGCAAGGGCTCAACTATATTTATCTTCAATGACTTAGGCAAATTAATTCCCCAGAATGACTTGGGAAACTTACCATTTGAAACTCTGACCTGAAGACATATGAGATGTTTTTTCCATTTATTTAGATTTTAAGGTTAACATTTAAAATAACATTGATTTATATACATTGTTGTTTAATTTAAAGAGTGAGGAGGTGAGCATATCTGGAAATACCTGGAATTCCTTTTGTTGTTGTTGTTAGCTTAAAAAAGAATATTCATCTAGTTGAGGGTATAGCACAGGATACAAACATTTCCATTTGATGTTTTGATAGATGGCATCCATAAAAGAAAATAAAGCTAAGGAGAAAAATGCCTGAGGGTGATGAATTTTCCCAAAGTTGGCACTTTGAGAATCTATTTGTTTAATCGAATGCCTGAATGAATCTCTTGAGGTATGTAGCAAATTAGTATTCTGGACAAAAAAAATATAGTTTGAAAAAAATTTCAGTTTGATTGTGGGAAAATTTTAACAAAAGCTGAGTGCTAGTCATTTCTGCCTCTCTTTTCCAACTCATGAATAATCTATTTATGTATGGAGTAGTCTGGTGAGTCTTTATCAAGAGAAACCATTTTGCTTACTGTAGATGGTTCTTTATTTGATGTGATAGTGTTTAGGTTGTCTCAACATAATACTGTGTAGCTCATAAATACAGAAGTAAACACTGGAAAACCATTTCTGTTTCCACATTCAAAGAGGAATTTCAAATAGTTCCCATCAGTACTGATAAAGATGAAATTGATAATATTTTCATTTTACTACAAATGCCAAATTCCAAACTGCCAGCCTAGTTTTGTGACATTTGAAGTTTTTTCTAAATATGTAACATAATTTCAAATTACAGAACATATAGGCATTCTACATTTTATCTGAGAAAGTTCAGAATTGGTGAATTCCAAGTTAAAACCATTTCTCCTATTACATAGTATATGTTGCCTGAAGTACATATGTAAACCCTTTGGTGATGTCTGTGGTCCATAGAGGGAAAAGTGTAAATGTAAAGTAGTAGAAACCTTCACGAGGTCAAATGTGACATCTGTGACTGTTGCTGGACAAATTAACCATTAAGACAGCCCTGATTTTATCTTAGGAAGACCCTTTGCCAACACTAGGGCAAGTTAAACATATAAATCCTCTGTTCAGTGATAAGGAAATAACCCCCAAGTTGGCTTTTTTTTTTTTTTGCCTTAATTAATCTTTTCCTGAGGCCCTTCACTACAGAACTACAGATCTAAATAATGAGTAGAGACATGGTATTAAGTATCTTTCTGCACTCAGATAATGATTAATTATTATGGCTAAACCCTGAACATTAAGTTGAATACTAATCTGATGACAGAGCTTGGAAATAAGCCAGTATAGTACATGCATCTGGGTTCTTTTCATCCTTTTGACAAAATAATAAAAAGGAGAGAGGAGGAACATTAACAGTTTGTGTTCATCCTGTTGAAGATGATCTCCTTCAAATTTGTTTTCAAGTAAAGTAAAAAAAAAATGGCTTCTCACACCTTTTTTTTTTTTAACATAAGCGTACTATCTAGATTTGTCTCTTTTTTTCTTTGATGCTTATCATAGTGTTTTGGGATGTGCATCCCAGTAAATATTCACACAGAATCGAAGAAAGGCAGTCACAAAGAGAGAATAAAATGAGCCTGTAATTTACACTTAGGGTTTTGGTCTCTGCCTCTCTCTTGTCTGCAGTATTTTGGAGGAATGTGTGGAAGGTCCTGGCAAGGAGTTGCAAGGTGCTTTGAGCAGGTTTGGATTTACTGAACAAATACCAACTAGATTGCTTGGTGTCGCACAGACCCAGAGGGCTGATGCAAAAAAACTCAAAGGGCAGATGAATAAAAGGTCAAAAGATAAACATTATCAAACACTTTCACCAAAAACAACAGAAGGAGGCAAACAGCTTCCACTGAAAGAGTTGGAGACAGGCAGTCTCTATGGATTGCAATGGCTTAAGCATACTTCAAGGATACCAGAAGGGAACCATTCCCTCAAGATAATTATTTCTAAATCTTCTTCCTGTAGCTTTGATGTGTAGACATGGGACAGCTTTTGGAGCACTATTAAGTCTTCTTGATCACATAAACTTCCTTCTTCCTTCCATGTGGATCAATTTAGCCAGAAAAAGTAGTCACCATATCTGTCATTTCATTCAGCAACAATAAAGTAGCATCCTATCATCCTACTGCTGTGGAAAAAGACATTTCCCCACCAACTCCCTGCTGCTGTTGAGGTCACTATATAGATATCTATCAAACCTTCTAACTTCAGGTGGGTTATCATCGATAAATGGAATGTTAAATGTCTATACATGCGTCGGTGATTGTGTGTGTGGGGGGGGGGAAGAATCTTGTTCACATGTTATATGTCAAATGAATTTCCCCCTGAGCAGTTAGACAGGAAGACAGCAGTCATTAAATCTGACCAATCTTCCCAAAGCTTTTCAAAGGATGATCCAAAGTGAAAAGAGAGAATCAAACCAGGAACTCTAACAGATATAGCAGTAGTGCCACTGGTCCCAGAGGGAGAGCAGAGACACTGGAGTCCACAGGACAACAGGACATCAACAGAGGACAAAAAACAGCGCAGAGAAATAGCCCTAAACAAAGGGCAAAAGGCAGAAAAGAAAGTCCTAAGCAATCTCCAAGTCGTAGACTGTATTTCAGAAAATTTCTCAATAATAAATTGGAGCATATAAATAATCGAGTCCCTGACATAATAAAATTTACAAAATCTCAGCTCAATGAAGCATAGAAATATATGTAATATATGGGGGAAAAGACTGAAGTGGAGACATTATGTACTCAATCAAAACTAACCCGCAATCAACAGTTGAGAGACGCAGCAGACAAGGACATGAAGGCAGCTATTTATAAATGTGTAACTACTTAAATAAAGGATCTATAAAAATATAGAGACAAAAATGTTAATCTCTAAGATAAATAACAAAATAGGTAAAATTAATGGTACATAAAACATTGTGGAAAACTTTATGAATTTGAAGATGCATTTGAAGATGAATTTGAAAACTTTATGAATTAGTTAAAAGAATAAATGTATGAACATAGGTCTGGTCATCTGTGGGACCAACTTTAAAAATTGAAATGTAATTGGAGCTCCCAAAGAAAAATTGTTCTAATTTGTTTCCAACTTTGATGACAATTACAAACCCTCAAATTTAAGAAACTAAATAAACTTAAGTGCTCTCTAACCAGGAGGAATGCTATCCCAAGTGTATTTACATTTGGATTACTTAAAAATGTAAGATAAACAGAAACTCTTAGAAAGAGCCAGAAGGAAAAATGAACATGGTTCACCAATTTTTCTCAGGGGGAAGATAAGTTCTTTAAATTAAATTTCTTTAAATTTTATATTCATTGAATTCAATTCTTATTTTAAGGGTTGTATTTATTTTCCCTATTATCTTTAAGTAGTTGTATAATAGAGTTGCCATTTAACAAATCAGTTTGTGAATACAATATATTTGGGTGACTGCCACTCCTTATAGCATTGTCAATTCTTAAGATTTCTACACTCAGGGTAAAAAAAAAAAATCATTCAAAAGGTGATGGAGAGAGAAAGAATTTTCTGATTGATACATTTGTAGAGAATGTGCCACCAGAACTAAAACACTCTTAAGACATGTTGAAGGACAATGTGGTAGTATAGTAAACAGCTGTAATCCCAGCGACTTTGGAGAAAGAGATAGGAGTTTTGCAAAATAGAACACTCTACTAGAAAAAAAATGTAATAATAATAATATTTTTTTAAAATCCCTAAAGGTAAAAGGACTGGGAATGTGTTTAAGTGGTAAGAGTGCTTATGTATCAAGCAACTAGGCAAAAAGCTATACATTCAGTCCCTAATAACAAACAAAACATTAAAAGAGAGAGAGACATACAAAGAAATGGTGACTGAGTCACACAGAAGACAAGATGATTCCTGTGGAAATCTGTGAAGATGCCATAGGAAGGAACAGTATCTGCCTAAGTGGCTACTGGAGAAAGAAATTTTACTACTATTTCAATATTTGAAATACAACTGACTCAATATGCAAAGCAATAATGTAAATCTTTATAAAAGATATAAAAGCAATAAATTAGCCAAACTTTGTGGACTTGTGTGGAATTACTCCCAGCATTCACTTCTGTGGCTAAGGAAACTACTGCACAAGGTCTATGCTCACCTGAGCAACATAGCTAGACCCACAACAGAAGTCATAACTCACACAATAAGGAAAATCCCAAGTGTTAGAGAAATGCAGGTGATTCTACCTCAAGATGGCTGTATAGTCATGAATGTATATAATACCACCTTAAGATGGACTGTAGATTAAATGTGTGTGTCCTAACCTTTAAAGCAACCAAGACAGCAAGAAAAACATGGATTTTCATATTATCATGTGACATAGAATGATGCGATAAAGAAACAAGCTTAGATATCAAGTATGTAGGTGTAAACAACCCTTACTTCGTGCTTATCTGTGGTATAAGAATCCCAAGTGAGTTCCTTGTTTAAAAAAAAAGTGAAATTTAATATGCTGCCAGTGTAAAGAAAGACAAAGACAGGCTAGCAGTTCAGTTAAAAGGGGGAACAGGTTAGACACATCTGTATTCCTTGTAGAGATAGAAGGTGATTTGAGTAGAAGGAATTAGTAATCAATTAAGACAAGAAGGGCAATTCTCAAGTCCACTAGAGCTGAGGAAGAGAACCCAGGAAGAAGGGGGCGTGGCCAGGGCGGGCCTTCAACTGTGGAGGGCAGGCCTGGGCCGGGCTTCTGTAAGTGGGATGTGTCCTGGGCGGAGCTTCCTGGGGTCCTGAAGGAAGGACAGAAGGAAGGACAGTGCTCAGTACCCCTAGAAGAAGGCAAGATCAACATGAAAAGCCAAAGCTCTTTGTTTTCTACAGGCAAATCTGAATTTATGCATGAATTTCAAACTGCATAATCATAACTACTTTTGGTTGGAAGGATATATTTAATAATGTGCACTGACACTTAGACAAATCGGTGTAGACCTACTCGGGGCTCAACTCAGTCAGCACTTGTACCCCACGCTCTGCTTGAGGGATCACTATGTCCAAGCACCCCTGCCCAAACCACTGGCAGTACACTGAGCTTAGACTTCATTCTTTGAAATCTTAATAATACAAATAGATCAACTTTCCAGAAAAAAAAATTCATGAGTGGTGTGTGTGTGTGTGTGTGTGTTTAGTTCTTTAGGAAGAAGGCTGGCATCAAGTGTTTTACTGAGATACTCACCTCTCACACAGTTCAGGATGATACATTTTTAACAAGGCAAGATGTTGACCAAGTCATCACCAAAAAAAACCTATTAGTGCAAAATGCTAATCCTGTAACTGGCTAATTGGATAAGCTGTTTAGCAAGGCCACGATGTTTGCTAAGAGGCTGAGTGGATAATGTCATTTAAATAAGGTAGAGTGGCCATATGTACAAATAGCAGCGTTTTGCTAGGTAAAGCAAACACAAATGAGAAACGACGGCACCAGGTATATTGCGCTGCACATTAAGTACTTCTTCCACACAGACTGGGGAAAAAGAAAGGGCGAGTGGGGGGGAATGAAGAACAAGGCAAATGGAAGGCAAAAATCAGTGAGCCTTACCCAGTGGGTTCCTTACGCTGGGCTCCCTCTCCTTCCCTGATTCTCCAATAGTAACTGCTGGGGAAAGAGCAAAGAGATTTCTGTCAAGATTACCAGCTGCGTTTGTTTATCTGGCATCCAGTCTATACAGCAACCTGGGTAAGAACACGTAGGTCAAAATCTAGTATATATATATTTTTAATATTTTAGAGTGTTTTTGTAACCCACTTTTTTCTCTTTGAAATTCCAATAGATTGCTTCACTGTATTCATGAAT
Organism: Perognathus longimembris pacificus; assembly: GCF_023159225.1. Classification (NCBI taxonomy): domain Eukaryota; kingdom Metazoa; phylum Chordata; class Mammalia; order Rodentia; family Heteromyidae; genus Perognathus; species Perognathus longimembris. The sequence continues at coordinate 4,837,595 of NC_063163.1, forward strand.
CCCATGTATATCCTACAAAATTAAAAAAGACTGAAAGAAGCGGGGGTTAGGGGGCAGATGAGAAAGTTGAAAGGCGTGACATTCATCAAAATTTATTGTATTCATAACTGCTTTGTTAAAGTTCAACTCTTTTGTACAACTACAGATAATAAAAATAAGTAAATAAATTCCAATGGAAGTCACTAACAAACAGGAAACACTGTGTTCTTTTTTTAAAAAAGGATTTGCCTGAAATTTTAACTTTGTGTATTTCTTTATGTGGTCATTAGGTATTTACAAATAACTTGCAATTTTCTCACAAGGTGGAAAGCCCCAATAATGAATATATAAACTCAAAGCAAGCCACAAGTGACCTCTCTGTAACAGTTACAATTTCTTGCCATGTGACCATATGAAAATCAGTTACATATTCTAGAGTCTGAGTTTTACTAGGATTCAAAAGACAATTCTGTCCACGGAAGGCCGTAAGGACAACAGAAATGCCTTTGATTTCATTCTTTACATAGTTCTGTCCACTGATGCATTCCTAGGCGGGTTCTGACAGCGTTACTTGTTCACTGAGTGAATTCTGGTCTAGATCCATGAAACAGGGTTTTGCATGGTTTGGGCAAAAATCACTTCATTCTCCCACCCCTTTAATTCTACTTAAAAAATTATTCCTATTTAATCTGTTTAGGCTGTGAACAATTAATCAGATCCCTTATGTGACATTTTCGTAAACATCCCAAGTTTCCTTAGTTTGAATTTATATATATATATATTTTATATTAGTCCTTTCCTGTTTCCTAACCCTTTAATTTCAATTAATATCTATGCCCAACCCCGTCAGTCGTGGGGCTTGAACTCTGGGCCTGGCCCCTATCCTTGAGCTCTTCGGCTCAAAGCTAGTGCTCTACCACTTGGGCCACAGAGCCACTTCTGGTTTTCTAGTGGTTAATTAGAGATAAGAGTCTCATGGACTTTCTTGCCCTCGGCTGGCTTTGAACTGTGATCCTCAGATCTCAGCCTCTTGAGTAGCTAGGACTACAGGAGTGAGCCATTGGTACCTGGCACTATCTATTCAGTTAATATCCTTAAATCAATTTCCTCTTCCTCAGTATAGCATTGCTATACAATCATGTTTTACATGTTAAAACTAACCAAAATATCTCTAGTCCATGTTGCCACAATGTGTACCCCGAAATTACAAGACTAGCTTTATTTAGGCATTTTTATCCTTTGAGTTACATTGAATTATTAATTCTGTTAGCCATTGTGTCTATGTAGTGAAATCCAAAGCATCATTTCTTTTATATACACAGTTCTCTTTTTCATGCTAAGAACTACAGGTTCAGATTATTTTAGTAGCAGTGAAAAACAAAGCATGGCAATATAATGGAATGAGAAGCACATCCAGGAGACATTCCCTTAGCAATGTGATTTTTGTGTCCTTTATTTGCATGACTTCTGTGTGACTTCCCCAGGGAAGTTGCTTTCACTCTCCATTTCTGCACAGTGTGCCTTCTGTGCGCTTCACGGGCTAGCCAGCAACACTCTGACAAAAGCAGTCAGAAAGGAACCTAAGGAGAGGAGGAGCAATTTTCTCCATCAAAGGCATCACAAAATGCTGAACAAAAATGTAGAACAGAGTGTGTGACACACATTATCCATGCATCCCAGAAGCATCCATGCCGCTCTGGGGCTCTAGTGAGTTTTGCCAGCTACTCTGAAATTGTACTTGCAAATACGATGCGTACTTCTGGCAATATTATCCAGATGAGTGATGCATAAACAAGCGTCTCTCTTATCACCCCACTCCCGGGAAGACAAATGGAATTCAGGTAGCATACGCTGAGCAATTAGACAGAGTCTAGCCTCCTTGGTACCTGTTTTCATCCTACACATACCTCACTGCTTATTTAGAACACTCACTCTCTGATGAATGGTTTTACGAACAAAGAAAAACAGCCAAAAAAAAAAAAAAAGGAAGAAGAAGCAGCAAAATTTGATCTAATACCAACTTGTCCCCTAGACCAATCAGAGTAGCCGATTAGGATAATGAGGGTTGAAGAGAAAATATACAATTGAATATTGTAACGATCAAGCCTCATTTTGAGACAAGATGGCATGTCATACTGGGTTAACATGAGCAATTTTTCTTTTCATGAAATCAAGGGTAGCTTTAATCTCTTATCAGACAATAGCTAGAAGAGAAGGAAATGATCTTAAATTGCTTAAGGATTTTTTTTCCAGTACTGCATCAAGTGACAACATAGAGGCATAATAAGTATTGATAGTTTTCTTTTTAACAGGATCAATTCAAATAACGTTTGGCATCCATTTAAGACACAGAGTATACAAATGATCACTGCAGAAGAGAAAATTATGCATACCAATCATGATTTTACACTTTCATATGACTTTCTTCAGCCTACCTACTTTGAAAATTAATAGGATGATCATATGCATTTTCCTTCATAATAGATCTTCCATGGAAAATATAATTAAATATGAAGACATCCATCCAGCATTAACATTAATCAAAACCTAAAGGTCTATTGTTTCTCAAGAAAATAATACAAACAAATGCGAAAAATACCTATGTGTAAATTCTCTGTGGCACTAATTTTGAGTTACCTAAATATGAATTACATGCGAATTAAATTTGTGTTTGTTGTTTGTTTTCTTATATCAAGGCACCTTCAGATCAAACTCATTGGCTCTTTATCTTGGAGTACTTGCATTTTGATAATCATAGAAATTAAATTATTTTAAATGGATGTTTGTAAGACCTTTGGTGGATTGATTTTACCCATTTACATGCATTTCCCTGGTATTTTCACTCTCTTAAATTTTGCTGATTAAAAATGAAGTAATGAGCTCAGTTTCTAGATGGCTAATGGTTGAACCATTTTTATTTTCACGGTTCATTGGTAGGATGCACATTCCCCCCCACCCCCCCCCCACACACCTGCGTAAATATTATTCATTAGCAAGTCCCAGGATCCATTATCTGGAGCATTAATCAGGAGCACTTCACCACGTCATCGTGTCACTGCTGGGAGCCACTGAGGCTGGGAGCTTCCGAAGGTCACCTGACCCGGGTGGGACTGCCAGCTCCTTCTGAGAGGTCACTGCTCTTAAGTGTCAATCATTAGATACCATTACAGCTTAACTACCTGCCTCAGAGGTGTTCCGCAATGGTGTGAAGAATTAGAATGCAAAATAAGAAGTCTCACTTTAATCACAGGTTGGATTTCCTCAGGGTCAATGCCTTCCAGGTGGGATGTCAGCTGCCTGGGCACAATTTTGTACAAAGGTTAGAAGAGGCCCTAGAAAAACATATATATATATATATATATATATATATATATATATATATATATATCCCCACCTTCTACCCAGCCTATAGTGCAACTACCTAAAAACAAAATAAAGCAAAACTACTCACACACATACTTTCTTGTTATGGTTGCTGCTGCTGCTGCTCCTCTTTCACGGATAAAAATATTTTGGCAAACCACAAAAATCAGAAATGAAATCACAAATGATTAAAATTATTTCCAGGTATCTGCACATAAAGCAAGTATAATATTGAAAGAAATTGGTCTCCTCTCTTTCTTCTTGGAGAACTTGCTATCAAAATGGAAAATGACTCAAATTTGCCTTTCTCACCTCAAGCAGTGCAGGGTGGGAGAGGACCCTACATTTCCAAAACAGTGAAAGCCCTTATTCCTAACTGGCCCATGAATGGGTTTCTAACTTCGTATGACCTCATTCCTTAATAATGTTTTTGACTGAATGATAAATTAATGAATTCCAGTTTAGATAAGTATGATCGTGTTAGTCAATAGCTTTGCTTCTTTCTGTAACAGATACATTTACAAATGGTTTTCGTGGAAGGAGTATGGGCAGGGATATAGTATACATTATCACCAAGAATGGATTGTTACATTCTCATGATGCAATGCAAAAGAGAAACTACTCCAGACTACATAAACAGAAAGGAAGATGTATTTATTCAAGATCATGGCAACAGGCAATGACACGGAACTCTTCTCCACATAAAGGGAAGGCAGGAGAGTCTCATCCTCCCATTTAAGTCTTCTCAGGAGCTAGGATTCCAGCATGAGCCACATGGCTCTGTTTCATTGTAATATAGTTTCCAGCCTCACTGACTGAGTACTGCAAACATCCAAACTGTTGATTCCTCCTATCACCACTTTCTAGCCTTCTCTAGTCATACTGTAATTCATTGATAACTATAAAATTAAGGACTTAGGCACGATAAGCATATTGTTTCAGGGCCACTGTGCCAAGGAGAAAAATAATGCATCTTCATCACCTAGGACATTACCCCTTGGAATGGCTTCATGAAGACAAGGGGATTTGGGTGTTTCTTTCATTGAGGTATCCTCAGTACCCTCAACAGGGACTCATACACTAAAGCTCAACACATTTTGTTGACTAGTTTAATTAATTAATGGTTGACTAATGAGCACCACCATGCCTAACATTCCCATAGGCAATGATCCATCAGATTTTCAGAATAAATTATAATGACTCTATTTCCTGGTTCAGTCTATTTACTTGACTGAAGTGGTGACTTTCCCCTGAAATACACTGAAGGACACAAATTTTAAGTACAACAGGAACATGTTGTAGAGAAACACATGTAAGATTGGAGCTTCTTTTAACAGAGATTTAAAGAGCCAGGATTTGATGGAGAAGTGTCTTATGTTGGACTGAATCCGTTTATTCATTAACAAATCACGCATTTTATTTAGATTTTTGTCTAGTGATTTCATCTTGTGTCTGTACCTTTATCTAGCATTTACTAGTGCTATGGTGGCTAACACCATGTTGAGCCTTACTCTCAAGGTCTACCCAGCTCATTTCCAAATGTTTTCCCATAGCTTCTTCATTACAGGTTCTATGTCCCGTCAGTAAAAAAGAAAAGGTATCATCATACCCATGCCTGTTATAAGCTGTATCTAGGTACAGATGAAGGTGGCAAGGTTACATCAGGTTCTTGTGAAATAAAGATTGGTGTAGAAATCTCACATGTATGGATATTGGCTTTAGGTTCATTTTTTTCCCTTTTGACCATGAGATAGTGATAGGGATCCATCATAAATAAATCTTTCTTCTGAGACAGCTTCCCATCTTCCCGTTACTCTTCCACAGTCCCAATCTTCTCCTCCATTGGCGGCAGGCCTTGATAGGTATTAAGTTACTTTATCTGATCAAATAAGATCTGATACCTGTATTCTCTTTTTTTGTTTGTTTGCTTCCTATGATGGAGACAAAAATTATTTTAATACTTAAGTGATGAGCTTCACTTTGAGAAGCAAAGAGATTTGTCTGGGTCTGGAACATCTTTCTTACAGTCCTAGTACTTGGCAGATGGGGGCCAGAAGATTGAAAGTTCAAGGCCGGCTGGGCTACATAGTAAGTCCCTGTGTCAAAGACACTAAAACAATTGCATGAAAAGAGGAAAATGATTTAAGTATGGCTGGGGGAAAGAGAGAGAGAGAGAGAGAGAGAGAGAGAGAGAAATTAAAACTATTTTGTTAGTAGCATATTGACAATGCTGACTAATAATTATCTACCGGATTTGCAAAGAAAGATGTATCCCAGTTAGCTATCCATTCCATTTATCTGAGTAAAACTAGAATGTGTGAAATTAGAGAATTCAGAAAAAAGAAGTTGTTGCCCTTAAGATTTAAGAAACCCAGTATGAGAAGAACACTAGAAACCACACAATATCTGAATTGTTGGTGGTGTCAGGTGCACAGGTGTGCCTAGAAAGCGGCAGGACCGACCAAGCATAGCAGAGGGCAAGATTACACTTCACGGGTTCCTTGGAGATGAAGGCTCTTTATTGTCATGACGATGGCATTCACGTGAGAGAAGTTACCCACATGAGTGATCAGCCTCACGGGAGTAATGAATTATCCACGGAAAGGAAGAGCGTCCACTTCCACATGGGAAGGACAAGGGAGAAGAACTCAACGACACCGAAAGGAGCGGAGCTGGCAGTGTGTAGGGATGCACAGCCTAACTGCAAGGTGCACTGCAGGTGATGGCCAGAAGCCAGGGTGCCTGTTGCTATGGCAGCAGAGGGAGGCGGGGAAACTGGGACCAGCAACCTTGTGGAGCAGCTCTGAGAGTCCACCCGGGCTTTTCCTCAAACGGGCTTCACAGTGCTAGGGTTTCGGAAGCTCATTTCCTTCAGAGGCTTTCTGAGTAAGGTAAGAAAGGGAGGAAAGAGGAAGAGTGAGAGACAAACTAAACCAGCCATCAAATCAAGAGTGATTTAGGGAAAGAAAGGAAGGCGGGGTAGGGCTGGGAATATGGCCTAGTGGCAAGAGTGCTTGCCTCCTATACGTGATCATGGCCCTGGGTCCGATTCCTCAGCACCACATATACAGAAAATGGCCAGAAGTGGCGCTGTGGCTCAAGTGGCAGAGTGCTAGCCTTGAGCAAGAAGCCAGGGACAGTGCTCAGGCCCTGAGTCCAAGCCACAGGACTGGCCAAAAAAAAAAAGGAAGGCGGGATAGTTTAATCTCAATCTTTTGTTTAAAAGAGGAGGAAATATGAAACCATGATTTTAAAAAAAAGCACAGCTATTAGCGATATAGAGGGTGTTAGCTTCCACTGATACCTAGTCTTTCCACTCTTCTCTTTACTTGTCATTATTATCTTTAAGTAGTTGGACAAAGGAGTTGACATTTAACAAACCAATTTGTGAATACCATGTATTGGGATCAGTATCCTCCCATTTCAACATTTTCAATCACTCCCCCCCACCCACCCCTTCCCTCACTCTTTGAAATTTTGTAGGATATTCAGAACAACTTGGAAAAGGAGATTCCTGTTGATTGTTTTCTACGAAAGAAAGTCAAACATGTCTCTGTCTCCGATGCATTAAATATGTTTATGCAATTATAACGAATATACTATTCATGAATGTAATCCTCCACCTGTTCAAACGCTGCCATTTTACCTGAACACTTGAAAACAGTTTCACTCTTTAGAGCTCCTCAAGGGCCTCCAATAAATTTCACTGAATTGTACCTCAATAATATAATTTCAATCCACAGAGCCATAAGTATGGGAGAGATTGGACACTCTCTCACCACAGTGAGCTGTGATGTTTCTTCTCAGAATTAAATTTAAATTGAATTTGAAAAGACTTTTCTGCACATAAAAAGAAAGACAGGGGGAAATGCTTCATTTCTCTCCATCCTAGAAACTGAAAGGAATAGGCTGCTGAGGGTTTTATCATCAGAAGTTCATGTTCTATAAATCTGAGCTGGGAAATGTGAAAAACCAAACCACTTAACATATATCAAAAGAGGGAGAGAAGTAGAGTTATATTAGGACTGAGGTGTAGCTCAGCGACCAAGTGCTTGCCTAGTAAGTGCAGTGTTCGATCCCCAGTACCAAGAAAGAAAAGACAAAAAAAAATCTTGGCTTGTCAAAATAGGTTCTGCCTTCCAAATTTCCAGAGTATAGACGTCCTCCATGATATAATTAACTAAAATGACTGACTTTCTGCCAAGATGACAAAGGTGGGACGATTTATGAAACCACTATCCATCTTGTAAAGAGTTTATAAAGCCTGCTCTTCTGATTGGCTTCATCAGTTGATTCATAGACATTTACTATTTCCGACTTTAATTAAAAGCAACAGAAGCAGTCAGCTGTCAACTATGAATGTGTTGGTAACAAAAAAGAAATGTGACCAATAGGGAGACGGGAGAGCAAGCAATGAAGATTTCTGTGTCCCTTGCTGGGTCAGCCTCGGTGGTCAAGAAATCCCAAAGCAAGGAGAGGAACCACATATAATAGTAGAATTCTCAGTTGTACACCTAATCTACTCACTTGAGAGAAATGCACACCATATTTTTCACATATTTCTATAAATGTCAAAGTTAAGCAAGGCAAAAAATTTGAATGCTATACAATACAAACTACAGAATTAATTCAGCTAATTGAAAGGGACGTTTTCAATCAATCATCAAGCAGATGCCACAAACTGTTGTGAAAGAGAAAATTCAGCATGCGGTTATTGATCTTGATGGTATTCTACTAATTTCCACTCTCCGGGTCCATGATCCACAGTTGTGACTTAAGGAAAACCAGTCAGGAGAGATGATGTGATCTTAGCAGCATGGGAAGGAGTAGTGGGAAACAGTATTACATGGGGTCTCCCTCCTCCCAGCCTGTGTACAGTCAACGCTAAGCCCCAGATGACAGACAGCAGAGGCATCTGCAGAACAAGTCCTGAAGACTCCATGCTCCCATTGGGTTATTTAACATATATTCAAGGGTATCCTGCTTTCTGGGAGAGGCATTTCCTACATGCATAGCTGGACCACAATCAAGGAATGTTCCAAATATCCTGAGACACACTGATCTTTCAAAGTCTCTTATTTATGTATTTGTTTGTTTGTTTGTTTGTTTTAGTTCCACCAAAGGACCAGCTCACATTCTGTGGGAAGTAAGGCCTGGGCTGTTCAGGGCTCAGTGTTCAGACAAAGAAGGCCAACAGACAAATAAAAAGTGAAGTCTACTGTGACAGGAAACATTAACATATGAGTTTCATCTTCTCTCTTGCTTCATTCTCCATTAGAGAGAATTCTGCTTTTGCAGATTTTTTTTTCCTCTCAGACTGTTACTACACAGATCAGAAAAGTTGGGGTGAGGAAAGTGGAAGGGCAGAAAGTAAAGAAACCAAAACCAAGCTGGCTGGTTATGATGAAAAAGACACACACACACACACACACACACACACACACACACACACACACACACACACACTGGGGAACTCCAGGCCTCCACTCTGTTCTTCACTGAGGCATTGTGGGAAGGAGTGCCATAGTTTACTTTTGACTTAGTTGAAGGTAATGAAGGATAACAGAGTAGAGATGGGACACTTTTTTTTTCTTTCTATCTCTCTCAGGTCTGATACTTGAACCCAGGCTCTTGAGCTTTTGATGGAAACATGTATCCTTGGTATGTTTGTTGCTTTATTTGTAACTTCTCTAACTTTTAACATTACAGCAACATAACGTTATTCCTTTGAAGATGAAGAAGAGCTATTCCTCCTTCAATATAGTCAGTAACTCTTGAACAAGGTAGTAGTCCACATTGTACTGATTATCTTATGATCAGTCTCTAACTTTATTAAAATCCGTATATTAACAATTTCACACAATTAAAATTCATTTCTTTCTTCTCATTTGATTAGGAATCTCCTGGTTAGTATATATGATGCAAGAACTCTTGCCACTAGGCCATATTCCCAGCCCCCTGTTTAGAATATATCAAAACAGAGAATATGAATGATAAGGATTTACTGATAGCCATGCCACACCTGATCAATTTTCCCAATTCTAATTAGCAAAAAAAAAGTCTGAATTTATATTTCCACCACACTCAGTTTAGGCCATAGACTTGTTCAAATTCATTTTGTATGTAACATCTTTACAACATTTGAGTAAAACTTAGGTTTGATAGAGACAGAAAACTTGGTAAGCTCAGGCTGTTCTGCCTAATAAACAGATATAATCATTATGAGTTATATTGCTTTGCTTTTTTATGAATTAGAGGTAAAACTGTGTACAGCTCAGATAGTTGTTATGATATTCTTGCAAAATCATGGATTATGTTCTAGATTCAACACCATGGACCCGCATAATCTAAGCTTTAGAATCATGTGTGGCAAACACGATGCTGTATGACTGCTAAAGCAACCATGGCTGCTACTACCTCCAGTGTCCACTTTGTGACTCGCACAAGACAATTCACAAGTCATTTGTTCTCATGAAAGGCCAAGTGGTAGATCCTATGGTGTAACTAGTACAAACCAGAAGTCTCCAGTTTTACTGTTACTTCTTCATCCACCCACCCGGCAGCAACCTATATTTAGAGTATGTGCTGTACCACCGAAACTAAGGAGAAAATCCTTGGGAGAATGATGGAGGAGTGAAACGGTCTGGATACATTATACTGATAAACTGACTTATTGGATTGAAAATCCTTTGTACAACTGTTTAAATATAATAAAATAAATTCAATATATTTAATTTTGAAAAGAAAATTCTTCCCGTCTTCATCGCCTCTGTTATTACTGTGTCAGCTACAAGCTAGGTGCTCTCATGGGAGATGCAGAAAGAAGAACCAGTTTTGGTCATTTTTTTCCACTTTGAGCCACAGAACCACTTCCGGTTTTCTGGTGGTTAATTGGAGATAAGAGTCTCAATGGGCTTTCCTTCCCGCTGGCTTTGAACCATGATCCTCAGATCTCAGCCTCCTTAGTAGCTAGGACTACAGGCATGAGCTACTGGCACTAGGCTAAGAACCAGTTATTTCTCTGCAGCAGAGCTACTAATCTATAAATTATAAACCTCAACATGACCCGCTATGCATTACTGAATTAAACTAAATACGACCTCCCTGAATTCATACGTTGAAACTGTAACCCATATTCCTTTGGCACTCTGACCACATTTGTACACAGAGACATTAAATAAAATGACTAAGTTGAAAATAAGAGCATTATGGTGGCTTTTTCTAAATATGACTTATGTCCTTAGAGTAGGAAGAGATTGCAGAAGACCATGTACACAGCACAATGACCAGTGAGGAGCCACTGAAGAGGGGGCCACTACAAACTACAGAGGGAGCTCTCAAGAAACCAAACCCACCAGCACCATGATGTCCTTCTTGCCTTCTTTAGAATAGTCTGCTGTGTTGTGCAGCACCCCGGCTTGTGATAACCCCCTCAACTACCACAAATAGCAAAGTAGAGTTCCAAAGGGTAAAGACACTGTATAACCAAAATAAGTTTTCAGTATTAAAATTAAAGCCAATGATATGGGACGCAGGTTTAGAGTTCACATGTAGAGAAACTGTGATGGCGTGAGGGAACTTTTCTTGAACTAATGAGCACAGCAAGTTGATGCCTTATTGGAGTTTATGCTGAAATAGTTTCAAAACTCATCTGGGCTTGAGTTTGGATGGGCATAAAGGAGAAGATAGGAAGAAAAGACTCAATATGAGTCCAGTAATTCCACTGAACAAAATTAATGACAGTGGAGGTTTTGTTGTTCTTAGTGTTGTTTCTTTTCCCCTCTCCCTAGACTGTATCTTGCCTTTATCAGGTAAATTGAGAGGTATTTCCTTACTAAGGGACAGTGTGTGCTGAACACTGTAGAAGTATACATCAACTTAGCTTCTGTTCAAGCACTGAGGGACTAAGGAGAATCCAAGATAACTTGTAATCTCCAAGAAGTGTTTGTCAACCTAGCCTGTTACTTAAGGAGAAAAGCTTTATTATAAATATAGAACAGTGATATATATATAGATATATAGATATATAGATATATATTTAGAAGGATTTTTCAAGACAAATTTCACAGACCATCTTCTCATCCTGCCAGAGAAAGATGTTTTCCAGTGTCACTACTGCTTTTAGATTCTAGATGAAAACATTCATTTTGAAATAGTTTGTTAAGGAATAGAATACAAAACGAGTTACATGCTGTGATAGTCACACACACACGTACACACTACACGTGTACACACACACACACACACACTACATGACATGTAGTTGCCCTAGGGGTAAAAAAAACAAAAACATAAAATAAAAATAGTAAAACAGTACAGCAGAGCAAAGTGGGGTGTTGAAACAGCCGCTGTCACTATGGACCACAGAGGCTGAATGCCGCCTGAAATTGAACATAAATATAAGGCCAGTCATATGGAATGAACATTGAGAAAGCAGAGAAAAACACCCAGTGAATTCTTCACCTATCAGGGAATAGAAGATGCAGTTTGGAAGAACTTGTGAAAGAGTTAAAGTATATGGACTTTGTCAGGGTAAATTCCACATGAGAAGTAGGTGAAGGATGGCTGAGACTGAAGAGCTCAGCATGGAACCTAGGACCTGTGGTCCTACCAAGAACAAACACCCTGCTTCTGTGTCTATTGCTCTCTAAGCAAGGATTATATTACACTGAGTATGTGAATGGTGGGAAAACCACCTAATGAGCCATAGATGAATAGATTTAAATGTTCCTGAAGTAGTTTTGTTTGGGTGAGCAACCGCCCTTTCTGTGTCAATGTTTGTTTTAAATAGGCATCCATTGGAATGTAACCCACAGCTAAGGTCCATCCATGTCTTATAAGACGTTACAAACACAAAAAAACATAGAGAGGTGACTACAGTTGCTCAATACAGACAAAACCCCATCAGTTTAGATCTTTACAATCAATGTTGAAGTTAGTATTGTACTACATCAAAACCTATTATTCCCATGTTTCATGAGAGCCAGTATTGTATTTTGTAAATGGGCTAGAAGAAAGTTGAACTTATAACATTAAGAAATTCATCTTCCAAGCTATACATCTATCACTAGAACTTATTTCCAATGATATTTAATTTTATTTCTGAAAGAAACATTTTTTTGATAAATGTAATCATAAAGATAAATAAGCAAATTAGTTCAAAGTTACCCAGTGTGAAATAAGATCTCAGAAGCTGTATCTAAAGTTGTGTTTTGATACAAGTAACATGGGCAATGATATACAAAACTGGCAATTGGGTCAGATTTCTACCACTACCATAACAGCAGCTTAGATTTATCCCAGCATATTTCCTGAACTTGACACTGGAAAATAAAAGCATAAGGTTATTGTGGTTCTATTCTATAAATAACATACCATAGGCTTCAAGGGCCAATGTACTGCACACTAGTTTTGCACTTCATGTAAATGAGCTCATTTAAGGTGGAGAAACCACATGTCATGTGCATTGGACACATGTTCTGAAATTCCATAGATTCCCAAGACAATCACTTGAACAAAAGCCAACCAGATGCCGGACTGTGTGCTGCCTTGAGTCATTTAGATTCAGCATAATTGTTAACATAATATTACTATGGAGAAACTTAATTGATATTTAAATCAGTGTCTGGAGAAAATTTTGATCAAAAATCAATTCATAATTTATAAAATTGTTTAAACAGTTATACTATGTTATTCTTTAAAAAGGAAGAAAAAAAGATGTTTAAAATTTTAAACAGGGAGCTGGGAATGTGGCTTAGCAGTAGAGTGGTTGCCTAGCATGCATGAAGCCCTAGGTTCAATTCCTTTGCACTACATACACAGAAAAAGCCAGAAGTGGTGCTGTGGCTCAAGTGGCAGAATGCTAGCCTTGAGCAAAAAGAAACCAGGGGCAATGCTCAAGCCCCTGAGTCCAAGCCCCAGGAATGGCAAAAAAAAAAAAAATAATAAATAATAAATTAAAAAATTCAAATAAAACATTAGACTAAAAGACCAAATCACTATATTAAGTTCTTACATGTGTCATACTTGACGTGTTATGACAAAAAAGTCATACACACATATGTATACATATATGGTCATATATATGTATCTCTATGTATATGTACATATGCACATGTATGTGTATACATACACCAATACATTTATTTATATTTACACATTGTATATACACACATACATATACATACACACACACCTACACACAGAGAAAGAGTAAATTACCACCAGCAGACTTGTCCAGAATATATATTACATCAGTTTATTCTAGATTAATACCTAATTTCTAGTAACATTCATAATTTATCCATTCACATTATTCTAAAATAAGCATCCCAGATCTTAGTTTAGTTAGGCAGAGCTTGAAGCTAAATTGTGCAGTCCATTTTAGCTAGGATGAATTCTATAAAGAATCCAGTACAGGTAAAAATTTAGAACATTGCCTGAAGAATATAAATCTACTTCTTTTACTCAAGTAACAATTATGATTCTTCCCTGACTTGACTTTGCTAGCTGAGCCATTTTATGCCGTGTAATATCTCACTCTTCAAATTTATCATTCATGGTGATTAGATTATTTTTTTAAATATACTATATAACCTAAACTAAATGGATCCTAATTTATTTACTTTCCTTTCTAGTTGAGAAATTTCTTTTAGCTCGCTCTAAAATTTAATATATTTATCATATTTTGAGACTCTACTACTTAAAAAAATCATTCATTAATGTGTTCAACCACACAGTGATATTTACTGAGTAACTGGCATGTCCTCAGCCAGTGAGTAAAGTGATAAACACATTCAGTCTGCAAGGTCCCCGTTCTCAACAATGAAATAATGGCAAACCCGGGAACATAGAGACTTGCAGGGTAAAATTTAATGCTACAAAACAATAAAGCAAAATTGCAAGAATGTACAAAATATAGATCATTGAACCTTCTCATAGAGGAAACAAAACTAGCTATGTCTCAGAAATCGAATTTGATATTGTCTAGCTACATGGACAGCTGAGAAATCTTATGTGCTGAGACAGTACAAAGTTCAAATTCCTGGAGAGGGAACAAATGTAGCAGCCAAACGGTTTTATGACTAGCCATATTTAAGTAGAAGAAGTCAACATAGATAAAAGTAAGTAACAGAGCAAAAAAAATAAACCAAATAAAAGCTGAAATAGTGTTTTGGAGTATTATTGTTATCTATAAAACACCCGAAAAGAGTTTTCAACTCTATGAATTCAAGAATTCAGAAAGACTTTGAGGCATCCATAAAACTGACCCTAGAGTAAAATTCTACTATCTATCATGGGAAGAAAAACTAGTCAGACAGTCGGTGGGAGATCAGGGTGGTGAGCTGAATAACTCTCAAAGAGGCGACAGACAGTGCTCCAGCATTCCACGAAGAAGAACTTGGTCATCTGAGTGATCTACAATTCCTCGCAGACAAACGTGTTGATTCAAGGGTAAGCATTTACTGTGATCCTGTACAGACTGAAGGGTCAAGCGGGCAGACGTGCAGAACTGTGGACTCATGAACTCCAACATGCAGAGGCTGTGGTACATCGTGGGGGGAACTCAGTCAAGTAGGATGGGATTGCTTTCTTCCCTGGCTCTGGCCCATTAGGGTAAAGCAGACTAACTAGCGAGTCCTCCCTTAAGAAAGGTGTAGGAGATCTCATCAATCACACATGCACTCAGTCACCACAGTCTGAACATACATTAAATTAATCAGGAAGCAAGTCAAGAGAAAACAGAACTCAAGCCAAATTAGCAAGGCAAGCTGGCCCAAGAAAGGAGGCTGGAAGGATGGGTGGGAGGAATGGCACTGATGGGTGAAGTGCGGCACTGCTACAGCAGGGGAGGATTTAGGTCCTGCACTGGAATGTTCCTTTGATCTGAAGCCCAGCTGTGCGCTGCTGCAGCCGAAGTGACTCACGGGCTATGAAGGCGACACAGTCGCTGGGTAGAGCTCTGGACTCTGAGGTGTATCCCCAGACCACAAATATGGAGGATTGAGACTTAAAAGTACAAGGGAGTAAATCCAAGCACACACTCTTAATACTCCAAATCACAGACTTCTCAAAAGGTCAAGATGCATTTTTTCATCAGGGAAACCTGTGGCAAACATTATGAAGACACCCCATGAAGACACTTAGTTCCCGTACAAGGGACACGCTGCTTCTGTAGACTTGTGGTGCAGAGGAGAACGTGGCCTGAGGAGGACGCAGAATGAACATGGAGTCTGTGGGGGGCAGATGTGAGAGGTGTTGGAGGTGGCATAAGACAATGAAAAAGGAGAATGTGCCTCAGAATGAGGCAGTGCCCACAGGAAGAAATCAATAGGTGGAAAGTAAACTTGAGTTATATAAAAAGGAGTGGAAGAATATCACGAGGGAAGGAATACCAAGAGCGTGAAGGACAGAAGGAAAACTATGTGTGGGTGTTGGTGGTAGTGGTGGTGGTTGTGGTGGTGTTTGTGTGTGTGTGGTAACCATTGTGAACAGCCAGGTACAGTGGTGTTTTTATATTTTTTGTTCAAATTGAAATCAGTAATAGATCCATTAAATAACAGGACAAACTGGCATCATTCGTAAAAGGTTGCACTAGATACAATGTATGATGGTAGGATATTCAGGTCCTCTCCTACCCTTCCTATAGAGTGTATGTGTGTGTGTGTGTGTGTGTGTGTGTGTGTGTGTGTGTGTGTCACAAACTTGTCTGACTTCCATCCATCATCTTCTAGATGTTTCACTTCTGATAACGCAGCACCTTACTCCTTCTTTGGTGATATTTTGGAGCTCTCTGTACACCTCTTCTGAAGGATATGGCTGGTCCTGGCTTGGAGACAGGCAGACTCTGAGATTCCAGTCAGTGTCCTTTGCCACTCACTCCGGTGCAGGCTGGGCTGCGATCGTGCACAAGCTCACAGCCAGGCTTGTATTTTTTACTTCTCTCCCTTTCGTCCTTCCCTCTCCCCTAACATGCCCGTTGTTTCTCAGACTCACTTTTTCATCATCATTTGCCAACACAGCGATTGCTTTTGGGGAACCAACCTAAGAAAGTTCTGGAACCAAACTTGAACCCAGGACTACTTCCTCCCAACTCCTGCCTCTAGATCTGCATGATGTGGTTCCATCATCCCATCACCACGGCAACCCGCTCTCTACCTGGGGCAAATCAGCAACTGTAAAAACAAAACAAAAACAGAAGCAGTAAGACCACTGACAAGAAGTCAAGCTCTGAAACATTCGTTGCTATCCTTTCGACTTTGGATGTCCCACAAAGATGCAGTTGTACGAGTCAGTGGTTGACCCCCAGTCTGTCACTGTTGGGAGGAGGTGGCATCTGAGTTTTGAGGACCAGTGGGAGGGATTCAGGGATCTCCAGGTGTGTGTGGGGAGGAGGACAGGACTCTGCCCTCTTCCTGGATCTCCCTTTCATTGCTGGGCCAGCAAGAAGGCAATTTGCTCCACCCAGGCTTCCAACACTAGTGCTGCTTCACCACAGGCCTGAGACATAGGCTCCACTGAGCAAGGACTATCTCTCCAATAATTGTCAACCCAAAGCCAGCCTTCTGTTTTTATAATTTGAATATCAGAGGCCTTTTGCTATCGGGACAGTGCACTCAAAATACTGTCTCCGGCCCCTCCAGCTTCCAGGACTGCAGGGCAGCTCAGAGTGGGAGGACGCGCGACAGAGCAGGTGGGGGAGATGCAATCCCAGGACCATCCCTGAGACAAAGTGAGCTTCCCGCACCTGCTAGGTGTTCGCATGTCTGCAGCAAGCTTCTGGAAAGCGGGGTGCCATTTCCCAACTAGTAACCCATTTCTGATAACTCGCAGGCCTGCATATGCAAAGCATCAAATTACTAATCGGATAAAAAGTCACAAAACAGTGTCCAGAAGGTTAAATCCAGAGCAGAGGACCAGAAGGTTAGAGAAACAAGAGTTAGCCAGTGCCATTCCACCAAAGCCACTGGACACTTGATAACTCTCCCTGCACGGTAACCTTGGAAAACAAAACGGAAAGACAAATTCACCTGGAAGTACAATACTTTGTAATTAGGACTGTGTTTTACTACATCATGAGTTTGAAGTTATAGCCATTATTCCCCAAACATTAAAGCCTACAGTGATTACTTCTGCCCTGATTCTAAATCTTCTGCAAGATCTTTTTGATGTGTGTTTGAAATCCTTGGTTGTGTGTCAATTTGATGACTGGATCTGGGCTTGGGACATAGTTCAAGTGTTAGAACACTTGCCTAGAAAGAAGACCCTAATACCCTATAGTAATAATAAAAAGAAGAAGAGTGAGTCTTTTTATGGAGAAGAGGCATTTGGTGCCTTATTGGCAACTAATTGAATGATGCAATAGGGATTGTGATTTTGATGTGAGCCAGAAATAGGGGTCTCCCACAGAGACCTTTAGAAGTAGACTTTTGTAGACCAATCAGTAATATTGGCTCATAGATTCTATGTGCAATAATTTTAAGCATTGAAAACTCTTGAATTTAATACTAGGTTTATATAGTGATCCACACAAAAATTCAACCATTTCATTTAATTTAATAAGGAAATCATAGGCCCGTAGGCCTGTCTCGTTGCAAACAAGGTCACAGTTCCTATGCTAAGTACAATAAAGATTAGATCCAACCCGTGGGACGGGCACAGCAATCTGAATCACGGGGATCCTACTTTATGTGGAAAACAACGTGCTTCCAGAAACCAAACCATACTCAATCGTCTACTTTACTTCCTGACAAGAGAATTCCTTCATGGTTTGTTTGACTCCGGGGAACTCTGAATACCAAACAAAGCCATTAATTTTTCCCTGAGTTTCCCCCCCCCCCCAGGATATTAAAGCTAGGTGATAGAGATCAAAGGCATGGAGATAAAACATTTAAGGCAAAGGTCTTCATGTTATGTGTCAGTAGGGAATTTTCAGCGCAAACAGCACTCTGACCCTTGGCCCTGCCTTTGGAGGATGCTCAGAGGAGGAAGTTTGCAGACAACTTACAAGAGATTGGGAGTCCCACAGCCTTGCTGAGAGGTTCCAGAGGCCTTCTCTGCGGACTAAACAACCAAGCTGGTTTTAGTAAATACCAAGAGATAGAGAGACCAATATTCACAGGACAGCGAGAGGTGACAGAGCATATTATCCATCTGAGAGGAGACTGTGGCCAAGACTGCTTGGTGGATTGGCAGGGAATAAGTCAATACAAATGACATTTTCCATGAGTGAGCGAATCCTACCCCTCCCTACCTGGGAAAGCAGACAGGAAGCCATTGGAGGCCAACAGGACTCAATATGGAGATTATGTTTAAATAAGGGAAGACAATCCCTTAAACAAATGTCCCTTGTACAGGAAATGGTTCATTTTTCCATGACTGGGGCAGGGCTCTTCATCTGGGAGACCTCATTGCAGTAGCACTGTGAGCCGGAGTCACAGAGCTCACCTCGGCTGAATTCTTGTCTGTTTTCACCACGCTGTTCCGGCTTCATCCGAGGATGGAGGAAATGGAGATGAGTCAGCCATGACATATGTGCGTGTCTCTCTTGTCTGTTCTGCCACATGTGATTCTCATCCAAGCTAGATAGTAACCATTTCCTTCTCGCCAGCCAATGGGCCTTCACGGGCAATGCTCGCCAAGCTGAATCGCAAAGATGATGGCACATTCTTTCTGTCATTACTTAGGTCATCATCGTCTCTGGAGTTCCACACAATAATTGTATTTTTTTTTCTATTTGTCTCCAGGGCTCTGCCACATATTTCTACCTCTGATAGCATCCCAGGGTAAGCACAATCGACTGCATCTATCTCCAGACATTTGATGTTAGAGCTGTGCAGGTTTGGGGGGAGAAAAGCTGATAGCACCCGAGCCCATTAACTTTCTTTTCCAAAATCACCTTTCTCATTAGGTTTGAAAAATGTGCTTGAGAACAGCAGTTTATGGCAGTTGACTAGATAAAACTTCAGAAAGATAGTACACACAATGAAAGGTAAGACAAATTGCGATGATACGGCGTGTCAGCAAAGGGCTGAGGTGGCAGGAATGGAGTGTCTCTGTATCGGTAGCCATTCATTAAGAAGGGTTATGCACAGAGGAATGAGGGTGACAAGAATCCAGGAGTAGCCGAACACGGTGACTGCAACATCAGGACTTCTGCAACCTCCCCTCAGACGCCCCATTGTCACCGGTACATGTGCAAGTTTACTTGGAAAATAATTACCTTAATAAATGATTCATAATCTAAAATGAACTCTTCTTCCTGTAATGGAGCTTTCTGACTCAGAAATATAGATGATTATTGATTCTGGGTAATCTTCCAAAGCTAGTGATTGACTTATTAGCTCAGAAGGTATAGTTGTGCTTCTCCATGAAGATGTAAATCTAATTACATTACAATGCTAAAAAAAAAAACAAAAAAACTCTGACTTTATTTTTAAACTGTATCAATATATTCTCAAAATGTAATGTTGTTTGTAAGTAGCATAATATTTGTTCCTTCATTTTTCACAAGGTATTTATGTATGTGAGGGGAAGAAAGCCCTCCTCCACAAAGAACATTGAGGAGGAGGACTTTTATTTAGAAAGATCTAATTTTGCATCTTGTACCTAGACAATGTTAGGAACCCCCACACACACACCCATGGAATTTCCCTTGTTTAGGGAATGGCTTTCAGACTCAGGTATTTATTGTGATGTAATTCAATTTTTATAAATAGAAAGTCTTAAATGTGAATGTGGAAAGTTAAGAAAAAGACACATACCATCTACTACCCTCTCACCTTCCAATTATCTACTCACACAATCTGCTTTTTAATCTGATCTCTGTGATGACACTTATTGATCTTTTTTTCAAGTGAATACCTCTATTTTTCCCCAGTGGCTTTCATATACTGAGCTACTCAAGAATTTTGCTTCAGTAAATACATTTTCTCATGCATTTACTAAATTATATTATGAAGCCATAAATATACTGATGTCTTTATCATGAAACAAGTATAAAAACAAAAAAATATTTCCAGTTTCATATTTCAGTTGTTTTCTATT
This sequence comes from Perognathus longimembris pacificus, assembly GCF_023159225.1. Classification (NCBI taxonomy): domain Eukaryota; kingdom Metazoa; phylum Chordata; class Mammalia; order Rodentia; family Heteromyidae; genus Perognathus; species Perognathus longimembris. Next base: position 4,857,983 of record NC_063163.1, read on the forward strand.
TCTTTTCTCTCTTTGAAAGGTGCTACACCATTCAAGAAAGTAGAAACTCAAGCAAAGTTCATGGAAAGTGCAGTCTCACAAAGAAAAAGCAACAAAAAGGTAAAGATGTATCTTGCACTGGATTATTTAATCATGTAACTTCCTAAGGAGACCTAGTGGATGGCTTGTTTTTCCTTCAGCAGACTAAAGAAAAACATAGCCTTGTCATCTTCTACTAGAAAAAAGGAAGAAGAGAGGAGTTGCTTTGCAGACTTCTTGAAGAAAATGAATTAGGTTGTCGTTCTGTGATGGCATATTTCCCAGATAATTGGAAAGCCAATGGGGAACCAGAGGTCCTGTGTACTGAAATGCGGCTGAACCTCAAGCAGTGACAGGGCCTTGGACATAGGTGTGGGTCTCTCAGTGAGAGGTAGATTGGCCTCACCATGTTTACTCTCTCTCTGTATCAGGAGTGAAGTTGACCTCGTCTTCCAATGGTACTCAACCTGATAGACAACTTAATGGCCTAAGGATTTGTGAATGAAACAGAATATTATGACTCCAGTGCTAATGGCTATATGTAGTATGGATGACCATAATCTTGAGTAAGATACATGATCCCCTACAACAAGTAAAGCAAGAAGAATAAAAATATGCATAGGCAGGTGCCACTGCTCATGTTGGTGATCCTAACTCTTAAGAAGTTGGGAATCTGAGGATCATAGTTAGAAGCCAGCTTAGACAGGAACATTAATGAGATTCTTATCTGCAATTAACCTCCAAAAAGTCAAGAGTGGACCTGTGACTCAAAATTGTAGAGAGCTACCCCAGCACAAATGTTCAGGGACAGAGACAGGGCCTTTATTTCAAACCATAGAACCAGCAACAACAACAACAAAGTCTGCAATGAGCCCAAAGGAGAATTTGCATAGGGATGGTTGACAAAGGCTCAATAGCTATGTGCATGTGCTCATATAAAACTATATTTTATGAACTGAACTCCAAGAATAAGAAACAAGAGATTTTTAAAATGTGCCATTGTTGCTTTTGTTCTTTCCCTTTTGTCTTGTTAATTTGATTTTATTTGGGAGGGTAAGGAAGGGCACAGAAGAAGTAGAAGAAAAGAGCAAATGAATGCAGCAGTGGCACTCACTAGACAATGTGTAAAAAATGAACTGTACATCTTGTGGGTGGGGATGGGTGGGGAAAACTGGGAAAGAGTGAGAGAAGAGGAGACATGATTCAAAAAAACGTTGTACTCATCACGCTACTGTACCCTCTCTGTATATCAATCCTATAACAACAACTTAAAAATAAAAAACCGTAAAGCACACAGAAAATAAAAGTATGCATACTTAGTAACTATCTTTAAACTTCTTCTCAGTTAAGAAATAGGTAAATAAATAAAGAAGATAGTTTTTCTGAATCCATACAGATGGTTAATAACTGTGTAAATAGCTGCTTGATATCACTCTTCATCAGAGAAATGTAAAGTGAAGCCAACTTGAGATACAATCTCACCTACGCAAGAGTGGTTATTTAAAAGACAGAGAAAATAAGTTTTAATGAGAAAATTGAGAGAAAAACCTTTATGCCGGGGGAAGGGCAAATAACTAAATCAGGTAAGCATGTATAATAACTCAGAGGTCTATCCACACATTACAAATAGAATAACTACAGAATCCTGTGATCTTATTTCGGAGAATATAAAGAAAATGAAACCTGCATTATCACCAAGCAATATCAGCCTCCCCTACTTTTTGCAGTATGATTTATAATAGTGAAGATAGGGGAATTACCCAAGTGCACTGCAATGGAAATGCTGGAGATGGCTCTTTATCAATATCTAGATTTTTATATCTAGTTTCTCATATGGACATATATATATATATATATATATGAGTATACTATTCAGTTGGAACTTCTGCTATTAGCAACAACATGGGTTAACGTAGGGTCACTATTCTAAGTGGAATAAACCAGTAACAAGTGCAAATGCTCTACCTGATATATGAAATCAAAACATGTGAAACTACTAAAAGCAGAGAGTAGAATGGTGGTGGTCAAGGGTTGGAAAATGGCTTGGTTAGGAAATACAGAGAAGCTGGATGAAAAGTATGAAATCTGAGGTATAAGAAAAATAAGTCCTAGATGCACTGCCTTACATATGAACCTGTAACCCCTCTGCAACAAAAATAAATTAATTAATTAAAAATAAAAAAATAAGTACTGGGACTCCAATGTACAGCCATGATGGTGGTAAGTACTAATATTGTACTTCTTGTCTGGAATATGCTAAGTGTCCTCACACGCCCCCTCATCACAAAGTAAGTGCGATATTTTACAAGCATGGCTGAAATAAGCGTTTCACAGCACACGTGTACTTCAGATGAGCCCATCTTAGACTTCAGGTGCAGAGAATTTTGTCAATCTCACCTCAGTAAATTGGAAAGCGAATAAATGGAAAGTATTGGCTCTCATGCAATTCTACTCCTCCACCATTGCGGTTCCTGTGTATGACCTTCAAATGTCATGTGTTGATTCTGTTCTTCATATTGTAGCTAATGGACTGTTCTTTCTTCCTAGGGTCACTTCCTTACCATCAAATGAGGAAATTGGGAAGTGGCGTTGTGGATCAGGTGGTAGAACATTAGCCTTCAGCTGAAGTGCTCAGGAACAGTGCCCACACCCAGAGTTCAAGCCCCACGACCACCACCACCAACAACAAAAAAATGAGGAAGTTGTGAGGATTTCTCTTCTACCTCTTGGGTTCTCATTTTCTGACAGTTCTTCCTGCTTTTCCTGAAATGTCTAATCCTCAATAACTGAGTCCCAATTCTTGGTGCTTTCTCAAAGTTCTTACTGACCATACACGTTATCAGTTGCACATTAAAAATACTATCTTTATACTGATTAGTCCCCACATTCATTTTTATGATTTCAACCTCGCTCTTGAACTCACTACCCATCTATCCTGTTGACTTAGTATTTATCTTCAGATCTCAATGCAAGTTAAGTAAGAAAATATTCGTGGCATCGATTCCTGAATCATTTCTAGGAAAGATTGTTAACCTTCATACTAATCAGTAAACTATTAAAACAATCACTAATAAAAATGTATCAAAACCCCTGCAATATATGAAAAATTTAAAAGATAAGCAAAAGAAGTAAGATGACCAGTAGTATGACCATCAGCTAATGTTCAGGAAACCAAGTCCACATGGGTCTTAACACTTGGAGGAAATCCTTAGGGCATACAATGAATGCAAAAGTATATCTGGTTACATCAAACATACTTTAATCTAGCTACTGTACCGAAGGATATATTGACTGACTACCAGGTACCTAGGCCTAAGATTTGAATGTGTTCCTAAAGGGACAAGCAGTCTTAATGCAGAATTAGTTGGTATATTAAAGTCTAGAAGCAATCTAATTTTATATTAATAGTGGAATGGATTCTGACATGTTTATACAATTAAATAGAGATAGCCTAGATACATTTTGAGAAATTCAGGAGCAGTGAAGGCAGAAGATGAAGTCTGTGCTTATCTGAATGCACTATGATGTTCATACACAGCTATATAGAAATAATAAGCAAAGTTATAGCCAACTATATGTAGTAACTGTATGAGGAAATATTCCGTGTTATTAGTATTACCTTTGTGGATGAAAGGAGAGAAATAGGTCCAGGCAGATATCAAATAAGCCTCCAAAGGTATAACATTATGACACTGAGTTTCTTATTTATTTTAATTTTGTTAAAGATTGAATCATGCTTTCGTTAGCCATTAATGTTATTAACATGAGTTAATCTTAAATATCCTATCTTTTATCGTTGAGGAAAATGGAGACAATTTAATTGTTGAGAAAAGGAAATCCTTCTTGTCTTAAAACATGATTCTGAGACTGGATAAAATACAAAAAAACTAATGTGTCAATCATCTATCATGTTCCTATTTTCTGACTCAGAATACAGACCATTGAATGTGCATTCGAATCCAGGCTCTGCCACTGTGTATGTATGTATATTGCTTTGGACAGGTGAGTTTATCTTTCTAAATTGAGTCTATTTGTCTACAAAATAAACAGAGCAGTCATACCTGCCAGTTAGCATTTCTGTGAAAATTTCATCTGTGAAGTTTTTATTCTCTACATTGCCTGTCATTTACAAAGGTTCTGTAAATGTGAATTATTAATTTGAAGCTCCATCTCGGGCCTCTCTGCATTCAGAATCTCAGCATCAGAGTAGACAAAGAAAAAGACAAGAGTTAGAATGTCTGTAGGTGTTTTTGTTTTTTTCAGTCCTTTGTCACCTCTCATTGACAAAGTCATTTTCAGTGGTCCATCCTTGATTAAAAACATAGGGTTCACATAAATAAACTAGGGGAGCTATTTTCTGCCAACTTATATAAAAAATATGTGGAAAACTAAGTGAATTAAAAGAGCATATTTAATCACTGTTTCTTGAAATCCAACTAAGAAGAGAAACATAATTGCAAAAGTCATATCAAACAGAAACATAACAGTATGACACCCAGCTATATGACTGTCCATTCTAAATGATGGTGAAAGGAAGATAAATGATGAAATAAAAAATAGAAAATTACTTATTGTCTATCTCTATCAGCAAGATTATACACTTAGCACTTGTATAGCCAAAGGCTCTATAAATATGCAGCATTAAATTTGCTAACTTGAAATTATATATATATGTATATATATATATACATATATGTATATATATATATATATATATCCTGAACATTTGAAAGTACAGCAGAATTGAAGGATGAGATAGGGGAGAATTTTGCAAGAATAATTGAACCTAAGAAGACTGTGCGCTGCTGGCCTAGTTACCCGATTTCTGCTGAGGTGGCGTTCTGTGGAGTGCTCCCCCTTTGAACACATGCTTTTGTATTTATTCCCCAGCTTTTTCTCATTTCAACGTTTACATGGTTCCCTTCTGTAATTCCTCCGGGACCCCCTGGCCTCCTTTTCAGACTAAATGCTTGGGTTGCTACTGAAGGGGAGCCCACGGCCACCTGTGCTCAGACGCTCTCCCGCAGACTCCATAAAGTGACTGACTGCAGGGCACACAGCACTAAAACCCAGCCAGTGGCGGGTGCAAGCAGCATTCTGCCTCTTCACGTTGCACGACTACAGGCAGATTGAGTGAAAATGTCTCCCATGTCTTCACCATGTTTTTCTTTTGGCTGTCTAGAAGCATTTAAACCACCTCCTCAGATACAACTAAATTTCATGCAGCGCACTTTGATATTCGAGAAGAATCTGTTTTCTGGAGTGGTTTTTGATAAAGGTTTTTTGTTTTGTATAAGTTACCGGTTTCTCGATTATATTTAACTTTTGTTTTTTTGTATCCCTTGGACCTCAAAAAGAATTAACAAAATGAAAACTTGTTGAATGTTGGGAATTTGTGCCTACCTAAGAACAATTTAAAATAATTTAAGCATTTTAAAGACATATCTATAGATATGATTTGTTAACTTTTAAATTGTTCATTAATAACTTTGCTTTGGGACATTCAAATCATGTATTCTCCTTGCAAGAAATGTAAATAAAACATACATATATATAGAAAATATATATTTATATGTTTAGAAAATGTCATGTGTAGCAGAATTCTTAGTGTTCTCAGACACAAAGCCCAGAAACTCCAAAAGGTAACCAGATTATTTCAAAGAGTTCATTTGTGATTCTTCAAGAAAGATTTATTTTATAGTTCATAGGAAGGAATGCCATTATTAGAAATCGTAACTGATGAAGAGAAAAGTGAATCCACCAGGCTAGGACTGATTTTCAATCATGTATGATACAGAGTGCAAAGAAACAGGCATAAAATCTTATTTAAAAAATACAGAGGCCAGTTCTGATTAAATTTCACTTTGGGAAGTACTTCAAACATGCATCTTTCTAAGCACTTTTCCTACATTTTCCATTTAGAGAAACTATCATTATTGCCTTTCAGTTGAAAATAATAAATACTAAAACAGTTAATTTTAAATGTGCCTTATATTTTGATGATATTCTGACATATAAACTGAACACATTTGAAACACTACATGATTAGTTATAGAAACACAAATATTGCAGACATGTGGATATATAATAAATATTTGGATATCTTTATCTCTGTGTGTATGTATATATATGCATATATGAAATTTATAAATAACTGGCAATACTGGGGTTACAACTTAAATCCTTAGAACGTAGGAAGTAGGCTTTCTTTCATTAGGTCTTCCTGATGTCTGGTTTTCATAGGGTCTCCCTCTGGGTATAAAACCTGGACATTGATACACCTTTTTTATGTTTCCTGCCATAGCAGGTACATGAAACCCTTAACAGCTCTTGGCTGAAAACAACTCCCAGACTGCAATCTTCCTGATCTCAGTTTCCCAAGTAGAATACCATTACAAGCATGAGCTATTTATGTCTGGCTTCGTAGACTTGGATTTGAAAATATTTCAGTATTTTATAACTTAGTAAGGTAGAAATATAGCTGAGTGTGCTAGCTTTGATTATACAAATCTGTGTAATTCGATACACATATTAAGTTGGCGAATATATGTTGATAATTATTTATTTTCAAATATTTTAATGATAATACATTAAAACAACATTATTCTTTGATTTAATCAATTGATCCAGGAACATTTAAAGTTCTACAGTCTCTATTAGACTCTGAGTTTTATGTTGTATAAAATGTAGTATAGTATAAAATATAATAATAACATTTATACAAATAAAAACTATATAAAACTATATAAAAACCATATAAAGAAGCAGAGGAATAATCAATATGTATGAACATATCTGTATTCATATCTACAGGTACAGGAAATTTTCTCCTAGAACCATGAAGGTCATTTTATGAGTAAGGTGTCTCTGAGTAGTTGTAAATCTTCTCTATTCCTGCTCTGTGGGTATCCTTTCTTCTCGGGGGCTTTCATGTTTTTCTGGGAGTAGTAGATTATATAAATCAATCTGACTTGAAATATACCAGCCACTCTAAAAATGGCCCTAGTATAAAGCATTTATGACGTTCTCACATTTTAGCCCCAAATCAGTGATCATGGGCATTGAGTGGCATTTCTCGACATGGAGACTCAAAATCCAAGGTTTTTTTTCACTTGCAGTTTCTAGATATTTTAGGTCATATTATGGTAGGAGAGGAGCCACCTCACATGTAGTGATGGGTATTAACCTTCGTAACAGCTGCTCACCTTGCCGTGGTAAGAAGAAATTACAGAAAAGGGAATATCCCACATGCACTTGAAATAAAGAAGAGATCTAGGGATGATTGATGACAGTGGTGGAAATATTATCGGTTTACATATATGATATCTTTCATTGATACTATTAGAATATATACTCACTTAAGGAGATTTGTTTGCAGCTATGTTCCAAATACCTTGACTAAATTCAAGCACGTATTAGACGTTCACTATTAGCTAAAGGAAGTGTGTGTGTGTGTGTGTGTGTGTGTGTGTTATTTACTTATTCAGTGTCAGGAGAGTTTCCTCTGAGCCAGAAAAGGAAGCTCACTCAGTTTTCAGGATAACATAACCATAACACAAAATCACCTTGCTTTGATGAACGGTCTTCAAACTTAGGATACTTTCCATCATTTCCCACAACAATTGACTTTAGACAATAAAATTGATGGTCACACTATATTAAAACAATACAAAAAGTTATTTTCTCTGGTTCAACATTGCCGAAGTGTTTTTCATAAACGTTTATGTATCTAAAGAGACATAAAATGAATAATTGCATAATATGTAATAAGTGAGCAAACTTAAAATACTGCTCTACAGAAAAAAAGCTTTTAATTCCTTACTTTATTTAATCAAATTGTTGACTAATACTACTGAGATGCAAATAATGAAACAAGAATAATATCAAAATTCACAGTTACATTTAGAATGACATTAAGTTTTCAATTTGAAAGCTTTTAAATATTTAGTAAGGTAGACATTATCTGCACAAGTATGTTTTATAATACAAAGCATCATATGAGAAATGTATGTAGATCTGTTTATAAATATTCCAGGCGATAAATAGTATTATATGAAATTATATGCCCTCTAGATTCATCACCATTTATTGATTCAGATTTTCTGAAGTTTGGGCCTTAGATGATTGAGAACTAATTATAATAATCTGCTTTTGGATAATGATGTTGAGTGACACCCAGAGCCCCAGCTGGTACCAACCACAGTGGCCATATATTTAAGGTCATTGGATTTGCAAAGTGTATACCATCTGTGCTCCGGAGCCCACTCTGGCTGCCTATCCATTTCTAAATACAATCCATAGCGTTGACATTTTGATTTATAATAGTGTCAAAGTATTGAGAGCTGCTCTAGTAAACACCCAAGGAAAAGAACATTCTGTTGTAATATTTTTGAAGTTCATATTCTTTCTGACTGGTGTTTAGGATGAAAGTATTCTTTATTAGTTATTTCTGATGATCAACTGTATTCATGATAAATTTAAGAATTTTGTTTGTTTAAATTTAGTGGAATTAAACTTTAGAGGAATTCATTAGCCTGAATTTGTGGAATAAAGGATTACACTGGACTTTATAGGTTAGCTCAGAGCAGATGGGAAACTATGTTTTAGTTAAGTAAGTCAAGTCTTGAAATGGTTCTTAGTTATGAAGTAGTAATGTTTCCTCTAGAAAGGAGCATATCATAAAATTATTTCATCTAATATATTCAAGATATTACTCTAGGGAATCTGAATCATAAACTTACCAAAGTTTGCTAGAAAAGAAGATCCAGGGAACGGGCCATTACAAAACTATTGCTAAATTCCCAAGAAGCAATAAACATTATAAAGCTATTTTTTCAAAATCCATCATCTTATTTTTAATTATATCTGATTTGTTTTATAACTGTTCTAACTCAGTACAGATCAGGAAACACACTGATTTAGTTGGTGAATTTTTATCCACTGCTCTATTTAATCAACATATCTTAGCATGGTAGAACCTTGAGTCTTAATAAAAGAATAGGAGAGCTGGGAATGTGGCTTAGCGGTAGAGTGTTTACCTAGCATGTATGAAGCCCTAGTTCGATTCCTCAGTGCCACATAGCCAGGAAAAGCCGGAAAAGCCAGAAGTGGCACTAGCCAAAAAAAAAAAAAAGAAAGAAAGAAAGAAAGAGAGAGAGAGAGAGAGAGAGAGAGAGAGAGAGAAGGAAGGAAGGAAGGAAGGAAGGAAGGAAGGAAGGAAGGAGGGAGGGAGGGAGGGAGGGAGGGAGGGAGGGAGGGAGGGAGGGAGGGAGGGAGGGAGAAAGAAAGAAAGAAAGAAAGAAAGAAAGAAAGAAGAAAGAAGGAAGGAAGGAAGGAAAAGAAAAGAAAGAAAGAAAGAAAAGAAAAGAAAAGAAAAGAAAAGAAAGAAAAAAAAAAGAAAAGAAAAGAAAAGCTGTTCTACCTTTAAAAGAATAGGAAATATGCAGATTATTGAACTCACGTGTGGTGGTTTATTTCTGACCCTTAGGTATGACACAGAAAATTATTATGGATAATTTATAGTTAAAAGAACTGAAGGTTATAGATATTAAACAATTTTGTGATGAAGATGTTCAGTGAATATATGGAAATCAGTATATAAACAAAGCTATGATAGTATACTTTTCCCTTACACTACATTTTCTCTGTTCCACACTTCTTTACTTTGGTCATAGATTTATACCTTTCTCAATAACTAGAGTATCATTCCAGACCCCTTTTCATCTTTGCTTGCCTACGTGTATGTCAAAATCCAAATAAAGTAGTAACTATTGATTTTCATGGAAGAGGTTGACTAATTTTTACCAACCATGAACTTTTTTCTGTGGTTTTCACCAATATAGAGAATATCTATGTTTTTCCTATATCCATTGACTGCTAGACTCTATTACTCAGCCTCTGCCTACTGTATTTTGACCATGAGATTATCCTTCACCAAAAGAACAAAGATGGGACTGGTAGGTGCCACTTCAACCCTGATCCCCAGAAATGTTCCCCCTGTGAATGCTCTTAACTCTCTTCCTTTACCTATGAACCACAGCATAGAACACTGAAGTTCTAGAATATGATACAATGAGCTTAAATCTTCACTTCCCTCTACCCTGACTATAGATAGGCCCAGCTACATTGGGCTTTACATGAGCTTATGCTACAACTCTAAATTAATGTTTAGTTTGTTGTAGAAATAGCTACCCTGTGACATTTTGATACATCTTTTGGGGTGGTTGTTTGTTGTTGTTGTTGTTGTTTTGGGGGGGTTAAATATCAGATTTATTGAGCTGCCTAACCCATGATACAGTCTTTATTAATTATTTTCAGTTTAAATGTATTTTCACAGACATACTATTTTAATATAACCATTATATAATGTAGTCATTAGCACTGGCAGTCACCAAATCCATGTAGTTAAGTTCTAGCCTTTAACATGTCCAGAACATGACTACATTTGAAAGATGTGGTGTTTTGAAAGCCGCTTTATTCAAACTGACAGACCTGGAGACCATAATACACGATGGTCAATACCTTTATGAAAGGAGAAATCAGGGTGCAGATACAAGAGAGGTGAGAACTTATCAAGTCACAGGACATGGAAGTGGAGATGTGGTTCAAGTGGTAGCGTGTCAGCCTTGAACAAAAAAGAAAGGGTTGAGAACATGGCCATCAACGCCAAGGAGGGAGGCCTCACGAAAAATCCACCCTGCCAACACATTGATTTCACACGCCTGGCTTCCAGAATTGTGAGAAAATAAATGTCTATTGTTTACACCATCCAATCTGTGGTCTTTATTATAACAGACCTTACCAAGCCACAACAAATGCTCTCCGATAAATAATGACACTTTAGAGAGGGTTCGAAACTTCGTGAATTGCTCAATGACAGGAAGCGGTAGTAGAAGAGGAGGGGGTCTAAGTTCATAAGATAACTGGTTCATGCCCTTTATTTTTTTCTATGACTTACATTGCCAACATTCTACTTGGATAAGTCCATCTCTCTCCTTTAATAGTAAATATTTTAGCCATCAACTTGGAATGCTAATACTGACTATTTTCGTACCCTTTCTGCATTATATTTTAAGCCCGTAGTAGGCAAAGACTACAGCTTCAAATATTCTATTGAGAAAATATTTATGCCTTTAAGAAAAGGCCTTTAAGTTTGGAAAGATTTCAACAAGGGTCATATTTTAAAACAATAAAAAAGTACATGCGTAGAATCTGAAACCAATATTAACATCTACCTACATCACAGCAAATTCAAGTATAGTTGGGGTCTATATTATGCTTTTGCAACCCATATTTAATGTTAAAAGTGTTTCTATGTATTTTTGGATAACTTAAAACTTGACAATTATGGTAGATATTAGCTCAGGAATATATGTAAAAATAAAATTCACACTTACTCATTTTACTTTAAGAATGGAATATAAAAAGCTCTGGTCCAATATTTCTTTGGCTACTGACTTTGATACATTTATGCAACTTATTTGCTCAATAATATCACACTCTAAAGGATAGTCCCTTAAAATCATGATTGCCATGGTTACTACTTAGCTGACGTATTAACCATTATCACTGGTAATTCAATTTCCTTTGAAACATTCAGGGCTAAAATATCAAAAAAAAAATCCCAAAAAACTAGGGTTTATAAAACAGTATTGTAAGAAATTAGCGAAGATAATAGATTTGTAAAGTCTAGCATTTCTTTTGACACTTTTGAAACATTATTAGCTTGCAAGACATAAAAAATTAGACAAAAATATATGCATCCTGGAACAAATTAGATTTCAAAAGCATCATTTTTAATAAAGGCTTTTAACTGCCTCAGTCTGGAAATGGTCTACAATCTGGTTGATAAATATGCAGCAAATGACAAATTAATATGTGTTGGCCCTCATCAACATCGGAGACAAATGTTATTATAATGTTTTGGACTCTGCTCAGCTTTGTCTGTCTGGGGAGGCTGTGCAGAGACAGGAAGTCTGCAGTTCTGAGAGATGGAGCTGCCCTCTAGGTGAGGAGAGGGAGAGCTGCACTACACACTGAAAAGGAAGGGACATCAAGAGCATGATCCTGCCCAATCCACTCAAAAGGATTACATAGTAACGAGGAGCAAATAGCAGTGCAGGACTTAAGTCTAAACAGCTCCTAACATCTCAGTGGAACTAGCAAGCATTTTCACAATCACTGACATGTATGCAGAAATTGAAAAGTCAACTCCGTTATTTTTTTTCCTTTTACTTAGGCATTTATAAGCCTTTGAAGAAGCTGTTGAAGTACAAGAGTTGGATAATAGATGACAATTTTATCATCTAAAATTATCTTATATGCTGTTTATATTTTAGATTATACAAATATCTTAGGCTAAGCAAAATGCTTCCTTGTATATTTCTGTACAAACAAATATTTTCATGAGTTTCCTGACATCCACTTAAAGGTGAAAGAAGAGATTAGTGATGACAGATTAAGGAACTTCAAGAGTAAATAAATGTAGACCAGCTCAAATAATATTACTTTCGTGGGTTTTTTTGCAGCTCTTATTTTTATTCTCTCTCCCATATTTACTTATCAAGAAATGCATACTACAACTTAATATGAAATCAAGCATAACATAATAGTTAATGAGTGCAAAATTATAAGTAGTTTTATTTTGTCTCAGATAGGTCCATAAATATTTGAATAAAATATTTAAATTAATTACTAGTATTAACAGAGTTCTTCCAAAGAACAAGAAAATCATACAAGTAAAAAAAAAACCCTTTTCACTGTAAAATGCGTGTGATAAGTGATCCATGACCATTATGTTCCATCAACAATAATAGTGTATTGGTATCGGTAATAGAATATACCATTGTTGATACTGGCATGGGTTTCTAACTGGACTTTCAAAACATCACAGTGAGAGCATTTATTTTCTTCTGCACTCTTCTTGCTTGCCTTTGACACCAACATATCAAACCAGTGGTGTTGAGAGTATTGGACACAGATACGAGGTTGTGTTGGACTTCTCTTTAGCTCAATTTTGACTTTCACTTTATGAGTGGCCATTACTAAATGTAGACATAATCTAACCTACTCTGGCTTTGAGCCAGACTTCAGCCACTCAATGCAAAAATTGCTCAGAGGTTTTTTGTTTTGTTTTGTTTTGTTTTCCCCCTGTGGTAGAGAAAGCCTAAAGATGGCAATGTGGTAAAAATACATTGATATTCATAACTACTCTTAAAACAAATATCAAAGCACTTCCTTCACAACAAAGATTTCCAGCATCTTGCTAATTGCGACTTGAATATGAGCTATAATTATTATAACTAACTTTTACACATGAAAAGAACTTGAGTAATCTGAGGAAAGTATTTCATTATTCTGTAAGAATATAATCTATGGTCCATTTAAAATCGAATGGCTATCCAATTTTATTGATCATCAACATTATGTTTCTTTTGTAAAACGCACCAGTAACACATAATTGATAGAGTAAAACTGGAAGTTATAGGGCCTTTTAATTAATTGCAATTATATAGCTAAGCTATTAATTAGAGCAAAGTTAAGACAGCTACCTTTTTTTTTCGTACAGGAAAAAATTCATTACACATGTGTATTTCCCAGTGCACAGAATAGTAAGAACCAAAAAAGAGGGGGGGAAATGAAGAGACCTTTCTAATATAACATGGCATAATATGATAAGAATTATACTGTGTAGGGTAATATGGTAGGAAGAAGAAAATACTAGTGCACATGAGTTATTCACCTAAGTTGGCTTTTGGAAAGACGTTTTACACATAGCTGCAGAATATTATATATAAATTAGTTTGTCTTACTCAACTCAGCTGTCTTGGATCTGTCCAAAGCTGATAATTGAAGACTGTCTCTGTAAGGAGAATTGGGTTTAACTAACGCATACCATAGCTGTGAGGACTCCTAATTCAGAGAAGCTAAACAGGAAACTTCTAGAACGCTCAGACATGTTTATTCAGCAGACCAACCAGCGGGTGGTAGATTTCACCCCACTATCAGCTGTATAAGCTCCCATGAACCATATGTTCTTTCTCCCTAGGTGTAAGACTAAAGCTAATAATGTCTCCCATTATCCTTCTCATCGTACAGTGCAGAGTGACACATGGCAAATTTGACTGACAGTAGACTAATAATAGTGTCTTTGTAAATAGGATTATAACTGTGGTGTGTATATATGCCTAGACATTTCAGGCACATTTTTTGCTCATTAAATCATTTAGGCATTAAAGATTTTATAAAGTGAAAAATAAAAAAGCATGAGTGGGACCAAGATTTTCAAACAAGTTTTCAGGATATAGCAGGGAAATGAACTAATACCTAGCAAGGGCTTTCTTCTCTATGCTAGGCATTCTGATGAACTTAGTGTTTTCCCCAGGTTCCACATGAATTATGAGGAAGGAAGGCCAAACAACTCATGTGCGGGACAACAGGGATTTGATCCCCTGTAAATAAATCCTGGAAGTTGTGTTCTTTCTACTATGAAGTTCGAGCCTAAACATCCGCACCTTGGAATATTCTAAAGTATTCCAATAATTAATATACTTAATGTCAAAATTGCTCTGCAACTTTCTTGTTCAAATCCCCATCAAAGAAAATGTTAAACACACACACACACACACACACACACTTTACACACATGGATGCACGGACAGACACATACAGACACCCACAGTTAGCAGGAGGCACAAAGTCAATCAAATAATTCTCATTGCCATAGTAATCACTCAGATAGTGTCTTATTCCAAAATATTCATTTTTATTGTACTCTGTGTGACATCATGACATCGCAGTGGAATTTGTCACATGCTATTTTATGTCAGGATGACAAAAGGATTGTAACATTAGGTTAAAAAAAAACAAAGAAGATAAATGACGGAAGAATGCATGTTTCTCATGTAGCAAGGATGGATCAATGTACTTGGATTTTCATTACCTGAAAATATATTCCTTGTGATGACTTTAATGTGATCTCAATAATACACTGAATCTTGGAACGTCAAAGTATCTGTGAGTATATTAAAAAAAAAAGTAGGGTATTTTCAGCAAATTAATGAAGGTCATTACCAACTCATGAACATTGGTCTTATGTAGTCTATAGTTCAGTATGAATTGTATGTTTACAATATCCCTTATTTGCAAAATATGGTAGATTGTAGAGAAAAATAACATTTAAAATTCTAAAATAACATAAAATCGGAAAACCACGTTATTTAAAATCTCGTGATCACAAGTAATTTGTCTGACTCCAGAAGCACCAAATAAGTAAAGTGAGATTTCAGTTTCCATCCTAAATAAGAGGTCATTATTTTAAACAAGAGAAAGCTTCTCTGAATTACTTTGAAAATTTTACAAAGATCCAGACAAGTCAATTACATTAAAATATTTCAGAAGATAGAGTAGAGCTTCAAAGGAAATACAGTGATCAAAATAACCTCACGAAATTGGTGCTTTTAGTATACTAATTATTAAAGCGATTAATACATTCAACAAAAAAACAAACAAGAAATGAAAACAGAGAAGCTGCCAATACTGTGTTAAACAGGTATTTTCTTAATAATTATAAAAAAAATTCATGGTGTAGAAGTTAAAAATCCAACCAAATATCTCATTTGTGGAATACTTGAGTGGGTTTAAATTTCAGGATAGAAAGTATGGAACCACTTAACAAATATTTTAATATAAAAAATAACCAAGTAGAGAGAGAATGAAGAAAAGTTCAGTATGAAACAAAGTGATAGCCCTTTGGCCAACAAATTTAGGAGAACAATGGTTGTCAGGTAAATAATTTACAGTGAAAAAAGTATATTAAAGATAACTGCTCTGTGAAGTGTGTCAGTTATTTATCTTGGTAAGCCCAGTGGGTGTGATTATTAATGTTTTAGTTTCCATTTATTAATTTATTGCTTCATCACAATTCAGGCTAGCGTTGTGGCGGCTGAAAGGGTAGTGCATCCCTGTAGCAAGT
The DNA here is from genome assembly GCF_023159225.1 of Perognathus longimembris pacificus. Classification (NCBI taxonomy): domain Eukaryota; kingdom Metazoa; phylum Chordata; class Mammalia; order Rodentia; family Heteromyidae; genus Perognathus; species Perognathus longimembris. The sequence continues at coordinate 4,873,974 of NC_063163.1, forward strand.
GTGATGCCTGGATATCTTCAAAAATGAAGAAAACAAAAAAGATGTCTTAAATTTCCCACCTTATCATATAATGTAGTACTTTCATGAAGGTTGTATAGAACCTCTGATCTCTTTACCTGTGAACACACCGAATAAAATTTCCAAATCATGTGCATTATAATATCTTTTCGTACCTCATTCAAATATTTAACTTCTTTATTTCAACATTTCCTGCTAATTCTAATGCTGCAAGGATATATGTGAGCAGTTCTGTTAAAATTGAGTGTGCATTGTAATTTTTACTTTGCCTAAACATCTTTAAATAGTTGATCAAATAGTTGCAAGAGAAGTCAAAAGGGAAATAAATGTTCTCCTTGTTTGTCTTTTATCAGGGTTGGTGATTGGAATTGGCATAGCCTACGACTGAGCTGGATAAGGGCTTTCTTGTGGCTTTAGATCTGGTTGGGTTTCGATTTGATTTCAATCATGAGAAACTAGCCTAAGAGCAGAGCTTGGACTGAGTGTCGTAGTAGGGGACTCGGGACTGCATTTCAGAAGGCCCAGTAGTCTTGGGACAAGGAAAGATCTTCTTGGCACTTCCCACTCCTCGTTTTCATTCAGGGGAGGATCATGGAAAATAGTGTGGGAAGGTAAGTGAACTCCTTCAATCCTGTGGCATGTGTGCTTCCAGTCGTAGTGAAGCATGGAATCACCATGCTCCTGGCTGTAGGAGCTGATAAGTTCGAATCCTTTTGTCTTACTTGCATATGCTTTCTTTTACATAACTTCCTTCCAATTGGTACTTAGCATCCACTCAAAACCAAGCATTTTTCTTTTTGCAATGCTGCAGGTGGAATGGAGGCCCTTGGACATGCAGGGAATCTCTACCACCAGCTCCCTCAGCCCGTGACAAGAAAGTTTCTGAATGTTATTACTTTTCCTCCAATGTTAGCCCTTATTTCAGAGTTCACTGTTTAAGACTTATGCTGCTCTAACCATACACGGAAAAAATCTAGACTTACTGCCTCTAATTCCTCCTACTCTACATTAACATTTCCTATTATATGAGGTCATTGTTACTTATATTGTTTGTTATAATTTAATCGTTGTGTAGGTCACAAATATATAACCACACTTCTGTATAGGGGCTGATATTTAAACAAAGTCTGTGGTATATTTTGGAAATTTAATATCATAATATATAATATATGATAGATATAATTATCATAATTATATATAATTAATATATTAATATATTTAATATAATGATGTTTTTCTTCAGCATGTGAGTTGATTCCAGCAGTGCAGGGAAACAAAATAAAAAGTATTATGCCTTGGCTTCTTGATATTACTCCTTATATTTGAAGGTAAATGAGAATAATTCAATTATCTGATTCTGATTTCTTTGTAGATGCTGCAAATGCCATGTAGACCGGGATTCCAAAATTAATAATACTAGTTACCTTCTGTCTATCATTACAAGTATGATTCACTGCTTCATTCTCCCTGCCCCTGCAATGGGATATTTTAAAGCTAACATACAAATATACCATTCAGAAATTTTTCAGTGGGACCAATGCTGTCTGTTTAAATACATTTAATAAGTATTTCCCAGTTCATTATGATTTTACTAGTTGAAGAATGAGGTCTCTTCTGCTAATGCTTCTTGCCAGAACAAACAGCTCCCACTGGAATCCTGAATTCAGGTTCTACTTACAGTGTGCTAACCTCCTTGGAAATATAGTGGCAGAAAAATCGACAGGAAGTCAATCTCAGGATGAGAGTCAACTCATCTATTTGCCAGGAAAATGTCAAGAAGGACATCTTCTCTGGTGTTAATAAGTTAGAAAGTACAGAAGTATGTTCAACCTTCACAACTCTTAAGAGATACAATTAGGGTGATTAGGGATGGACTTCTTTAGGTTATGCAGAATCTACAGCCTTTCAGCCATAAATAGACTCTGGAAACTTGAAGGACTTCACACTACTTTTGTTGATAAGCAATACTCCAATCCCACACCCTTCCTTGCTCTGGAACTTCATTCCAGCTTTTCTTTGTCAGCTTTCTCCTCCAGGATTGTCAGGAACAGGAAATCTCGGCAGGCCTTTCTGGTCCTGGGGTCTCTGTGGTGGGCCTCAAATACCCCAGTTTGAATTTGCTGTTTCTCTTTCCCATTTAAAAAGATTACATGCTTGAGACACACCCACAAATCTTTCTTTAAACCCTCAGCTGTAGCTCCCTCCTTCTGTGAGAGCATTTATTTAAACAGCCACCCCTACAAAAAAATAGTAGGAGAGACTTGGTTTAAGTATGAATTCTCCTCTTGGGGATTTTATCTCCAGTTTGGCTTGCAATATCAATAGGAGAAACTTGGCCAAGTTGTGTGAAAATTAACTAATGCCCCCGTTTCCAATAAGAAACATTATCCTATTGGTTTAAGTTTAGAGGTACAGTCTTCTTGCCCTCTCTTATGATACTAAAACCATTACTCATCCCTCTCATATGCTCACCCTGAGGTTTGGCGCAAAGCCCTGAAGAGTAAAACAAGAACACATGTGATAATGAGTGTCCTGATGGTGATGGTTCCACTCCAAGTCACCAAAGAGAGGACCCAGTGCTGCAGAAAACATCTTCCACTGCAGTTATTTCCTTGGAATAAGCACAATTTTTCCATGAATCCATTAAAAAACGACTTTGGTTCTGGGAAACTGAATATTAGAAATATGATAAGCATGTTGGAATGAGTACAAAACTGAACATCAGGAGTAATTAAGGGAATGGAGAGATTGATTTATGAGAAAAGATTAAAAGAGCTCAGTCTGTTTAGCTTGGCTAACAGACAACTAAGTAGGGGATATGGTAATTGTTTACAAGTGCTTACAGGATGTAAATATCAAGGCTGGTGCAGAAGTGCTGAGGCCGAGATCAGAAAGCTTGAATCACTCCAAGTTAATAAAGAGAAAATTCAGGTTGACTGCCATCCAAATTTTGGTGATAGTTATGGTCTTTCAGCCGGAATTGTCTCTTCGGGAAAATGGAAAAATAAGCTCTTTGGGTTATTTAAATATAGAATAGCTTTTGTGAATCTATAGCTCTTTCACATTTATTATTATTATTTGAGACGTACTTAAATTGTGTCATTGTATGTGTTGAAATGGCTTTCTACACCGTTCCAATGAACCGATGTAATTTTGAAATACACCATATGAAAGTAAAACTATAACAAGAAATAGGAGAAAAAGATATATAAAAAGAACCAATACCCTTAAAAAGAAGCAAATTGCCTTTCATTGCTTTTAAAGGCTTCCTTTAAAAAGATAAATTCAACCTTAGGTATAGTAACATGAACACATGTTTGCAAATTTATCCATATCAATCAAAATATAATATGTATCAGCAAAAATATATCTTATTTATTCACATATGATTTTAGTGTTGTTAATATATAAATAATTCTTAAATGTACATAAATAAGACATTTCAGAAATATATTATAAGATCTATTTAATCTAAAATGTAGAAACATAGTTATGATATTGAAATAAATATCAGAGTATATATTGTGGTTATGTGGTCTTGTGAAAACTAACTATACCAAAATGAAATAATGTAATAGGATAATATTAATTCCATGACACACATTTATATACCTGACATACAGCTTTTTAGACATAGATATGTGTACATGAATGTTTTTACCACATTCAAATATAAATTCTATTTTAATTTGATCTATTCATTGGATTTTATTCTTATTTGCTTACTTTTGACATTATTGAAGTTTTAACTCAGGGCCTCATGTGTGCTGGGTTTATTTTGCTGAGCTGTCACTGTACTACTTGAGTCATGCCTCCAACCTTGCTTTTTGTCACTTTAGATATGGAATCTCTCAGACTTTTCTGCTCAGGCTAGCTTTGAGCTAAAGCCTGCCAATCTTTGAGCTTTCAATATCAAGTATTACAAATCTTAGCCCACCAGTACCCTGGCTTGGTTGGCATTTAAATGGATGGTTACATAGTTTGAAAAATACAATCAAGAATTACACTTGAGTCACTAAATTACAATATGCTCATTAAAAATTTGTCACAGCTTTATACAGAATGGTTCTGTGAGCTAGATAATTGCAATACCCATAGCCTAACAATTTTTGTACTTTTACATGCCAATATGATTATTAGTGTGACAAACTCATATGGTCTTGTGACCTATTAACTGCTTAGGACACCATACGGAAAAACAAATACCGCATACACTCCTACACATTATACAAAAACACACACACCCAGATATTCATATACCTACCCCAAGGCCATTTTCTCCTTGGAAACATTCCTTTAGAAAACTGAATATTCCTTTAAAAAAAACTGCATAAGGTAAAAAGAAACCTACAATATTATATAAAACAAATAATAAATTAATTTTAAGTTGTTGCATTGCACCAGGAAACATACTACTAATATTTTAAGTTCTCATGTCACCGCAAGCATTTATATACTAAATAAATTATAAAAGTATTGTGCTCTTATATATGAGCATTTAAACAGCATAATTCCAAAGAATTTTGAGATGTCCAAGTGAAGACATAACTTCTTCTTGAATTAGAAGCTGATTTGAATAAGAAAAAGCAAGAGCTCATAGAAAAATTCAGAGCAAATGAAACCTTTTAGAAATTCTTTTTCTTACAAACCATAGTCATCTGACTAATTTAGATGCATTAAGATGGATATTTTACATTTTCAAAATATTACTAGAATATCGGATCTCACTTCTCAAATGTCCCTGTTCATGGCTTCCAACAATTTTATATAGAAATAATTTCCCCATGATTATGGATATAGTTTTCAAGTATCACCATTATGCTTTTCAGTCTACTACCACCAGAATACCCATCCAAAGCTTGATTTTTATTAAATTATATGTAGAATATCATACTCTTACAAAGCGCTCTGGAACCCCTCTGGATTAATTTTTCTTCATGGGTGAAAAACAATACCACTTTTGCTCCTGGGAATGAATACTATAACTCTGATTCTTAGCAAAAAAAAATGTTGAAACCAACTGGAATTGCTGCATAACATTTATCAATTTTCCCAAGAATTAATACAAATGAATAGAAAATGAAACTATGAATCCCTAGAGCTGAGTTAATGCCTGAGTATTGGACAGCTTAATATAATGCGGTTACATGTGAGAGGAAAGACATGATTTTCTAAAACAAGTTTCTCTAAGTTGGACTATGAAACAGATTTTAAAAAAAGGGGGTGGGGGATGAATGTAGGGCTGGGGATATGGCCTAGTGGTAGAGTGTTTGCCTCCTATACATGAAGCCCTGGGTTCAATTCCTCAGCACCACATAGATAGGAAAAAGCCAGAAGTGGCGCTGTGGCTCAAGTGGCAGAGTGCTAGCCTTGAGCAAAAAGAAGCCAGGGACAGTGCTCAGGCCCTGAGTCCAAGCCCCAGGCATAAACCAAAACAAAACAAAACAAAAAAGGATGAATGTCATCAACAGGTTTTTAGTTGCTCTTTTATGATTTGGCTAAGAAAATAAACACATTTTCTTTCCATTGCCATAGAGATCAGGATGCCTTCTGGAATATGTTCTACAGGTGTAACTTCCTAGAACAATGCACGACACAAAACCAGGTCAGATACATTTTAGACCTTTGTACATCATTTTCCAAATTATATCACAGACATAAATATACAACTTGAACGATTTGATCCATGGGGCATTTGCGGGCTCAGGATGCACCCTTCACCTGGCGCATGAGACTCATCTAGCTGGATCTTTGCAGTTCATTTCAGGCAGTAACTGACAGTGGCCCGAATGTCCCCTTCTACCTCTGCTGTAGTCCAAAAGCCCAATCAATATTTTCCTAGTAGGTCTAGCTCCTTTTGGGTGTTTACATTCTTAAAGCTTGGAAATACCCATCCCTCGTACTTGTTCTAAGACAACAATCGCTAGTGCTGATGAAGAGACCCCAGTAGACCGCCTCAGCCTCCGTGTAAAGAGCTGAGACAGCTCACCTTGCCCCAAATAGCTTCTGCATGTGACCCCTGAGCGCCGACCCTGCTCTGTTACGACTTCACGAACTGGAACGCCTCCATATCCTTTACTGTTGAAATCCTAGGGACTTAGGGAAGTAGGACTTCAACAGGGAAGGGGAAACCATTGGGACGCATGAAGTAATTATCCAGGGAAATATAGTTCTTCAACCGCGGAGACTAAATGGTGGTCGATCAAATGAAACGCCAAGTAAAACAGAGTGGGGCCCTGAACATGCCACCTTACGACTCGTGGCCTTACCACACCACAGCAGGCAGGGGCAGCTGCTAGAAGACATTGAGGGGGTCACGAAGTCTGTCAGGTGACCCTGTCAGCCCCAACTCTCCTGTCTCCTCCTCCTCCTCCCGTTGATGCCTGATTCCAGTGTTGAGCCTCTTGGCACACTGGGACATTCTATGATTTGAGCAAATACACACAAGAGAGGTATAAAAACATCGAACAATCCTACATCTGCAAAGCATTATAGTGCATGCATTTTATTTCAGTTGCCAAGATGATAGTTTCGTAACACCCCCCCTACCCTGCTGCCCCTCAGGAATGAAAGGAAAACAATATTTCTCCTTTTTATTTTTTTTTAACCCAAGCCCAAGAAAGAAAGGTGATAGCAGAGGGAAAAAAAAGAATACATTCAAGAACAATTATATGAACAGAAATCGTACACCTGTCTGGAAACAAAGGATCCAAAATAGAAAAAGAGGCTAAAACACTTGAGATTATTGGCTTCTGTTCCCTGGGGGTGAGATTAAGGTCAAAGAGTTGACAGTCTTGGTCCAACCCTTCTCAGGACGCTTGGGGCCAGCCCACTGCTCTTCACATCTGGTTTAGCTCAGGGGTTCTGTGGCTGCTGTCTGTTGACAAGTTCTCAAAAACTACGCATAGAAATGAGCCTGATAGAGGGAACCTTGGGGTGGGAGAGGCAGAGGACCGTGTCTTCTCTGAGAAAGCTTCGCTGAGATCAACAGTGTGAGAGTTTCCACTGGCCAAGCAGAAGCCTTTCATGGGGAAGAGGAGGAGAAACCTCACTTTATTAATTACTTCCTCCTCTCAAGGGACTGTGGCTTATTTTGTAATTCAGAGACCTGCTGTCTTCTCTGAAAGGAAAACCAAGAGAATTCAAGGGCACAGAACACACCCTCTGATAGGAACTTTTCAGTAAGATGACTCAACTGCACATCTTGAGCTGTAAAGCAGGGTATGTGGAAGATATGATGTGAGTTGCTGTAGATGACCACTCCTTCAGACAATAGCTCAGATTGAGCCATAAAGTACAGACAATTTTGTCATCCAGGATGCAGATACTGTATCAGTGTGTGTCGCAAATCAGTGAAGAGAATATGCTTCCAAATAAAAAGGACAAAAATAGAGGAGTCCTGGGGATGGCTTGAGATATACATATACATATACATATACATATACATACATACATATATATATATTTATATATATATATAAATAATACCAGGGGAAGCATCAAAGAATTACAGTGGCAGATGCAGTTATACATGGGCAGTGCAACCTGACTTAGGAAGTCGTAGTGAAAGCCATTGCAACCAGTCTGCAGAATGTGCAGCTATCCCAAGGGAGGAAGAGGGCTTCTTGTGAGAGTTGAGCCATGGATTGTTTTGGAAACCAAGCATTCACAGTTGAACCCATGTGTCCTCCATGGGACTACGGAAGCTCCAGTTGTCTCTGATTGAAATTCATCAAACAACAAGGACTTTCTTCCAGGCAAAAGAGCTTTTCCTTGGAGCAGCAAACAATCAGAAGCAACAAAGAGCCCTGTCACTCTTTCATTCACCTTCACAGGTGTGGAAGGGGCCACTCATTTTTCTCGGCCATTGTGATGCAAGGTCCTGAGATCAAAAGTACTCACAGCTACTTTGCTACTTGGAGAAGACCATCTTAAAGTAACATTGGAACAAGAGGAAGGCAATGAGAGATTGTAAGTCAATGGAGCTTGAAGTTTAATGATGAAGCAAAGTTCTGAACCAAAACCATGTTAATGTTTTTCGTGAACCATGCAAACAAAAGAGCAAATGAATTTCTTTTCTATCTCATCTCCTATAATTAGTAGAAAATTTTTTGAACTATCAGTATAAATATTTTCATTTTGCCAGCGAGGTATACATATACAAGGAGAAAAATGTTCACCTGTGTGGAGATAAGGACAATATGTGTACCTTCTCTACTTGGTTCTACCATTCTGCAAAACTAAAACTACTGTGCCTATGGCTTACATCAAAAATAGGGGGAGGGAAGAAGATGAAGAGGCAAAAGGGAGTTATCAACTATTGGGATATAATAAGAAGGCAAAGTAAATAATGCACTACAGTATTAACAACGGGAAAGCAAACAGATGCATAGATCAAATGGAACACGAAACCAGACATGTATGGATTTGTTAATATACTTTGATTCTAAATTCTGAACTATATTAAGTACAAATTCGTCTACTACCTGTAGGAAGTTGTAAGAAGAAGCTGGCAATACACCTGTCATCTGAGTCTCTCAGAAGCTAAGGCAGGGGGACTGGAACTGGGACACCAACATACAGTGTGAACTTGTCCCAAATGAATAGACAAGAACCTTCCTTAAGCAAGGCCCAAGAAGATGCACACAGCCCGATAGCACAGAAGAACAACCTGTACAAATGTATATTCTTTTACAGAGTAAAAAAGCTAGAGGCCAAATGGACACACTAAAATAGTTTCAACTTTACTGGAAGTCCATTTTGGTCAACAAGCAACTCAGAATTCTGACGTCTATACAAACCATGACACTAACTTTTTCCCCTTAATTCTGAGAAAAGGTCTTGCTGTATAGCGTTTGTCAACCTCAAGGTCGCGGTGTACAGGAGGTTGGCCGTGGTTCTCCCTCTCAAGTCTCCTAAGTATCGGATTACAGGCAGGTATTGCCTAGGCAGAATAACTTTTAAAAAAGGTAATCAGATAATACAAAACTTGAATTTGTGTGAATGTGAAGTAGTCCAACTGTATTAGAGAACAATTTGGAAGCATCAAGCAGTATAGACAACTGGACAGCATGTACTTAAGAAGAACTGAAGGCTCCAGAAATTTTCTACTAAAGTGGAGAAAATGCCTAACTAATTTCAGACCACACACCAGGGGCTCTCCTCTTGAAAAGGGCAGCCCATTAAGCAAGTCTTATCAGTGCAGGGGGAGAAAGAAAGGTTTATTACTCGCAGCAAGGGAGCACAAGACTCAGGATCTTCCCAAAGCACCATCTATGGGATGTTTTTCGAATGAATGAAATTTTTATTAGGAAAATCAGTATTTCACTCCTGCTGGAGAAAACAACCATCACAGGTCAGCCGGGCACAATGCAGAGCATGCTCAGTTCACAACCTTGCTTCTTCATACATTTTGTCTTCCAAAATGGTGGGTAAGCAGAGCCCCGGGGTACAAACTTATTTTGCAACTTTGCAATAACCAAAGTTCTTCCAAGTCACCCAGAGCAAGGCTGGGTTCCAGTGGATGCCGGTTCCATTGGGTTCTCTCTGGAGGGCTTTATCTGAAATAAAGAAATATTTTGAACCAATGTTACCAGTCAGCATCTTCTTCTACTATACAGGTGTTTACACCAATCTAGTCCTCTTTAGCAACACACATATGCTGAACAGATTGGTAGGGGATAAGTGAATTATGTCTCTTTTAAGTAATAGAGTATTCTAGAAGTAAATATGATAGCTTCTGTGTGTCAACATACCCAAGAGTTACAAAGTACATGGTGTTGAAAGAAGGATCAAACTAGAAATCAATGCATGTTTTAATTTGTATTTTGTGTTCATACAAATCAAAACTATAATGTGTGCATTTTAGGAATTACCTACCTAACTCCTATCCACGACCCCAGGTGTCTACCTGGTGAAGGTCGTGGGAAGAGTTTGTTCAAAAGTGTAAGTAGCATCTGTGATGCTTCATTTCCCTGAAAACTAGAAAGTTGAAGCAACCACAGCACACCCATCCACATCTGCTTAATCTGGGAAGTTGGATTAAAGGGTCTGTTTCATTATTTTCTGTGTCTGCCCATATGCTTACAGTGGTTTGTAATTAAAAAAGTGCACAGTTGAGTAGGAATTAGTCTTGTAGAAAAAGACTGAAAATGCACTAAAGGCAGAAGGCAGCCACGGAATTGGGAAGGTCAGGAAAAGAAATCTGCTTCAGAGAACTGCTAGCTTTCTGTTCTACATTTCTGTTCAGGGAAGGTAGTGGCTAGAGTTTGGTAATGCAAGGATGGTGGGTGTTAATCACTCACGTTCTGACTCTGTTATTAGTCAGTTGCAGTAGTTAGAAGAAGTGTCTCACATCTCTGTTTCCATCCTGAAGCCCAGAGCGTATGACTAAGACCCATTTTGTAAATGGAGTGAAGGCTTTGATGGGGCAGATTTTCTGTGTGGAAAGTACAATTGCAAGAGTTCTTACAGAGGGAAGGTAACTGGGCAGATCAGGCCAGAGATGTGAATGTAGAAACACAGGCTAGGTTAGAACTAAGGTTGAAAAAGGGAACTTCTCTAAAGCCAGGCTGCTGATTTGGTTTAGACTGATGGGCAGAAAGGTAAATTGAAATGGCTTGCTGAAGCAGAACCGCGCATGGCAACATGTTCTCCTCTGGTGACGTGAAGTCCTGTTCGTGGATGACCACATGATTTCCAGCATGCTAGTTCTGCGCATTGGGCATAGAATCTACGGTGCTGCTTCCGGGTGACCTTACTGTGTGCTGTGGAGTTATAACGGAGTTTGCGATTCTAACTCGTAGGAACAAAGGAGAAGCAAAGCATCCTCATAAACATTAAATCTCATCTCCACCATCCCTTGAACAGAAACACAGTATGTTAAAAAGTGAAAGAATGGGAGATGGCAGTTTCTTTTCAGTTATGATGAGAGCATCTGAGAAAAGGTTAAGGCACAGTAGGTGGTTGTAAAGAAAAATGAAAGATGTGATGGGAAGAAAGCTCTACATATTCCATTATGCAGGTATTTAATATATTAAATATATAAAAAATATAGACATCGTTCCTTTCCAGGTCACCTCGTCGTATGATCATCTACATGGGAACAGTGGTACAGGTTTGGAAACCTAACACCTTGAGAAGCAGGGCTTGGGGATTGAGGTTGGAGGATAGCCAGGGCAAAGAGAAGTTGAGGAGCTTCCATCTCAAGCCATGGCTGTCACAATGGCAGGCGTGGGCTTTCCTAGTGATGGGGGAAGCACGGGGCTGGGTGAGGAGGCAGGCGCCTGGTCGTTCAGGGAAGCACACGTAGGAAGATGGCAGTCCAGGCCGGGAGAATGAATGTGTGGCTCAGACAGGCATCAGGATGAAAGCAACCACAGCGAATCAAGATGCTGAAGGTGTAGTTGAAGGAGTAAACACCTGACAAGGAAGTTAAATCCTCAGTACTACAAAAAATAGACAAATGAGCCAATAAATAGATAAATAAGTAACATGACATAACCGTTCGTGCAAGGCTAATGCGTAAATACGGATATGTTACATACACATCATTATAGATTTGATTTTTATATTGTCCCTGTGCTTTTTTTTTTTTTCTGGGTAAGTATGATGGTCACATAGTAACTTGTCACTGTCTCTCAAATACCTGGGCTTCTTCAGACATGGGTAGTATGGAGTATATTTTTCCCCATGACCTCTTAGATTTAGGAAAATGATCTGCTACACAGATATCTGTCAGCCTTTTCCAGCTGAACTGTAAATGTTTCTTTAGATCACGGTGATCACGGTAGTGGTCTAACAATAGTTAAGCAAGATGAATATTATTTTTCTCTGTCATAACATTTCTCATTTGTGATGTATTTTTTTCCTCGATCTTATATGAATTTGCACATCAATACAGTACACTATATTTTAAAATAGAATAAACTCAAAAACAAATACATCTGTACTTTTCTGTTAAGTTACTGCGTATTTCTCATGGGTAAATTTCAAAATTTAGGTAAAGAATCACACTTTTTTTAAAAAACAAAACATCTTTTTCACACAGTCACACACACTGTTTTTCACATACATATGTATATTTCACACATTATATGTGTATGCATATATATATACCTACATCTATATCTATATATATTCAACTGGCACTACAAATGTTCTGCTAAATGAAATAATATTTGAATCTATAAATGTGTAATTGTTACATGAAAACTTGGGAAACTTACCATACAACATTAATAATTTTAATTTCAAAATGTGGGGTAGAATCTTGAGTTTGCTGATTCCATATTGAACAATGACTTCTGTGCCAAGTAGGCTAAATTCCTCATTGTGATGAAGAAATAGAACCTATGTATGGAAAGACAGCAGACTGTGTGGTGTCCTAAATTGTAATAAACCTGGTATCATCTACTGATTATGATAAACTAAGACATGAGTAAAGCATTATTTTTTTTAATTGCGAATTAATTCGTAGACAATTTAAAATGTTCTGACAGTGCCAGGGACTGGTGGTTCATGCTGTAATTAATCCTAGCTAATCAGGATGCTGGAATCTGCTGACACAGGTTTAAAGCCAGACCAAACAAGAAAGTCCTTGAAACTACAATTAATCTCCCAAAAGTTGGAGTAGAGATGCGGCTCAAGTGGCAAAAGTAACAGCCTTGAGCACAAAATCAGGGGTAGCTCACAGGCCTTGAGTTCAATCCATCCCCTCAATATTAAAGATAGCATGATGTTTTATATCAAATCACAAACACTCATCTGAAGTAAGTTAAATATATGCTTCTATATATATTATGGATCTTAAATATTCTATAAATGAATATAAATATGTGAATTGTATGTATATGACAGTTATGAAATATATCTCTAGTTATATTTGTTTTACATACACGCACACAGTGTTGTTCATACAACCTGAATTACTTGGCAGTGCTTTGTAAGCACAGAGGTAAGAAAAAATGCTTAGTGCCTGCCTCAAAAATTATGCAGCCTGCTAGTGAGTTTCATCTGAAGAAATAGGTAAGAGGAGACTTTCAACGCACCGTCCTATCTCCAGCTTTCTCTCAGGCCGATCACTCGGCTGGGTCATGAGCATTTTGCTTAAGATAATTCTCCTAAATCAACATGACCGAGTTGTTCTTACTATTCTATCCAGCCTTGGTACCTTTATTATTTTATTGTGTTCGACTTCATTTTTCATTTGCCTTGTGTTTTCTGCCGAGGATGATTCTTCGGGTTTCTTGTTTAGTTTAGTTGTTTTTTTTTTTTGTTTTTTTTTTTTTTTTTAATTTGTTTTTCTCCCTCACTAGACTGCTTTGCTCCTTCTCCTCCTGTGGCCCTTCAGAAACCTTTTCTAAATGCTCAAGCAAACAAGAAGAAAATGTCAGCTTCCATGGTTGGCAAGACAACAAGCCAAAGGCTAGGAAACCTGCTTCACAGCAGGCAGCCCAGATCAGCAGGGAGGGAGGGCAGGGAAGTGGGCCGCTGCCTTCAACAGGTGTGCAAAGCAGTTCTACGCCTTCTGGACTACTTCAACCATTTAGATTTTCAGATGCTGCCTGGTGTGGCTGTCACTGTGGTGTATTTCTGAAAGGTTAGTGTCAAACTGATCAGAGCAATCAATGGAGCAGAGAGACCACAAAACACATTTATAAACTCAGCATTCGGTACAGCTTATTTGCAATAACCCGGGCTGCTCCAGTGCTCATGTTGATTTGCTCTTTCTAAAACTCATTACGTTTGCCAGAAAAAAAAAATATATCAATATATTTTCAACTAGGAGAATATTGTGATACTACCCAGGTCCAAACACCAGGAAACGGTTTCGCAGTTATTTAGAATAGTGACCAAAGAAGGAATGGAGTAAATGATCAATAGGTCTATGGTTTATCAAGAATTTCCAAAATTATTTCTAGATATATATTGTTTTACTTTTCTTTCTCTTTTATTGTTATTATTAAGTAGTTGTACAAAAAAGGTTATGAGTAATTCTTTCTTGGTCAATGTCAAACCTTTACTTTATTCTCCTCCATTTCTTTTTCTTTTTTTTTCAATTTTTTATTATCAAACTGATGTACAGAGAGGTTACAGTTTCATACGTTAGGCATTGGATACATTCCTTGTACTGTTCGTTACCTTGTCCCTCATACCCTCCTTCCTCCTCCCCCTTTCACTTCCCTGCCCCCCCGAGGTGTTCAGTTCACTTACACCAAACAGTTTTGCAAGTATTGCTTTTGTAGTTGTTTGTCTTTTTTACCCTGTGTCTTTCAATTTTGGTATTCCCTTTCAATTTCCTAGTTCCAACACCAGTATACACGGTTTCCAATATACTCAGATAAGATTACAGAGATAGTGTAGGTACAACCACAGGAAGGTGATACAAGAACAACATCAATAATAGAAGCTACAGATACACATGGGACGTTGAAAGTAGTTACAACTGTAATATAACAATTGTTTCCATAACATGGAGTTCATTTCACTTAGCATCATCTTATGTGTTCATAAGGGTATAGCTATTGGGTCTTGCGATTCTCTGGTATGACTTGCCTAAACCTGTACTAATTATTCCCAATAAGGGAATAGAGTCCATGTTTCTTTGGGTCTGGCTCACTTCACTTAATATAACTTTTTCCAAGTCCTTCCATTTCCTTACAAATGGGAAAATGTCATTCTTTCTGATAGAGGCATAAAATTCCATTGTGTATATGTACCACATTTTCCTGATCCATTTGTCTACTGAGGGGCATCTGGGTTGGTTCCAGATTCTAGCTATGACAAATTGTGCTGCGATGAACATTGTTGTGCTGGTGGCATTACTGTGATTTTGTTTGTGGTCTTTTGGATAGATACCCAAAAGTGGGGCTGCTGGGTCATAGGGGAGTTCTATATTTAGCCTTCTGAGGAATCTCCATACTGCTAAACCTTCAAAATGAATAGTTATTAAAAGTAGTATGGTACATTTGTAGAGAGGAGAGAAAGGAACAGAGAACCCTTTGATTTTTTTCTCTAATTTCTCACAGAACTTCTCAACACCCAGAACTATATGATTGTCAAGCACCTTTTTAGTTGGACTCAATAAACTGGAATATAAAGTGCTTGCTTTTCCTATCGTCATTATTCTGACATACATTTTATTAAATTTCCTTTATCTGGCCCTCAAGAATATTCGGAGAAAATGCCAAGGCTAGTTAATTCAAGTCAAATTCTCACTAAACATTTTGGTCTGCATCTAACATTTTTTTTTCTTCCTCAACTATCACTCAGCATGACAAAACTGAAGAAGACTATGGTGTACACATTGCCATTGTCTTCTTTACTTTCTTTCTTCCTTTTCCCTTGCCTTTACTTCCTGGTGAGGGCATTGGAAGAGGAGGTGAGAGAAAGAGGCACACAATGGTACTTGTGACATGGGCAGCCCTGGCTCACCCCTGACTCCTCCTTTGCACAGACTTGCTACAGATCGCATTTGGTTTCAATGCCTTAAACATCACACAAGTCATGAGTGTTCCTTGTTCCCCTGAACTCCTTCCTCTCCAGCCAAGGGTGGCTTTTCCAAGCGTAGGCAGGCAAGCTTGGGCAGTCCCACTGTCTGTGGAGGACATCTGTCCCAGGAAAATGATAAATTCCTCTTCTAGGGCACAAGTGGCTCCCTCGTGGCCCACTCTCTCCTTGGTGGTGACCCCCTCAGCTGCTTGATTTGGGTGACTATCTCTTATCTCATAAACTCCCTGGTTTGATTTCCTCGGGTTTGGGGCAGACACCTACCTCTATCAGCATATACACCGAACTCTGTTGCCACTGTACAACTCTTTTTCTCTAAGAACTTATTCATCCTTAATGAGATCTCCTGGGCTGATAAATTACAAAACTCAGCAACAATTCAATTGAATAGAAAAAATAATCTTACAGGAAGAAGGGGTGGATAAGAAGATCCCTCAGCTTCCTAATTTCTACGTATGACACAGGAACTTGAGGTCCATATATTTATTTATTTATTTGAGAGAGAATATATATATATAGAGAGAGAAAGAGAGATAGGGAGAGAAAGAGGGAAGGAGAGAGAGAGAAGGGTTTCACAGAAGGAAGGGTTTCAAAAGGTAAAAATGTATCAAGGATTGATTTTAGTAAAATAGGATTGAATAAGCACAAAGAAATGGGAATGAATAGTCAAATGGTAGCATTTACACTGGGGACTCCATCAGGTCTGGGATAGAGGACAGCATGTGGTCCTGTACTGTGAGAACTAGTTATTTGTCACAATAGATCAGGATAGGTCTATAATGGAAAGCTTGGCCAGAGGTATGGTCTAGGCTTCCCTAAACACCAGGACCATAGGTGTGAGTTTCTTTTTGTCATCATGACGAGGAACAACCACATTATTGGAGATATGCTTGTATACTGTTTGTGCTCCTACATCTTGATGAATATCAAGTGTCTTGATACTTTACATTTTTTAATGAAACCTAAGAACTCAGTCATTACACAGATTGCATCTTAAAGGTAATCCTTGGGATAGGAAATTCAAGGGATTGAAAACTTCAGGCCCTCACCTGGGAATCCAGACAATCCCCAAACTCATTAAGCAAAGGAGTTTTAAATATAATAATTCACTCTAGAATTTCATATCATTATTAGTAGATACACTGATCCTTGGGGGATGTAATTAATGCTAATGGAATATGTTAATAACCTGAGTGGCAGTATAGTGTAGCTTTAAGAGATAAAGTCATCCATTAGAAAATATCTGAGATCATATCTTGGCTCCACCTTGATAGCTTTCACTTCCTAGTGGCTTCATGTCCTCAGCTAAGTCAGTTTGAAAGTAAATGAAATGAGCCAGACCCAAACAAACAGACTCTATGGTTTCCCTCATGGGGAATAATTAGCACACATCTACGACAATCCTAGCAGAAGATCACAATAGCTCAATAGCTATGTACGTATGAACACACAAGATGATGCTAAGCAAAATGAGCCCCAAGTTATGGCAACAAGTGGTTTATGATTGTTGTTGCTATTTTCAACATGCCATGTGAAATTGTCTTTGTTTCCCATGGTTTTACCTCTGTTATTACTCTAACTGATTTTGGTACCCTGGATATTGTACATTCGTGTATTGAAACTAGGGAAGGGAAGGGGATATCAAAGTGGAGAGACAAAGGATAAAAGGCAAGCCAATGCAACAGCAAAACTATATGGTATAAACCAACTGGACAACTCATGCAGGGGTGAGGGCAATGGGGAAGGGTGAAGGCGGAGGAAAAATAAGGGAGGAGGTAACAAGTTGGGTAAGAAATGTACCCACTGCCTTACGTATGAAACTGTACCCTCTCTGCACATCACTTTGCCAATAAAGAAATTTAAGAAAAGAAGGCATCTATATTACAATTCACAGCCTAAATGTACTCATATATTGCCTTAATCGTGCCACTACTATACTGGAATGCAAAACTCTGGGGACTTTCACAAGGAGCATGCACTTCTCCCAATTTTGTGGATTCCACGCCCAAGATTTAGAAGGGAGTGTGCAGGATTCTTCTGAGTATCACCACCGAGCTGCAGCAGTTGGCGACCTGCGTGTCTGTACACCAGACAGGCCAGAAGAAGAGCTGATTTCTGCTTCTTACCAAAATACTAGTGCCAGTTAGGGAGCCAGTCCGATGGCATAATCCTCCTATTTATTCTTCCATTGGAACTGGATAACAGGTGTGTTCCACTGCATTCAGCTCTTCGTCATTTGAGATGGAGTCTCACCGTTTTGACCAAGACTTGGCCTGATTCTTTTTAGTAGCTATGATTACAGCTATAAGCAGTCATGCCTGGTTAAGACTACACTCTTCACTAACCAAAAGTGAAAGGGATAAATGAAAAGAAAAATGAAATGAATAATGCGATAAATGCTTTAGTATAAATTATCAAGCTATGGGAACTAAAGCTTGGTGCACAGACAAACGTAAATATTGACTCCTGATCTTAGTTTATTTGTAGTTAAAATTTTAAATAACTCACTTTATAACAGGCACATGGTTATGTATGAAGCAAGATACATTCGTTGAGGCAGGGAATGTGTGATCTGGAACTTAAAGCAATTTATTGTGCAGGCATTTTTATAAAAAGAAGCTCTAGTGGAAAGGAATTTTCAATAAACACAGAAAAATGTACAGACAGTCATCAATTAAGACAACTTTTATATAAGCTTAAAGATGTGTAGTCAATAACTCCTTATCTTATTTCTACAGAGGGTACTTTTAGGAAGCTTTAAAATAATAATTATGTTGGAGGATGATAGCAATGCATTAATAAAAGTAGGCTATACACTGGAATGAATACAGACAAAAATATATAACACTGAGCCCCCAATAGAACTAGTATATAGGCTAAATTTGTGAACAGGTCAGCTTGTGAGTTTATCTATGTGCTCATTCAGAGACCTTAGATAATAAAAGCTCTAGAACTTTCTCAATGTGCTTCTGTTTGCTTTCATAAAGCCAATTTTATCAATCATATATTTACCCATACCAGATTTTAGTAGCACAGTGGAACAAACTACTCATGTTAACACAGAGGGAGATTTTTACATACCCATTTATGACAAAAACTCAAGTTAGAATTATATTTAAGTTAAATCCAGGGTCAGAATGATGTTGGGCACTGTCAGTTAAATTGTGGGGATATGGTTTTCCAATCCTGAAAGATCAAATTCTGTTGTTTCAGTTTTTGATGCTACTGCAGTTAAAATGTACTTAGGTTTGAATTTACAAATATCTATAATATCATATTATATACACAATAACTACTTGTAATTAGGTATAAAAGTAATATCAATTCAAAGATGTTCAAGAAACTGCATCTCATTTGAGATGATATTTGAGTTAAGTACTTGCATAAGCCATATGTGAAGAAAATGGAGTTCTAAAAGTAACAAACTACTTCACCAGAGCTATTACATAGGCTACAGTCATTACTATAATCACAAATCATTTATGGTCTGGATTTTTAACTGACATTGATGAAAGCTTTTACAAAGTATTCTATAAAGGCTACGATAATTACCAAAATTTTAACATTTCATAGCAATAATAATAAAAATTAAATAAATCCAGAAAAAATGCATCTTATAGTTTTTAAGAGCCATTGCTGATGTCTTTACTTCCTGCTTAACCCAAATCAATATTCCTGCTAAAGGAGTTCCTTAAGCCTTAGATTTCTCCATAGATCTTTCCAATTAGCCCACTAATTTAATGGATATGCTTGTATATAGTTAATGTATTCAGATGGATTTACATCTTTCTCTATTCATATAATTAATTATTGTTAATTTACTAAATAAAGGTTATGAAAGTTGAAATTTATATTTATATATGGGCTGATAGCACAAAATCCATTGGAAAATATTTTTATAATAAAACAAGATTAAGAGTTTAATCATTAGTTATTCTAGTTCCAACTTTATCAAAGGTATTTAAATTTGATTGGAAACATAATACTCTTAGAAAGAGAACACATTTTCCATAAATTTGTGAATGACATATAGCTTCAGGTGAGCAATACTGGCCCCAACCTAAAATAAATCAATACAAATAGTAACTAAAAGTTGATTAGAAATAAAATAAATTATGAGATATTTTTCCATATTAGAAGAAAAACATATCTTAAAAGAAAGTTAAGAATACGGATTTCAATATGTGCCATTGCTTACACAATCCTGTGAATCTTCTGTTTGTTTTTATTATTATATTCTTGAAATCTCTGAAGCTCAACTGTCAAAAATGAGAGTCCACTGGGTCTCCTGTAACCAGACACGATTGATGTGGACAGCTTTTATTCTAGAGGCCCACATTGTAGATGCTGGGAAGTGGAACATCAAGACTTTTTATGATTCAGGTTTTGGTGAGGTCCTGCTCCTTGTTTACAGACAGCATTTTCATACTGTGTGATTTCATGGTTGAAAAGAAGACGATTCCCTGCCACCCAATATATTAAATATGGGTCTCAGATCCTGCCCCAGTAACCTAATCATGACAGCTAGCTGAGCTCCATACTATACTACTGGAAGTTAGAGTTCCAACCTTTGAATTTCAAAGGGCCAAAAATATTTAGTTTATAGCTAAGTCATCAGCTAAGTCCTAGAATCAGTGATGGATTTTTTTTTCTATTATCTGATCTCAGTGGAATGTCATTGGACTTCTAATTTAACATCACAAAACTACTTAGTGAAAATTATAGTTTTTAATCTTTAGGTTATTCATCACATGAGTAATAAAAAGTTATCCTGAGATAAAATATTAGAAAAGTGTTGCTATATAATTTTTAAGGAGAGAGAGAGTTGTAGAAAATATGAATAGGTTAACATTAAAACTGTAAGTCTTACTTATCTTGGACAGACTCAGAATTCGATAATAAGAGAAAAAAATGAAAAGATAAATGTGACAAAAACTTATTTCAAAATAATAGGAGATCATAAATACTTTTTACATTCAGGGATAACCTATCCAGCAAATTCAAATGTGATTGTCTAGATAACTGCTTCCCAGATGAATGTATTTTTATATTTCCTAGTTAGGGCATATTAGTTTCATGTGCCTATATTCACTTTGAAGCAACTTAGCCTGGAGAAAGGATGTCTTATTATAGCTTCACATAAAAACAAGAAAAGAATGATAAATTTGACTCCATAAAAATTAACACTGAAAAAGTCTAAAGACAAATGGTAATAGAAAAAAAGGCATTTCTCTTTTGTATTATGGTATAATAGTTATTACCATAAAATAAAAAAGCACTTCCACAAATTAAGGAAACTGAGCCATTTTTTGAGAAGAAAAGATAAAAATAAACAAAAAGTTATAAATCAACAAGGCTGGAAAAGTTGAGTACTACTGGTGTTTCATAAGTACACTTGTAAAATACGTTATTCTGGAAAGTAAGAGGAATACAGCATAACAAGTTTGTAGGTACCATTACTGCATGGTTTAAACAACATCAAAACTTGTATGAGTACATTGTGTTGATGTAGGGCACTATGCTGTAGGTTGATTTGTAAATGGTTGCGTTCCCTTTTCAAGATAATTTGGCTTCAAGTATGAACGTGAGGATACTTTTTTCATGCAGCAATTCCTCTTCTAGACTTTGATTCTGTAGATGTCCTCTTACATGTTCAAAATGGCATGCACACTGGTTTTGAGTGCATCACTATGGTAGGAAGTGCTGGCACAATCTAATTCTATTGGAAAAGATGCAGTTTCAATCAATACACTGGTGTTTTATGCCACAATGTAAAAGGTGGTGATTTTAAAGATAGAATTTTAAAATATAGAGCAGATACAGTGTGCAACTATCTGAATAATATTCACTCATTTGTATGAAGATCAGGGAGAATGTCCTCATTTAACATTGAGGGTGCCCATATCTTGTTTTGGATTTTTTTTAAATCACTATCAACTGGTAGATTTAGGAAACAGAGTGGACCAAAATTCTGTCAAAAGCATCTGGCTACAAAACTGCCTGAACACCGATGCATTCTTCTTAGGTGATTTGAAAGACCTCAAGCATAGTTCTGCAGAAAACTAATGAGAAATCAGGTAGCCAGAAAGGGCTTTTGGTTGATATTTTCCTTCACTTCAAACTGAACTTGAGCTGCATAGCTGCAGTATGATCAAGGAGAGATTGATCGTGATGTATATGAATGTGTTAATGTTTTTGTAGGACACTACCAACACCTTCATTGCAATATGAATTTCCACATCGTCTTAGAGTTTCTCTGGGGAAAATTCTTTTCAATAGTCAGGATTCTGAAAGGATGTCTATGAGGTGATTCCTTGGGCTATTTTTCTTCCTTGCTGAAGAGTGATATGTCTGAACCAAGGTTTGGCTCTGGGCCATGGTCACACCAGCAGTGAGCAAAGTGTGTACTTTGGGAGAGAGCATGTCACATTCGGTGCATTAGAACAGAAGGCCTGGCTACAGTTTGCTGCTCAGCTGAGTTTCCAGACATTCTCAGGGGTGCACTGTTGAAAAGGCCATGGGCTGGGACTGCAAGTTGTAAAAGCACTCGAGCTAAATTAATTGTATTTCTGAGTACGATGGGAATAAAGAAAAAGAGTCAAGTAACTGTGGGACCAAGGGAGGTAATTTCCTTCTGAATGATTGCTTTGGAATTTTTGGGTGATACAAGAATATACCAGAGGAGGAACTATTCACACTAGTGCTAACTCTTGAGGGGACCTACTATAGAATAGCTATGATTCCGTAACAGGTACAGAGCTGCATATGTATGGTCTTCCTACTTCAAGCAACTTGTAGCACTGAGGACGTCAATAACCTGACATAATTAGGTACAGATAGGCCATGCTTTGGGTCATTTTTAGACTATGTACACTATTCTACATAGTATACTACAAGAAGCCTTGTGCAGAACAGAGGACAGGCTGAAGTCATAGGACTGTCATTGCTTCTGAAGTTTAGTGTGAATCCAGAAGTGAGGCAGCAGTCACTGTGAGTGGATAACTGTACAAGGATAAGAGATTTGTTTTGCTTTCAAGTTCATGCATTTACTTGCCAGAGTTCTAGGTATGAGCCAGTAGTCAGTCTGCTGGCTTGATCTCAAAAGAGTGATGGACACATTAAGGAGACTTCAGGATGAAATGGGAAAAGATTGTCTTTTTAAACTTAAGCCATTTCCATATTTGATTAGAGGTAAAACAATTGAAGCGCATTTACAGAAAGTGTAGAGGTCTTTTGAGTAAAATTTTTCTCTGGAGAAATTTCTGTGTAAGGTTAGCAGAGCCAATTACAAGAGAAAGAACAACTTACACTTTCAGCTCTTCAGTTCTCTCTTGTGTAAAATGGATGGGTTAAGCTAAATGATCTTTTAGGTAGACGTAGTGAAGAGAGAATTAGTTTTGAAGTTAAGCATTACTTAAACTCCACACTGCAAAGCTATTAAATATAATATGATTTAAGGAAGTTGAGGACTAGTTCATTACAGAGCCATTATGGGGATCAAGTGAAATAATGTTATGTTAATGTTATCCTAAGTTAACGTTTCTGGAAGGCTTCACAGAAAGCACTCGATAACATGACCCTAGTTTCAGATTCTAATATCTGAGAACTAGAAATGCCTGTTCTATGTGTATAAATTCCCAAAATATTTTTAAATAACTTGCTGTCATTGAAAGTATGCTGAGCATCATGCTATTCCATGTTTAACGAAGAAAAAAGCACCAATATTTACCTAAATTGATAATCTCAGCAATGATTAAGCATTGGGATATAAAGATTGTGGGAGCCGGCAGATATCTTTGTCATTTAAGATAGGTTCCTCAACATAGAAGGAGGAGAATCTTCAAGAATGAGAATTGTTATGAATAGGGAGTCAGAGTCTTAGTCTGAGTGAGTGCTTTCCAATAGATTTCTAGGCCAGGAACACATTGATCAAAGGTGTTCAACTCCATGTATCAGGAGTTTTCCACCGGGGTTATATAACCCCAGTGCCATGGTCATTCTTCACCTCTGTACCCTAGGAGTTGGCTCCGGGTACACACAAGCAAGGCTTAATGTGGAAGGAAAAAAAAGAGTCCTAAATGATGGTGACTTGTCAAACCCAAGATAGAGGATATCATACTTTGCTTTTCAAATAGCTTCTAATCACGTTGAGTTATTTTGGAGGTCCCCATGGTGAGCTCCTCCACGAGAGAATTCCTCCCATTGCCCATTTACTGCAGTGCTATTACCGACTGAATAGGTCTTCCACTCACAGAGTGCTGTAGTTTAACCTCTGATTTGATGGGATTTGGAGATGAGGCGTTGGGGACATGATTAGGTTCAGAGGAGGCATGAAGGCAGGAAGTCCACAGCACATTCAGTGCCTTTGTCAGACGATGAAGAGAGACTGAGGCAGAAAGATTGTGAGTTCCAGGCTTACAACGGGCTACAAAGGGAAATTGTGTTTCAAAAATTTAAAAAAATATGAGAAAAATAAGAAAAAACCATGAGGTAAAGAAGGAGTGGGAGGAGAAGGAAGAGAAGGAGGAGGAGAAGGAGGAGGAGAAGGAGGAGGAGAAATTGGGAGAGGATCAACCTCAGCACTCTCTCTTCTCTGTGAACACAGGAGAGAAGAATTTATGAAGCTTGAAAAGAGAAACCCCACTTGAATCTCTCCAGGATGGTGCTCTCATCTAGCGTTTTCAGTCCCAAAGTGTGAGAAAACATATCACTATTAAGTTCATGACCTGGTGTATGGAATTTTGTGATGGAACAATAGGAATAAGAAAAAGAATAGGCAAAGGGTGTTACCTCCTGGAGTTTTACATGCTTACAGTGAAAGGAAGAGGTTAGTAGTAAACATCTAGATAATATTTTGTTCAGGTGAAAATATCCACGTATGAATCGCTAGGAACTTCGAGTATGTTTTCACATAGGACAAGAATTACCTTCTAGACGTGATTAAATTACATATCACAGTATGCAAGAAATCACACTAAATTATACAAGGAGGCGCAATGTGCTCATATAACGTCTTCTACAAAGGAAGCCCGTATGTGAGGTACATAGATGTGATCACGGAAGCAGAGGTTTTAAAAAAAATCAGAGACAGAGCCCAACTAATAGATAGGGGGAGTGGTAGGCCTAAGGCAATAGAGAATTCATGGTATCAAACTGATGTTTAAATAGAAAGACACAGGAAACCCAAGAAGTTAAAAGTGGAGGAAGTGAATTGTCCTCAGAGTGCCCAGAAGAATGACAACTGATGATAACTCCATTCTTAGGATATTTTTTCCTTCAGTATTATATGATGAAAAATTTCAATCATTGTAATAACTAATATTTTACATTTGTATTAGGATACTGTAGTGTATTGCCTATATACATGAACTTCTTCTCCAACTTCCTTTTCTTCTTCGCTTGGCATAGAGGTGTCACTGTTGAAGGAAACAGAACTGCATGCCGAATTTGCAATGCATAAGATGCCGTGAGACCAAGAACGATGGAAAAGAGTTGAGTGCAGGGAGGCTTCCTTGTACTTTGCTCATCACTTGTATACGAACAACATAAAATGTTAGTATTTACTTGAGTGTAATTCAATAGATTATATTTGATACTTTCCCCCACGTGGCGGTTGCTGCTTCACTTTTAATAGAATTCTTTTTGTGGACTGGAACACCAGGGCCATTGGAACAACCAGGAGCTGATCTTTTCCTTTTAATATTATGTCTGCATCTCTGATTCTCACAAGATGAGCAAACATTTAAAGCGAGCTGATTTCACAGTATTCGTGGTGGTGGGGCTGGGGAGTTAAGGGAAAGGTTGTCGCGCTGTCACCGCAAGTCATGTGTCTTTCGGGCATTCTCCCTCGGGGACCTGGGGACTCTCCTCCTCTGAGCTTCTGCTCATTCAAAACGCTGGCTGCCTGGCTCTTGTATCAAGAGCTGAAGACCAGAAGTCTTCCATATTTGGAATTTTTTTCTGTATATATGAATACATACCTTGGAGATGGAACATGTAGCTGTACACACTCCATGTGCATGTACCCGGAGGGAAATTTCATGAAATATTTTTAGTGTGCCTGAATTCTCCCTGGGTCCCATTATCTGATGTCAAATGTAGAACTTTTTGCTTATGGTATAGTGTAACACTTAAGAAGTGTCAGGCTTTTTTTTTTTTTTTAGTATTTTGGATGATCAATTAGTATTATCTTAGGTTAGAGAAACTGAATCCATACTACCTTAGATTAGAGAAAATGTATGCCAAGGCTAAAACTATTATGTGGTACAAAATACTTATTCTGAAAGCACTAGCTATGGGTGCTATTATTAAAGTTATCACCAGGGTTGTTTCAACTAAACCCAATAAATATCCAAGAAACCTAAGAGTTCTTCCATTAAGATAGTCATAGTTTCAAAACTAAAATGGCCATTAGTCTCCAACCACTCTCTTATATCTCAAAACCAAGAGGCCCTTTATAATGCTGTCAATTATACAATTGTCACACACATTCTCCTTCCCATTCACTGGTTCCACTTCAACCACATAATGTTCCTAGAAATGTATTTTCTGAAATGTGAGTCATTTGGATGCTGTTGCCATTACATTACCATGTGTAAATGGGAATCATGTTTGAGCTTGTTAGCTGGATAGTCTTAAACAAATACAGGATGTATGTGTGTATATGCATTGGTTTATAAAGTCAGTCGGTAAACAATCACTGATCTGGATTAAGCATAAATCAAGTCATAGCTTGTCGAACAGGTCACATAGATATTTCCTTCATTAGGAAATCTCAGTATTCTCTGTACTGAATTATATTTGCGAAACTTCTGAATTATGTTATCAAATCACCAGTGCTCTAAGCTTTATTCAACTTGTAGTAAATAATTGGATATATTTTATATTAAACATAAAATATACATATATACGTATATATACTGAATATATATTTTATGTATTTAACAGGCATTTATAAATATTCACCTATGTATTGCTAAATTATTATCTCTGAAACATGAAGGAAACTGTAGGCTGCCTGTACACAGCATGGCTGGAGGGGCTTGAACTGTCCACTTCTGCTCTGTGGTGTCTCACTCTGAATCAATACTTTTGTGTCACTCAATAAGCAAATTCCAATGTCCTGTCAGAAATGCCATCGATGGCTTCCTGGATGGTCACTCTCGATTTTTTCAGTGTTGATATAGACACAATAAGATGTCACCTGATAATTGCACCTGATAACACATACACAATTAACTAATTCCTTCAAGAGCCAAATATGTTTCATTAGGGGACATAATCTCTTTGAACCTTTTGAACACAACTCTAAATCTGCTTGTAATCTTTTATATTTGCAAATTAATAGTATTAACTAAATATGGCCTCTAGTTTGAATATCAATTTCATTAGTGCTTAGTAATTATTTTCTTCAGTATGTAGCCATTGTCTTCTCACTACAGAACATAAAGGTTGTCGTGCAGTTTTAAAAATACTCTTCACACATTAAGTATTTTAAATTTAGATGCCTATAGTGCATTACTGAATCTGTGCTAAAAGGTTTGATTTTACTTTTATTATGTTCTCATTAATTTCCTACACAGCACAGGTGATAACACAAGTCATTTGTCCTGTCAGAGGCTGGAGGAGACATGAGATTTATCATGTGGCATGAATACCTGTTCCTAAATGGCAGCGGGAAGCTTTGGTTTTATTGACAATTACCTATCAGAATTATTTTCACATAAGTATAGAATATTTTGCAGGCTTAATTCCTTCAACAATTCAATAAACATTTACTTACAGAGGGACTTGAAATTCTGGTGCAAAGGCATTTACTGGCATTATAAATAACTATTTTATTAGCTATGTTTCATAAAAGGAAGAGTAGAAAAATGATTTTCTTGTGGCACACATTTTTAGTGGCTCTTTATTGCATTCGCATAGAATCAGTCTTTAAGAAGGACATAAAGAAAGATTCAATTGTTTTCTAGTTTTTGACAAGCCTTATGAAGTTTTTATTCTAATATTCTCAGCCTTCTATGAATGACAAATTGGAAACAAGAGCTTTTATGCCCCACTATTCAAACTCCAGCTTGCAGCATGAGTTACCAGGAAGAATCTTTCAGAGACAGGAGATTTCTGAATGAGGAGGGAAACAAAAAAAATGGAAAGACAAGACCTGGCACTCAGTGGATGTGAGATTGCAGGGTGTTTCTAATGCTCTGTGACTTGCCTGTCTCAGTGTCTCCTTACACTACAGGGGTGGGCCGGAATTGTCTTCTGTCTCTTCAGTAATACAAGGAAGAGTTGTTAAATCAGAAACATACACACATTTTTAAATAGTAGAAACATCCCTTAGAAATGTCTGAAACATGGTATTACAAGTTGCTGTAAATCATTAAACAACCGGATGAAAAATTATGAACATATATGTAAATGCATTCATATCGTCAGCACTTAGAATCTACAGATATATATTCCAAGCTCCTGCGGGTGTTTAAATTCTTCAATACACAAGTCCCTTGAATTCAATCACACAGTATTTGCATGTAGCCTACACATACCCTCCTCTCTGGGTTAATTATAATTAAATACATGCAATGTAATGCTATTGTTATGTAAATTGTTGTGTTATTTTTATGTATTGATTTCAATTATTCATAAATGGATCTGTATGTGTTAAGCACCAAGATAATATTGCTGTTACTTTTGTCACTAGCTGAAACCTAGGAAGAACTTGAAGAGAAAGGGTAAATTGAGACCTCTTCTATTTCCAGATCCTTGCTGCTACCAAAATTGAATTCAGAGGCAAGAAAAGTAAAGAATTGGGGAGTTTGTTTCAAGATAAAAGTACACACTCAGGAGGGAGGAGGATGCTCAGGGAAGCAGCAGCATAAACATTACCCAAACCACAGGACTCTGCATGTGTCTGGGAAAACCTGAGTTAATGTGGCGAAATGTGGGGGAAATTCAGAAATGGATCACAGAATGGAATCTATTCCCTCTCATTTTCTTACGTGGGATTGGTAGACATGTCACTTTATCAGATTCCTGATGGGAAGAGCCATCATAATAAATCAGAAGGCACTGTTTGTCTTCCTTGTGTTTAAGGTGGACTTGGGTAGTCTTTATTTTTGGTGTTTCCATGGTGAGATAATGTAATGCCTGTCTGCAGTTGTACTAACCCACAGTCTCCATTCAGTTTGCATCATTGTTCCTATGGCTGTTAGCCTACCTGTTATGTTAAGTGTGAAATACTCCTCTTTAGCTTCATGTATTGTGAGCTTAGTTGTATCTGATGGAGAACTGGGAAGTAAAAAGTGGTAAGTGGTGAGGTTAAAGTGGAGGAAAATTCACTGCAAGTGTGTCCTGGAAAGACGTATCCTGTCCTTGGCCATTTCCAATTTCTCTCTGCTTCCGAGGCATTGTGAGGCAAGACATTGAATTCAATCATGTCCTTCCTCCATGATACTATCTGTTGTCATAAACCCAGATACAAAGCAACTTGGCCACTGTGTGCTTAAATAACTGGCTTTATGAGGCATCATAAATCGTTCCTCCCTTAAGTTGTTTTTCTCAGGTATTTTGTCTAAGTGACCAAGCTCAAACACAAACTCATGGTTGGAAACTATCGGCACATTGGAGCCAAGAAATAAAATGATATGACATTTAAAATCAATCAGTGTGATTGTCGTCTTGAAAGCACACTCCAGAGGAGATAAAGGCAGAGGCAAACATATATGTAATTAAGTAAGACTTGTCATACTACAAGGGAGATGATAGTTTGGGATAGCAAGATAGCAGTCAACATGGGAAGAGTTCTTGGGTCTTAGATTAAATTAGAAGATAGTAAGATTGGTAAGAAACTAGAATAAAGTCAAACCTAAAGTTCCTTCCTTCTCCTTCTCCCATTTTTCTGTTTATTGTTTTCCCTTTTCTTCCTTCCATTTGTTCCTTCATTTTTCCTTCCTTCTTTGTTCAGTTTTAATTTTTAAAATTTTTTTGTTAAGGTGATATCCAGAGCGAGGGGTTACAGTTACATACGTAAGGTAGTGAGTACACTTCATGTCAAACTTGTTACCTCCATCCTCATTTTTCTCCTACCTTCCCTCTGCCCTCATTTTTCTTCTACCTTCCCTCCTCCCCAACTCCTCCCCTCGGCCAAAGTTGTAGAATATGTTTACAATATATTGTCTTGTAAGTATTGCTGTTGCATTGGTTTGCCTTTTACCCTTTTCTCACCATTTTGATGTTCTCCTTCCCAAGTTCAGATAAATGTACATACAACACCTAAGGTGCCAGTATCAAATACAGTGACAACAGTGGAAAAACCATAGGGAAGAAAACAAAAGAAAAGGCATAATTTCCCATAGAATGTTGAAAGTAACAATAACAGTGATAAACCACTTACTTCCATAACTTGGAGTTCATCTCTCTTAGCATCATCTTACCTGTTTATGTACATTGCTATGAGCTATTGTGATCATCTTCTAGGACTATGCTACACATACCTTAGGTATTACCAATAAGGGAAAACAGAGTCTACTGTTTCTTTGGGTCTGACTCACTTCACTTAGTATGAAATAACTACTCTGTACTTCCTGGTGAAATTCTTCCTACTTTAGGTTCAAGGCCATTGTTAAAATTATCTTTTAACAAGAACACTATGTATACTAACCATAACTAATCTAACTAAAACATAACTAATCTCTAAGAAATTTTTTAAAGCATTAATGCACCTCATAGGTGTGGAAACACTGAGAAGAGGTGCAATGATTACTGGAGAAGGCAGGTATTGT
The DNA here is from genome assembly GCF_023159225.1 of Perognathus longimembris pacificus. Classification (NCBI taxonomy): domain Eukaryota; kingdom Metazoa; phylum Chordata; class Mammalia; order Rodentia; family Heteromyidae; genus Perognathus; species Perognathus longimembris. The sequence continues at coordinate 4,904,282 of NC_063163.1, forward strand.
GCAGTTACGAATCTGTTTTCTGAGAGGAACTCTGGATCCGATCCCTGCCTTACGATTATCCATGTCTGGACCTCGGGATGCTCCCCCTGCGGCCTTCGCAGAACCAGGAGGACTGTTCCGTGATTCCCCTCGCATTCTGAGAGATTGAGGAAAGAGCCCAATTAATCTCCATGCCATTCACTCGGGTGGGTGTATTGTATACCCACAGTCTTCGTTACAATTTCAGACCAAGACCCAGGTCCTCCTGCATGCGATATCCAATGAGCCATGAAAGGAAGTGAGTCCGCTCACAGCCCTGGAGAGATTCCAGCAGCCTCTGCGCTTGGGATGGGCGAGTAACAGATGGGATCAGGGTGACTGATTTAATTAGAATATGCTATGAGCAGAATGCAGAGCATCATATGGCTCTCTCAGTCAGCTGAAAGACCATTGCATCACTGGGAAGACGAGTCAAATCATATATACGCTTATTGAAAGGAACTGCAGAAGACGATTGTGAAAATGAACTCATTATAGAACTGACCATCGATATCAAAATCTTTATGAGAAATGAATCTCTGAAGAGATTCATATACTTTTTGATCTTATTAATTGAAATAGCCTGCTAATTGCCACATTCACTGGTGTCCTCCAAATTTAAGAATGATAGATTCAAAGAAGAAGTAGCGTGTCCCATCTGTTCAGAAAAAGAGACATTTTTAAGACATCAAAGGCAATCTGAAAAAATATACAGCATTTATATGGAGTTAGTGAACTCTCTTGAGGGAGTAATATACAAAATCCAATTCTTAGAGAAAGACAGCTTACCATGCTATGCTTTTAAACACATTTTGTTAGGACAGAGATCAAATTATTTTTAAATATTATTTAAACATAAAATATTTGAAGGCTTTCATTAAGATAGTCTACTAATATGAAATTTGTATTTGAAGCAAGAAGGATCAGCATCTTCAGAAATTTTAGGCTAAAACCAATGGATACGTTATTATACATTAACTTCCAAATACTATCCATCATTCTAGTTTGAACTGATTCTGTATTTTACAGGGAGGGGAAAAACAGCTTTTATGTGATAATGAATGGATCGTATAACACAAGTTTCAGCAGATGGTGCTTACTGTAAATTGAGATAATAAAATTCTAGAACTGAAGTCAATTGGCTTTAGTAGAAATTTCATTCCATTTGTAAAAGTAGCAAGAAGAAAAAAGGATCTCTAAATCTTATTCATGAATACCTGTTAGATGAAAATTTTCTCTCAAATCAAAATACCCAACTAAATTGCATTGGAAGGTGAAACTATATATACACATATAATTACATAGGTGTATAGATGTGTACATGCGTATGTATACTTCTAACCATAGATCACTAAGAACAGCTGCAATGTTCGTTTGATAGAATGAATAACCGTATACGGATTTTTTCACAGTAATAAACTTCCGTGCTCTATCTTCATGAAATAATGTATCAAATGGATGAATTTTTCAGAAACTGTTCAACTACATAGCGCCTTGTTATTTAAGATGCGCTGGCAAATGGCCAGTGATAAATGCCGGAGAAGAATGTAAATAGCACAGCCAAAAGCAAATCTATGGGCGCCTTCACACGGCAGGATCCAGGAGAGCGATGCGCTCCAGTACCCACTGCATTCCACCGAGCCTCAGCACTGGGGGCGGATTTTGTCAGGCTATACTGACTTGGCAACAGTTTGCATCCAAACCAAAGGTCAGATCCATTGTAAACACGTTTAACACCCAAAACAAATCAATCTTTAAATGAAAACCCTATCAAGAATCTTCTGAGCATAAGACGGTATTTATGAAGGCAACAAGGATGAGGCCTGAGGATCACAAGTTCAAATCAGCCTGGGCTACATTGTCCTGGCACCAGCAGGTGCTGTAATCCTGTAATCCTAGGTCCTCAAAAGACTGAGGCCTGGGGATCTTGGAGCCAGCAGGGGCAGAAAAGTCTGCGAGACGTCATCTCAATTAACCAGTAAAAAGATGAGCTGGAACTTTGGCTTGAGTGACAGAATGCAAGCCAGGAGCACGCTAGCAGAGTGAATGAATGTGAAAAATCCCAAGTGCAGCTGTGATAATAGACAAAAATGTAGACCTTTCGAAGTTTGCGTTGCATGCCAACTCATCGTATGCATTAGTGCTTAGGTGAGGAGGAGCCACCTTTAACAAGAATCGCGGTCTTACTCTCTACTCCCTGAATTCTGACCTGAATACAGGGCCTCTGTATCTGGACGCATGAGGGTTTTGTTCTGCTTTGACCAACATACGCGAGTGAGGAAATGTTCGTTTTCACCCTGGCTTCGGGGATGGCAGGCCGTCAGGTTGAGGAGGATCTACTGGGCCAGAGACTCTTGGTCAGTAGCAAAGTGAAAGGATACCCAAGAGGCACCAGAGGAGACTATGGTTGCGAAAAGCACCTCCAGGAATTTCTTTCTCCCAGGGGCTCACCTCCTACCATTCACTGCCTTCCAGTGATGACACCCGATTCTAAGTTCACTAAGGAATCAATCCTGTCCAGTCACCTCCTAAAACTCTTTTGATGAAGATCGAACACCAGGACACGAGGCCATAGGAACAATCCTCATATTCACATACAGTGAACCATCTCATCAGGAAAAAAAAAAATCACATTTAATGCACTACCTAGATTCTCCCAACACTTGGCAGGTGTAATATTGTGAAAAAAAAAAAAAAAAACCAATTTCAAAGTCTCCTTCAAGGTTGAAAGCAACTCTTACCTCTGAACTCCTACAAAAATCCAAATACATTCAGATACGATGACAAAGAATAGATGCGCGCATTTGCACCGGAAAGAAAGGCCAACAACGAAAGGACCAAAAAAACTCCTGTAGCTCTCTGTCTAGCCTTCCGGGTAGGTGGTGTTGGATTCTGAACGACATCAGAGCAGCCCTGCTTTGTCATTAGCAAGCCGCAAATGAGTGGGGCCGCTTCCACTGACTACACGCAGCTTCTCTTTTCCACATCCTGGCATCTCCAGTACGCGTGCGTCTCCACAGCAGCACTGGCTTAGCAACCACATTGCTGCACACATTGTCCTCTCGGGGGGCTTTTGTCAGGGATCCCGACCTTTCCCGGACCCCCAAAGCATTCCCTTGAAACCACCCCGCCCACCTCCGTGACCTCAAAACTCATATATTTCTTCAGGCCTAGAAATCCAGTGTCTCATGGGAAATAAGGAAAGTAACATTGGACACCAGCCCAAGCGCTGTCTGGGGAAGGGGACGGTGGACAAATGCAACCATGGCCTCTAAGCGCCTGAAGAGTTAAGCCCAAGGAAACACTTTCTTGGATACTTTGTGCAAGTGGGGCCTGCCAACAGGGTACCACTTTTCCTAAGGGAAAGACACTCAGTGACATTCCACTTCCTTACTCTAGAGCCTGACATGAGGTATCCTACCAATACCTCATCGCAGAAATTGTAGAGCATTTATCCACTTGTCCCAGCCCCAAATGCTTGGCTTTAAAAAAAAAAAAAATGGTGCTAATTTCTTTTACAACCACACCTTCCTCTATCACAGACTTCAACTAGCTCATTTTTTTTTCTGGTCAAATAGCATGTTTTAAAAATTCCTTTGCTCTGCTTTTTGCTCCAGATTCTCACTGTAAATCTGTAAAGCAGCCAGCAATAACCTTGTCACAACCCAAATGCTATTACTGTCATGGAATTTCCTCCACCAAATTAATTAGTCTGTCACCACTAAACTCAGCCTCTTGCAAAGTTTCAGACATGGACAAAATGTAGACAAATTATTTTTCCAGAATTTTTATGACACAAATGGCCTCCAGTCTATTCCCAATAGAGCCCTTTTTCCACCTGAAATTTGATGAGAACAATTGCACTTCTGGTCTTCTGAGTTCCTACCAGAATGGAACCTCAACTCTGCCTAAAGCTCTACCCTGCCTCTCTCAATTCTCTTAAATGACTCCCCGTGGGTGTGAAGGCCTAAGAAAGTATCACACAGCAACCCCATCCCCTCAAATGAGGTACAACCCCAAGCTTCCCTGGTAGCTAAAATGGCAAGTAGACTGCTGGACTCCAGATGGTAACATGTTGCACCTGAGTGGGCACTTACTGACAAGTGTGTTCCAGGGGCCAGTGAGACTAGTGGTGTTCTCATACTCTGAGCCAGAGTGAGGCATATGGCATGGTTTAGGACAAAAATGACTTCTTCCTCCTGGAATATAACCTGGTTTATATTTGTACTTGGTGTCACAGGAACCCCAGCACAGCTGTAAAGTCTCTGAGGTGACTCTAATCGTTTTATCTATTTATGGCTTGCTAGGAAATGGAAGCCATCATTTGATCGTATTTCAAATGATTTTGCCCATGGAAAGAAGGGTGGAAAGGATTCTCTTCAAAGACACGATATCAAAATGTAAGTTTATCAGTTCTAAATGACGGGTTTTGATGAGTGGCTCAAGAAGCTGGATTGGAGCGAGCTTGGCATGGGTTGAGAGGAAAAGAAAACCCACGGGCAGATTTCTCACTGAATCCAGGGATGTTTGGTGGCGTGAAAGACCCTAAGAGGACTTTAGGTATTAGAGATTGGGAGCAGATCAAAGTTATTTGGGGATTTATAGTGGGAACTGTGGAGGGATGAACCCCTGGGGGCTTAGTCTACAATTAGGAAATGGAACTTTCCTTATGAAGCAATGTAAACATCCAAGTTAAAGTGCCTTTACATTCCCAAGTCTAGATGGTCTTTTATGTGTCTCAGAAAAAATGTTGACAAATGAAAGGAACTCTACATCGTGTTGGAGATTCAAAGATCGTCAAGTTCTGAGGCCCACTCTCCTGTATCTCTTCTACTTCCTCTCAGTCAGGTAATTTTGTTCTTTCATTTACCTTGGTCTCCTTAAAGGTAAAGGAGTTGATAGGCCTCATGTCACTGTGCCAGTTTTCTGTGTCTGAGTGTATTTATTTAAAGAAGTCAGAAGGGAGGAGAATATTATTACAGAGCTTAATTTTACTTTGAAAGGAAAGCTAAAGCATGGCATGCTAATGTGCTCAGTTTCCTAAACAAATCCCCTTTGAACTGTAAAAGCATTTCTTGGTCAAAGGCTCCTCTATTATTTTTTTCTCTTTCCCTCAAAGTAATAGAAAAACATGCTGTTTTGCTTCTAAAATTTTATTCCATATTCTATCAATTAGTTATCACGAAAGCTTTTTAGAAATAGTTTTTTCCCCAAATATGTTCAGATGTGCAATAATCAGGTAATTAATTTAATTTTGTAAGGAGAAGTCTGCCAATTTTGTTTGTAATAAAATGAAGAATTGCGAAAAATAAACAAAATTGGTCAAATCCTTTACACATCAAATCCTTGACAACCATTTGAATTTTCTCCAAATGGCTGTATTCATTCTTGTTCCTTGTAGCCATTAGTGAGAGAGACTGTAGAAGAGCCATTGATGCCTGTTTTATTCCTCAGGTGTTTTAAAATCTCACCTTATATGAGAAACACCTTCATTTACTCTGTATCCCCAACCTCTTGTGATCCCTCAGGTTAACTTCTCCTCCTAGAAGCCTCCTTTATCCCTACATATGTACGAAGTCAACAGTATGTTAGGTTACACTTCAAATTCATTTTCTTTTCATTTCTTTGTTGTTAAAGTGATGTACAGAGGGGTTACAGTTTCATACATAAGACGCATCATCCACTGATTTTTTCCTGTCTTCACAGAAAGGGCTAACAACAGGTCTTTCTTCTCCATCATCATACCTCTTCTATTTAACATTCTGTTCCTTCTTTCTGTTATTTAACTGCATCTGTTTTAGATATGGCCATTGGTCTTTTGCTTCTCTCTAACATTTATGCCTTGGAAAACTTGTCTCCTGCTATTAACTCTTATTTCAATAATTATGTGATGTTCAAGGTAGATTACAGGGTTCTTAGAAATCCCTGAGAAAGGAAAATGTGACACACAAATACGGTCTAAATCTAAGAAGTTTCTCTGGACTGTTATTTGAACATCTGAAACAAGTTATATTAGAACTTATCAAGCCTGACCACATAATCACAGGAATCAGCACGCCATAGTGACACTGTAGAATGAAGCATCACACCAGTACATTTCACATGAATCACACCTATCATATAGGCTGACTTAAGATTTCAAAACAAGGGGAGCATATAACACCATAGAAAGTCACTTGTTCCTAATCTTTGCTCCTCTTTCATCTTCATGGCTTTTGACACTGGATGAATCACTTTGATTCAGGAGAGAGAGCGAGAAGAAGGGACAAAGGAAGGGAAGATGCAAAGGAAGGAGGGAGGAGAAGACAAACTCTTTAGAACCCTTGTGTGTGAAAAAAAAATGAAGGCCACAAAACTTGCAAGATACACGTAAGGAAAACGATTCCATCTATTAAGTCCTCCCATAAATAGTCGAATGTAGAAAGCAGCACATTCCTTTCATTTTCAATTCATGTTGGTTCCATGTTTCATTGATGGCTAGGCTCTAAACAGCAGCGAACATGAGCAGACTTTGTCCTGCTTCTGAAGGTCTTCTTCTAGATTATGCACATGTGAGGGCTAGCAAGACAATTTCAATTCACTTTTGTTCCTTTTGGTCAAGCCGTACAAATGAAATTGCTTTTCAAATACCTGACAAAGTATTTCAAAGTATTTTCAAAGTATTCTAAACAAAAATAAGAGATTTACACAGGAAAAAAATGACTTTTTAATTTCCTTCCATTAATCATACTTTTTTTTCTTTATACATTTATTTGGACTTTTGTACATTAGAGTTTGGAGCCCTATTCCGAAGGGTATCTTTTGAGTATACTCTGCAGCAGTGGGGCAAATGCAAACTGGTAGGTAAGAAACTCAAGAAAAAAAACTTTTTTTAGCAAAGGATCTATACACCAATCCGAAGGTTTCCTCCATAATACCATGACCACGGTGCTGTAAAATTAGCCAGTTAATGAGCGTCACCCACACAGGTCCCGCTTTACATCTTTAGTAACGCATTGGCATCCTCAAGTTCTGTGGACAGTGGGAACCTCTCCCCCCGCCTTGGCCTTCCCTGGTGTCAGGTGCTATAAGTCTCATCCACTGAGCTTTCCTCTGTGGCTGCTCTTGTAGAAGAGCAATTAACTTTTACAACCTGCCCAACTCTTCAATCAGCTTTGCAGTCTTCCTTTCTCTGTTCCTCTGTACTTTTGTCCTCCAAATTGTGCTAATTATGATGTCTATCCGGAGGCACACTGGGGAAAATAAAACATAGACAATTCACATTGTACGCACCCACAAACTAAAGAATCTTCATTCATATGAGCTAATTATAAAATACTCAGATTCATCCACTAAATCATTAATGCATGGGACTAAATAACATTTATTCTCCCTTATCACAAAAGATTGAGACATCTCAATTGAAATGCATCCCAATTCAAACAACAGGTCTATAATAATCTGTTCTGACAATTTGTGATATGAAATATATGTTACCATAACCAATCAAGGTAATTACAAAACTTGAAATGGCACTGTCTTTATTGAGGCACTATAACACCTAAGAATGCGTTTTTTTCTTGTTACATGGGATAGGTTGATGTTTGATAGATAGGTAGGTAGGTAGGTAGATGGATAGATGATAGATAGATAGATAGAGATAGATAGATAGATAGATAGATAGATAGATAGATAGATAGATAGATAGATAGTTCTCTACTGCAAATCATGGAAACTTCTATTATCCAATACCAACATGAATCATCCTTAATATCTGAGTGATTTAAAAGACCATTTGTAAGAAATGATGTGTCTATCAATTTAATTCACCACCATTAAGCAGTGAATGAACAGCTATCTAAGTTGGCATCATGTCATATGCAGAACTAATTATGAAAGGCACATGACTAATGTAACTATTTCTATTCTTGTTGATTTAGGGAAACTAGAATGTGAAATGGCCAAATCATCATTCCACTGAAAATACCAGTATTTCTAGGAATTAAGGAATAGAGAGATTAAAATGAACAGCAGTCCCGGGTGCTCCAGTGACTAGCATAGGCCTGAGCTTTGGAGTCAGACAGCATGACTGCTCTTTTCTCTCACCCATTTGGGCTTCCAAGTCTGACCAGTCCTATATTTCCGTAACTTACCAGAGTCTCTGATAACAGTGACAGTTGCCCATCAGAGTAGTGGGGTTAGATGATTGTTTGGGATTTTTTTTCATTTATTTAAATGAAGTACCTGAAATAATTAGTATGTGTAAATTCAGTTTTTCTTTGCTGATCTCTTTTATATGAGCTGTGCATGAAAATCCCAAAGAATGAGGCTTAATCTTAGTTAATTTTAATAGTCACATTGTCTTTAATGAATTCAGTATTTTAAGCAGAAAATTTCATACTAACTCATATTAATAAAATATGTAATAATCATAAAACATCATGTTAAAAAATCAGTTAAACCTTTCAGATAAATACTTATGCCTCCATTATAAAATAAAATGTACTTAGCAACTGACATTTGAATTATGCTTGATTATCATTGAATATAGTATATACCTCTTGCATGAGAAAATAGAATTAAAGAATAGGAAAACGAAGTATTATAGATACGAAATACTTTAATTGGAGCATTTTTACTCAAAGTAACATGTTGATCACAATATCTTAAAGCAATGTCTCTAAGAAACTTATGTAGAGAAAACCCAGAGAAGGGCATTATATAAAACTGATGTCAAAAAAATTACACACAAAAAATTACATATACACACACACAAATCCTTCTAAGAGTCTGACTTAAGAGTAGATAGTCTTTGGTCGTTTTTGTTGTTGTTGTTGTTGTTGTTGTTGTTGTTTTGCCAGTCCTAGGGCTTGGACTCAGGGTCTGAGCACTGTCCCTGGCTTCTTTATGTTCAAGGTTATCACTCTGCCACTTGAGCCACAGCACCACTTCTGGCCATTTTCTATATATGTGGTACTGGGGAAACAAACCCAGGGCTTCATGTATACGAGGCAAGCTCTCTTGCCACTAGGCCATATTCCCAGCCCACGTCTTTGGTGTTGAGAGAGTTTTGCCTACAAGGCTAGGCCTGAAGTGTATTTTTTTCACCGAATTTTCATTAGTTATCCTTTAAAATCCAATAATTATCTAATTTTACTGGAATAATAAAATGCACAATAGAAAACAAGTGCAATGCTCAATTGTCTCATAGCTTAGAAACTGATAGCTACAATTTGTTATGATGATTGGAAGGAAAAGGAAAGTTGAAATTATCATATGTAACACCTATAGTAACATTTGATAATAACTCAGAAATCCTTCCACACACTATTAAAATTCTAGCAAGAAGATTCTAAGTAAATAGCACCACCAGTAATCACCACTAATAGCAAGATAAATACTTTTATATATGAGGCTCAAAAAAGAATCTTTTTACCTATATTCAAAAAACAGTGTCAAAATTGTTTGTGCATTCAACTGTTAAATAAAATGAGAAAATCTTTCACCCTAGAATGTGTTTCAGTTATGGTAGTTCCCATTTGCAATATTTGTCATTAAAAACTAAATAAAAAGAAATAGTAATATTTTGTAAAGTAGCTTAGCATTTATCTTCAGATTATAAGTACCAAATGCATGAGTGATTACCAACAGAATGCACACAAGCTAGTCTTCTGAAATGTGTCAAAAACTTGCAAAAGTAGCATTTTATTAATAGATGGCATAAGGATATTCTAATGTTTTGTCATTAGAAAACATCTTGGCTGTAAGTGATCCTAAATGTACCATTTGGCTGCAAGACATTCCTTTCTACATGTGTGAAAATTTCCACTAAATCCTCACTTACAAATATCTTAGAAATGAAATTTTCCTAAGTTATTCTAATTAGGTTTTGTAGATCTGTATTTTAGTATGCACACACACACACACACACACACACACACACACACACACAATCATTAATGTTCTCCTAATTGAGTTCAAAAATAAAAACTTACCAAAAAATCAGTACAATGCACACTATGTCTGTGAATTCACAACAAAAATCGCATTATCAGGGCTGGGGATATAGCCTAGTGGCAAGAGTGCCTGCCTCGGATACACGAGGCCCTAGGTTCGATTCCCCAGCACCACATATACAGAAAACGGCCAGAAGCGGCGCTGTGGCTCAAGTGGCAGAGTGCTAGCCTTGAGCAGGAAGAAGCCAGGGACAGTGCTCAGGCCCTGAGTCCAAGGCCCAGGACTGGCCAAAAAAAAAAAAAAAAATCGCATTATCAAAGTGACTTTTAAGAGAAAAAAAAGTCATTCAAGTCACTGTAAAATGCGGATGTATCTCTCAAGTTCGTTGCCTAGTGTATAATATAGAGCTCAGTATTGTACTGACTTTTCTGAAGTATCTTTTCCACACTTTCTTCCAGTCTTTTAAAAATACTCCTTATCTTTTAAAGCGCTGCAGAAATGGTAATGCTAAATTTTCGCTGCAATTTATTCTGACTGCAACAGGCTCCAATGAGATTCACTCATTCCACAACTCTTCCTAAATATATACTGTTGTCAAGCGATGCCCCCTGCCAAAATACTTTCCTTCATTGCCCTCTGTGGTTTGAATGAGAAGCCTACAATCTAAAAATAATAACTGAAGTAGATAGTAAGTTAATTCATAAGCACTGGAAAGGAAGGACGCTCAGTGAACTGGAAAGCACTGAGGCAGCTAAGTATGGGCGGCCCTGAGAGAAGGCAAATCCTAAGCTAACCTGAGAGGGAGGAGAGGGATTCGGCCATGAGCAGCAGAAGCAGGACGGGCAACTGGAAACAGAAACATAGCTAGATGGGGACACACCTTATTTGTTCTAGAAACAATCCAGAGGTCTCCGTGGCTGGGCCAAAGAGAACAAAGAAAGGAGTAGATCTCACAGCACAGAGAAGACAGATCAGGTGGCTTTTGGGGAGCACTGAGGCTAAGAGTGGTACCATAGCTGACATGGAGCCATCAGGATTTGGAGCAGACAAGTGATACTTTTGGATTTAACTATGAGCATGATCCCCATGGCTGCTATTTAGGGAAATTCTACAAAGATGTGGTCCCAAAACAGAGTGGACTCTAGAACCTGGTAGAATAGTTTCCCATCTGAACTGTCGACCAGAGAACACTGACTTTGTGGCTTGTGTTGCACCCTTACTCATTGTTATATATAACACATAACATAGTAATCTACACAGCACTGTGAATTTCAGACATCATGAATATATAAATTGGGTGCTGGTGGCTCATGCTTCTAATTCTAGCTACTCAGGAGGCTGAGGTCTGAGGAGCAAGGTTTGAAGCCACTATGGGGAGAAAAGTTCATGAAACTCTTGCTTCCAATTAACTCTTTTATATATAAAAGAATTACACAAACAATCAGCTGTAGAAACTGATTGCTCCCCTGTATTGTAGTCTGGGGACTGAAACCGCTGATGCTTTTATCAGGCATTATTTTCAGAGCAACCAGAAGCTAAAGCCCTTCCTTACCACCATTGTTCATCCCTTCTCCTGAGATCAGCACTCTCGTAAATATCATCTTATGACCCCATGATTACTTTATATTTCACTTTGTTGAAGAAACCCTAAAATCTTGGGTATATTTCCTCTTGGGTCATTAATAATGTGTCAGAATATTAGAAGAAGCGTAATTAGGTGAAATACAATAAAGATGATGATAGAATTAATTGTTGAGAATTTTGGGGAAAGTGAGAGGTGAAAACTGACCAGGTCTTACTCAGAACGCTGAAAAAAACGGAGCTGTAATGCTGAAGCCCTGCTGGTATGGTTGTCGGACTCATTGACTCTGAAAGCCAGTAGCCCAGTCTACTTCAGACTAATGCTTTATACCAAAGAGCTTGGCCTCTTTATACCAATCTTCCTGGCCAGGAGTAGAGGCAGGATACTGAACTGTGGATGACACTAAGTAACTTTGACTAGTTAGGTTAAAGAAAGAAACCCAGGCAATGGTGTCCAGGAAAACATCTTTCAGAATGTTAACCCTCTGACATCTAGACGAAAAGCGCAAATCTTGGAGTGAATAAGGGAACAATCAACACAAAGCACACTTCTGTCCATTTTCAGTACTAGTGTGTCTATGTGCATGCAGCTTCTCCTGCTTATTGTACAGGTGCTCTACTTCTGAGTTCAGTCCACCACCCTGTTTCGCGCTGGTTACTTTTGCGTTCAAGTCCTGCTTGGTGCCCTGTGTGGACCTGGATGGAAGGTAACCCATTTCAGGCCACCTATCTTAGCTGGGCTGACAGGCACACACCACTGTGCCCTGCTTCCCTCTACTGCCTTAGTCTCATCTACTTTATCCAGGCTGGCCTGGATACTACAGTGTGAGCCACCAAAACTAGCTCATTTTTTAAACTGCTTTATCAGCTTTTTACATTACCTGGATTTAATTTAGAGTCCTTTGAAAGTCTGGCTTATAGTTTAGCTAGAAGGAAAAAGAAACGAATGCTATAGCATAGAGTAGTAGGGTTTTCTTTCTTGTAGCTGATTGTAACAGCTTCAATTATGGCACAAATTGAGGTAGTTTATGATTGTTATAGGTACAAACTTTACAGAAGATGAACATAAATGGAAATTCTAATTAGACACATAGCAGTTGTAATAACAATAGTCATCACTATTTGATTGTCTCACATGTCCAGAAATTAAGAATATAATTCATAATGTAAGGAAGATTTCTTCCTTAGTCCTCGATGAATTCAAATGGGGAAAACTGAGTCTGTGAGAAATAATTGACTATTCCTGATACTCCACCGTTGACCAGTGCTTGCCATCCAGTTATTACAGAGTAGAAAACAGTCATCTTTAGGTGCTAAAATCCCTCCAGAGCAGAGTGCAGCCAAGGAGGAAAATGAGTGAACACGTGATTTTTGAATGAAGAGAACTCATCCAAATCTTGCTTTTTCCATTTGCCACAAGAAACAAGTTAACCTTCCTTATTTGCAGAGAACTAGTTACCCACGGCCAGTGTTGTGGGGACAGCCACAGGCAAGAAGGCATGCGTAGCTGGCGCAGAGGTTGGCCAGTTTCTCCAAACACCTCATCTTCCCACTTCCTGCTTGTTTCCATCAGAAGTAATAGTGTCCCTCATCCCATCTCCGGTATTTGTCACTTCCTTTGCCTTTCTACCACATCTTTATTGTTCCTTTACATCGGTGCTCCCTTCTCTAAGCCGCCATCTCCTCCTCTTTGTCTTCCGAGTCTCCACTTTGCCCACTGTGACGCTTCTGCTTTCCCTTTGGATTCCAATATCGGCTCTTCACTTCATCTGTGTTTCACAAAGGTCCTCACCGTGCAATCACTCAGTGGGCAAGCATCAAGCCATTTTAGCTTAAAATACCTAGGAAATGTGTTACACTATTTATCTCCCCCACCCTACTAGTCCTTGGGTAAATTATTGCTTTAGATGCACGACACTCTGTTCAACAGTAAAGAGAATATCAGAGAGTTGGGGAAATGTAAATGGGAATGTTATGGCTTTTAAAATAAAATCTTGGTAATTTCAGTAGACCATAAAGACAGATACATGAAAACAGGCCTTTTGCAGTTTAATTAAAACCCACTGTGTGGCTTTATAGTAATTCACTGATGTACATGCCCCATTTTATTAATTACCATCCATGCTATTGTATAAAACAGTATTTCAAAAGAACTAAATTTTCTTGATAGTACATGTTCCAATTATATCAGTGTTTGGTTCTACTAGAATTGCAAAAAAGAATACTGATGGCAAAATATGGATAAACATAGTTCAGTGATTTAAGAATTTAAAATACTATTCATATTATGGAAATGAATATCCTATAATACTGAAATTTTCTTTATGTCACTTTAAAATTTTAGTGTCTTTCAAAGAATTTCTTTCTTGTTGCTTGAGATTATTTCCTCCAAACAAATACAATTTCCAGAATAATCCCAACTAAGTAAAGCTGATTTTAGGGACAGTTTTCTAAGTGTTTGGGAACCAGACCTTTTCATTCTAAAATATAGCAAGTGACTCTGCACTAATATTGTCTGACAGTGACCTAATTAGAGTCATTTGCATACTAATGAGACTTTGAGGGAGATAAGCAATAGCATGCTTGTAATAGATAATTAATTTGTATTTCAAAATAAGCTGTGGCTATTTAACAACAACTCAAATGACACATTGAATTAAAAGACTTGTTCAAGTTACTTCTTAACAATAAACTACTGCAACAGCTTTTCAGTTTTGCTTAAACCTCAAACTGATGAACACCCCCCCCACGCACTATGTATATTCATTAGGTGACTCCCCATTAACTGCTTAATTCTCAAATTCATCCTCAAAAGAATGTCTGTCTTTGCCAAGAAATTCGGAATGATTTATGTCCTCTCAATTAAAATATTTTCCACTTAAGTTGCACTGTGCAATCTGAATAGAACCATGCATGTTTCAAATAGCATTACATCATCCCATTGGATCATAAGATCCATGTTTCAGCCTTTGAAATGGGAGCACCAAAAGGTAAAGGGCTTTAGGCACTGAAAGCTCTTGAAAATCAGCCAGGCACCCTGTGTCAGCCTTGAGTATGCTTCTTGCCACGTGACCTAAGAGCTAGAAAAGCTTCCATACATTGTTCAGGAAGACTGGTAACTTGCTCAGCACTTCTTGTTATCAGGCTCTTACTGATCATTGAAAGCATGAAATATCTAGAGTCACTCAAACCCTTCAGCAACCACTGACACTCAAAATAGGTGAGTTGGGATGATTTATATAATGCCTCCTCTTCAGACCCATTAATCTCTTATTCATTTGTGTTTCAAACTGTGATTGCAGTTTATTTTCATAAGATAAGTTGCCCTACATTCTTAGCGGTGCTGTTATCTATTACTGTATGCTGGTCAATCCTGAAGGGAGGGTGCACCCTTCAGGACATAATTGAGGGTGAATTATGGAAGTAATGTGGGCCTTAATCCAAGAGCAATTTCACATTGTCACAGGGAAACGTCTCCTGACTGTCCCCTGAGGACATGGCCCACAGAGACTCTCACCAGGTCATTTTTATATGTCTGGCAAGGTCACGAGCAGCCCTGTCTGGCAGTTCAGGTAAGTAGGAGAGGACTCGGTGCAGTAAGAAGGCAGAGAGTGGCGAGGAGGAGCAGGACTCGATGAGCACCTGCTAGAAACACTAAGTCAATGGTCAGACACACAAACTGGGAAAAGCAGAACAACCTTGGAGGGTATAAATCCTTTCTTGCTTAAAATATAAAATGTATTTCCCCAGAGAGAGAAATTTGCGGTTATGTGTATACCACTGCTCTAAAGTCTAGCCGACTCAAAGATCCCAGGGTTAGATTAATCTTCAAGAGGCTCTATCTGTTAGATCATTTTTCCAACCTGAAAATAATTCAAGGATTTATAACTTATTGTGGGGAACCAGTAAAACTGAAAAAACAATAGGCTAGATAAAATTCTTAAGGTCACAGACAATAATCAGACGACTATATTCTAAACTCCTGTATAATACGATGCTAAATACTTCTAATAAAGGCTACTAACATTTAGGAAGCATTATATGTTTGTGTGTGTATACACACTTACATGTATATTACATTTCAATAAGTAAATAAACCAAAATTAGATCTGAATAATATTTTATATATAGATATAGGTATAGATAAAGATATATGATTTTCAAGGTAAAATATCCTATCTCTTTTCTCACTTAAAAATAAACTGTTTGATTTTATGGCAGTTGGTAGAGATGAACCTGTTTTTGCTTCTCTGAAGCAAGAACCTTCACCCTAAGAACACATTCTCACTCTCAGTACTCCTGTTTCCAGGTTGGGGGACTCCTTGTTTAGTGTTTACATGCATGATTCATTAATATATTCCCACATATGGTCTTAC
Organism: Perognathus longimembris pacificus; assembly: GCF_023159225.1. Taxonomy (NCBI): domain Eukaryota; kingdom Metazoa; phylum Chordata; class Mammalia; order Rodentia; family Heteromyidae; genus Perognathus; species Perognathus longimembris. The sequence goes on from NC_063163.1 coordinate 4,920,193, forward strand.
TAACCAGGCTGAACAATATCACTGTGTCTCTGCAAAGAAATGGCAGTCCTGCATGCACTATTATCTCCAGAAATCCTGGCCTAATCTTGCAGGCTCTTTCAGCATGCTGAGTTCTGAGTTTCAGCATGATCCCACCAGTAAAAGTGCTTCTTTAAAAGTCACCTTGGTACATGTGCTGGTGGCTAGCAACACATCACCAAAATGACATTTCCTTTTAACAAAGTCATACTTTCTGTTCACTTCAGATAAAAATAGCAGAGGCCTCCAGCACTGTTCCACATTTTATGGTCTCATGGACAAGCACAGGAAGGTTCATTTATAAAACAACAAAAGCCATCAAGTGTTCACTTAATTGTACAGAATGCCAGCGTTGTCTTGAGTTATCCCCTTCAGTCTAAATTAGATCTGCATACTTGATGGGTGTCTGCAGTCTTATGGGTACTAAGCTTGCTGCTGGCCGGGCTTGTCCTATACTCTTTGGTAATATTTTACACTTCTGGGTACTAAGGAAGAAAGAACTCTGCATTTCTGTGCATGTGTTTTGTGTGTGTGTGTGTGTGTGTGTGTGTGTGTGTGTGTGTGTGTGTGTGTGTGTGTGTGTCTTAAGGTGCATTTTGCTAATTACCTAAGTGGGAAAGCATTCTGATCCGGGTTTAAATTCAGTGCAGCATTTTCAGATATGAAACCTATGTGTTTACAGGGAAGATTGGGCAGAGGTTAAGTGACTATGGCAGAGGTAGAAGGTTCTTTTTGGAAGGTTCTTTATTTCTAGGCTCCTCACTTGACTAAAGGAATATGTTGGACCTTCTTACCCAAACACACAAAAATGTTTAAACCACTGACCATGGTGGGCTCAGTCAAAAGATAGATTCCCCTATACCTTTAAGAACTGATTGTTAAGGATTTCTTTTTGTTTTTGTTTTTTGGCCAGTCCTGGGCCTTGGACTCAGGGCCTGAGCACTGTCCCTGGCTTCTTCCCGCTCAAGGCTAGCACTCTGCCACCTGAGCCACAGCGCCCCTTCTGGCCGTTTTCCATATATGTGGTGCTAGGGAATCGAACCAAGAGCTTCATGTGTAGGAGGCAAGCACTCTTGCTAAGGATTTCTTAAAAGGAAAAAAAAAAGAAAGAAAATAAGTAAATAAATAAACAAAATCAAGCAGACCTATTATGCCTTCTCATCAAATGCTGATTTT